>NC_134688.1:403426274-403746899 GCF_050947455.1 Rhinoderma darwinii | reverse complement strand
TCCTAAGTGTAGCTTCTGACATGTCATAGAGACATGTCAGAAGTTTGGATTGGTGGGGTGCGCTCAGATTCACCAAAACAAGCGCATTTTCAGAGCTTTACTCATCTCTAACCGAATGTAAAGAAGAATGTTGCAGTATCATATTTAGTCTAAAGAGGGCAATACAGAACACAAGCAAATTGCCGTTTATGACTCTGAAAATATGAATGTCAAATATGATCTACTAAAGCATAAACCTCGTACATGACTTAACCAGATTCCTAATAATTCCTAGTAATTCAGTCATGTTAACAAATTCATGTTCGTGTGGGTCTACCTTTGGTGCACTTATCTGAAGATATTAGTTAAATGCTTAAATTGCATAAACAATTTCCTATGACGAGAAAGTTCGGCAAGTCAAGGAACCAATCCTTGAGTCTCCTACCCAAATGTTAGGGGTCATCTTTTGCCCAGGTTTCCACTGAAGCTTCCGCCAGGGTTCTTCACTCTATGACTCTCCTGAAAGATAAGACAAGTGGTTGTAGAGGGTTAACAGAAGAGTCCCATAAGGCAACCTCTCCACTTAGTCTCCGTCTGGATGCAGCATCCAATGGCCACCCCACCCGGCGGGACGAGGGACCTCTGTTCTCAAGATAGGTGCAGGTCCAGGAGCTCGGACTGTATCTATCAGACATTTATGGCATATCCTGTAGATATGGAATAAATGTGTTAGATGTGAATACCCTTTTAAGCTGAGACCCACCTGTATTTACTAAAATAGAACAGGTGTAGGCAACCTTGGTGAGGTTTCTACCTGTAATAATACAGAAGTTATTTAAGATCTACTGTGATATAATTGTCTTTTTTTTTACTGTTCTTTTACCAGGTGCATATTACATAATAATTTTGATTTTTCACAAGCATACATGTTACAATCACATTGTAAAGGCCCTTTTAAACCGGCTGACACTCGGCTGATGCAGCGAGCGCCCATCAACGAGACATCGTTGATCGGCGCTCGTTTGCTCCTGTCACACGGAGCTATGGATGGGGACGATCGCTCGTCCACATACATTATGATCATGTGGGCAGCGCGTCTCCCTGTTTACACAGGGAGATGTGCTGCTGGCATCGATAATCTTTTACTTTTTTAAAACGATACAACCAGCAGATGGTCGAGCGTTTGCTCGTTCATTTGATGATCGCTGCCCTTTTTACACAAAGCAATTATGGGCAACGAGCGTTATATGAACACTCGTCTGCCCGATAATCGCCCATTGTAAAACCCCCTTTAGTCTACAAAATATTTTTTTTTTTTAAATGGTGCAGAAACAGCATATTCCCCCAGAAGAACAAATTATTTTGAGTAGAGGAGGAAAGAATGAATCAGTCAGTATGGTAACAAGCAAAAGCAGAGGTTCCCGGTACTATGGTAAGAACAATGCTGCTTTACTCCAAAACTTGTGCTCTGAAGTGCCCTAATTGTTGAACTAAGGCATCATTGACCTACTCATGACCTTTCAAAGATCTACCAGTAGATCTTGATCTACTGGTTGCCTACCCAGGCTATAGCATATAACAATAGTTGACCTATGGTTAGGGTTGGACTGGCCCACCAAAGAACCAAAAGATCCTCCGGTGGGCCCAGTCTCTACACAATAATGGGCATTAAAGGTCCAGCATAAGACAACCCCATTTGGAGCTCTTTGGAGCCAGTCACTTGCTGCTGGATCTATTTCTTATGGAATGATTACCAAATTACCTATTAGACCTTATTGATGGCATGTGTGTACATTGATAACAACAAGGACTATGATGAAATGAAAAGTGGACATGTACATGTTCTTTATAGATAGAGGGTGGGCCCTCAGAATCATCTCCTCTGATGGGCCCAAGAAACTCCAGTCTGAAACTGCCTGTTATAAGCTATCACAAGTTATCAGTTTGTGCAAAAATACTACTGAAACATTTGCTGAACTGAAAATTGGATGCCATAAGCTCTCATACGTTATCAACATGGGAGATGAATCAATGATCTAGTTTACCAACCATGGGTTCAATTGTATCTTAAATAAACTTTAAAAATAGTTTCTCTTTTTACATTGACATTTTTCTTAAATAATTCTTTCATAGAGAACGGATATTCAAAGGATAAAACCTTTTCCATTACTAAGTTAAGGCCCTTTTACACCGGCCGATTAACGAGACATCATTGATCGGCACTTGTTTGCTCCTGTCACACGGAGCTATGGATGGGGACGAGCGGTCGTTATTCCGATCGCTCGTTCCCATCCATTATTATCATGTCGGCAGCGTATCTTCCTATTTACACAGGGAGATGTGCTGCTGAAAACGATAATATTTCACTTTTTTAAAACGATACGACCAGCAGATGATGGAGCGTTTGCTCGTTCATCTGTTGAACGTTCCCCTGTTTACACAGGGCAATTATCGGCAACGAGCGTTCTATGAACGCTTGTCTGCCCGATAATCATCCTGTGTAAAACCCCCTTTAGGGTGAATAGGTATCAGTATCTTCACTTCATGACATTGTTTGTATACTTTGCTTTCTCCCTTAACGTAATCTCTCTCCATTGGATTTGTTGCAGTTTCTCCCCTCCCCCATTGCTCTGTTTCACATAAACACACAGGATGACACAATGATCTCTCTGTCACTCCCTAGTCTCAGGTGTCGCATTCTTTCCTCTCTCATCTGCTCGCTACCTGTGTCACATGACAGTAGCGTCATCCCTCCACACCCTCTCCCCAAGCAGGAGCTACGCCGCTTCCATTCGTTTCTATATTGTCAGCCTGGACATATTTGGTCAGGGGGAAATTACGTTGCGCTTGCATTACTGTACTAGCATTAGTCATAAAATGAAAGTCACTATTGTTAGCCATAAATACAAAAGTATATACAAAGTAAATACAAAAGTATGAATGATACAACATATACTAATGCAAGAAACAAATATGTTAACAAAGGATGACAATGGTGTGATGAGGGACGACATCAAGAGGTAGTAGATCACTTTTTTTGATCATGGTCATTAAAAAGAGTATCCATCTAATCACAGTGAAACCTTTTTGGTAAGACCACTTACAATTGTAGTGAAACAGTCTTCTAGGTGGGTGGTTGTCTCAAAGAAGAAGACCACTATACATAGAATAGTTATATAGGTTATATGCAGTATATAGGTCTTTTCAAAGAGGTATAGTAATAAAGTGGTTTCACTGTATTTGTTCTTCTTTTAAACTCTCTAATGAGTAATTTTTAGCCACGCTGATATCTAAGCAGCAGCCGAATATATTCAAGCCACACCTTAGCAACAGGTATGCGGCTGGCAGATGACAATGCCAGGTAGCCACCCTCTTGTGGAGACCTAGACTGTCCCATTCATCTGAATGGAACTTGCAGAAATCCATGTACCTGCTGCAGAAACAACATTATTCGGATGAATGAAATGGATTTTTCAGTCACAAAAACTTCTGCAACAAACATACACATATACTTCTGATATCTGCTACCAGAGAGGCAGCAGGTCCACCGGAAACAGGACTAAATTGTGTATCTTTATGTACGTATTAATACGGTGTGCACATGTTAAACCCCTATGCCCATTAATAAACACAGACAACTGCATATGCCAAAAATTGTCATCAAAATGTATGGCACACGCCACCCTTTTTTTAACCAATAACAAAGAAAAGTTGGGATCTAATTGATCACGAAACATATTGAGCTGGGGCACGCCTGTTGTCAACCACTCTAGTCTGCAGCAGAGCCCAATAGTCCTGCCTACACACCTATAAATTCCCGTCCTGGATAGTCGTTGGCCGCTAAGACCAACGTCAGTGACCACCCTGGGCTGGAGATGTGCCTCTTGATCCTTGCTGAGTTCAACCCCATTTTTTTACATTTATTTATTTTATAGAACTGTACTGCAGTGTGTGTGTGTGTGTGTGTGTGTGTGTGTGTGTGTGTGTGTGTGTGTGTGTGATGCTGTTAAGATTTATTCACAATGTTTTTTACATTGCGTTATCACTGTTTAAAGGGGTTGTCCACTTTATGTTTTTTCTATTAATTGATTTACATAATAGGAAATAATACAGATTTCTAATAGACATGTATTTAAAATTCTGCTTACATACATATCTTATATCAGTGCAGTTGCCTCTGTCTAAAAAAAGAAAAAAATGGTATAGTCCACAGATTAGTCCACAGTAATGCACCCATAGTATAACTGAATGGACTAAAGATGGCAGCAGTCATGTGACCCACATCATGTGACCACTGGCATTCAGGTAACACTGTCCAGGTATATAATAGGTGAATAATAGGTTATTGAGGAGCAGAAGTTATAAAGTATTTCCACATACAGCAACATCTTATCGTCATGTCTGTCAGTGTCTGTGAGGAGCAGCTCTTACATTCTCCTCCCTGTCTCCTCTTTGTTACGTGTGTTTTTTTATGTAACTTTATTAACAACATCTCATATAGACAGGCAGCCATTTTATAAATACAGGCACGGTGAAGTTGTTGTTTATCATTATTCCACTAGTACTCCTATTCACTTAGCCCATGGATGTGTGTGTGTGTGTGTGTGTGTGTGTGTGTGTGTGTGTGTAATCTGTGGGCTATACCATCCTACTGTGACAGGGGCCTCATGCTCTATAAGAAATGTATCTGAGCAGAATTTCTAATACATGTATATAAGAAAACTGTATGATTTCCTATTCTATAAATAAGGGCTTACTTAGACGAACGTGTAATAAGTTCGTGCAACGCACGTGATTTTCACACGCCTCGCACGGACCTATGCTAGTCTATGGGGCCGTGCAGACTGTCCGTGAGTTTCACGCAGCGTGTTTCCTCTGCGTAAAACTCACCACACGTCCTATATTTGTGCGTTGTTCGCGCATCACGCACCCATTGAAGTCAATGGGTGCGTGAAAATCACGCGCAGCACACGGAAGCACTTCCGTGTGACGAGCGTGATTCGCACAACAGCAGTAAAAACTATGAATGAAAACAGAAAAGCACCACGTGCTTTTCTGTTTACAAACATACAAACAGTGTCATAATGATGGCGGCTGCGTGAAAATCACGCAGCCACACATCATACGAGGGTGACACACGGAGCTGTTAAGTACCTTTTGCGCTCGCAAAACACTGCATTTTTTGAGCGCGCAAAACGCACACGCTCGTGTAAATCAGGCCTTAGTAAAAAATGAAATAAAAATTGGACAACTCCTTTAAGAAAAAAAAATTGTCTGAAGTGCGATTTTACCAGTGTAGATTTTCTAATGTGCAAGCGGAAAAGGTTTCAGTTACAAAAGCTTTTTAAAATCAGTTGTGTTACGTCCCTCTTTACTTATAGCTCCAGTGAAAGAATGTTCTGTGCGTGATATTCTATAGACAAATATGAACAGACTTTGGTAAAAGGAAACTGTCATGGAAGACTGAACTTGCTTGACATTAAAGTTTACCTGCCTGTGACTCGGAAGCTGTAGCTCTGCCCATGGCCCCAGGACAATCAGGAAAAATGTTTTGACATCATATATTTAAATGACTGGCTCCTTATGTCATTTTAGCAAGGAATCTGGATTTCTGAATATTGTGAAAAGTAAGCCTTAATGGACGCTAGTTGTTAAAGAGCATACATTGCAAAATATCTGCAATGATTGTTTGGTCATTCCAGGCCGTGCTCTCTGTGATACTGGACAAATTTCCCAATAGGTTATCAAGCTACAAATATTTAAGATAATGTTTTATTAACTTTGGCAGCAGCTACCTGGCTTTGGTTGCTGCAGTGTTGTTGGTAGTGTTCACATTCATGTCACCTCAGTTTTAACCAACAATATCCCACTGTAAGGGGTATTCTGGAAGTTACTAAATGGCACATATTTAGGCCTCATGCACACGGTTGTGCCCGTAATCATGCATAGTTGCCAATACTTTTTATTCCAGGGACACTTAGGGTGTGGTGTCTTTGGTGGGTGTGTTGTATGGGCGTGGCTTATCTGGTAGGGGCGTGGTTTTCCAGAATTTCTGTATACAAATATACAAACAAAAATGTCTGCACTAGTTCGGCTGGCAACTACTATGGTGGCCAGTATGTCTCTGGTTGTTTACTAGCAGGTGATGTCTGACTTTATCACTAGGACTAGGCGATATGTGCTAACCACTACTGGTAGCGTAAAAACCAGCGTAGATAGTGCCATACTCAGTGCCTCTTGTAGATGGTGCTCCACACTGCCCCCTGTATATATTGACACACAGTGCTCTCTGTAGATATTGCCACACACTGCTCCCTGTAGATAATTCCACAATGCCTGCTGTAGATAGTGCCATATGGCCCCCCTGTAGATAGTGCCACAGTGACCCTGAATTACAGAGCAGGAGTCCCGGACAGAGCGCTACTAGCTGGACAGTGATGTCAGGGGCTTCCCCAGCCAGAGTCCCGGAGCAAAGCTCTACTAGCACTCTGCCTGGGACTCCTGCTCTGCTCCTGACATCACTGTCCATATATGGACAGTGATGTCAGGGGCTCCGTCTATGAGTGGAATCCGAGGCCAGAGCATCGGCAATGCTTTGGCCAGGGATTCCGCGGCAGGAGGTGCCCTGGACTGACGTCACAGCCCTTATATGGACAGTGAAGTCAGGGGCTCCGTCTATGAGTGGAATCCACGGCCAGGGCATCGGCAATGCTTTGGCCGGAGATTTCGCTCCAGGAGGAGTGAATGGCATGTTCTATCTTCTTCGGTACAGTTCAACGGCACTGACACCTATCCATAGCAATACGGAAAGGTGTCTGCGGCAAATAGAACTGAATGGGTTTGTAATTGTGGACCGTATTACGGTCCACAATTACGGAGATTTTTTACGGTCATGTGCATGGAGCCTCATAGAGGAGAATCACACACAGTTTTGATGCAGTTAGTGTGGCACTTCTTGGCTCAGTTTTTTGAGCCAAACACAGAAGTGGACACAAAGGAATGGAGTTGCATCAGTCTGTTCTTTATAACTTTCCTTCCTTTTGGATCCACATCTGGCTTTGGCTGAACAAAACTGAGCCAAAAACGGCAACAAGACAGTGTGTGTGATCTTGGCCTTCTGTGTCAGGACAGCCTTAAGGCCAATTATCAGGCAAACGAGCGATCATATGAATGCTCTTTCCCGATCATTGCCCTGTGTAAACAGGGCAACGATCAGCCGATGAACGGGGAAACGCTCGTTCATCGGCTGATTGCATCTTTTATGCAGCAATAAATTTTATCATTGTCGGCAGCACATCTCCCTATGTAAACTATGTGCTAACGAAATGATGCAAATGCATGGGGACGAGCGATCGTAGTAACGATTGCTCGTCCTCATACATAACCAATCACTGCACCTTATGAAAGGAGCAAACGAGCGCCAATCAACGAGCTGTATCGTTGATCGGCACTCATTTTCAGGGCCCATATTGGCCGGTGAAAAGTACCTTTAGACTTCTTCAATATAGAAACTGTTTCTAACAAGATCTAAGTTATTAATGAAAACCTGTTAGCTCCCCTGACATGTTTTTTTTAGTCAATTCTTATATTTCCCATGAAATAATGCTAGCGCATCTTTACTTAGAACTCTGCATTGTATCGTTCCTCTGTTATTCTTTCTTATATAAATAAATTGACAACTGGGTGTTAAGGTGGCCTTACACATTAGATAAATGTTGGCCAAACACACAGATTTCGGCAGGACTGGCCGAGCATCTGTGAATAACAATGTCTCGACTCACCCGCAAAGGCAGATTCGGGGGAGATAAGGATCGGGCTATTAGGGCTCATTCAGAGAAGCGTGTTCCGCATCCGTGTGCTGTCCGTTGAAATAACGGACAGCACATGGACCCATGCAAGTTAATAGGGCTATTCAGACATGCGTGATGTTTTATGCAGCGTGTATCCGTTGCGTTAATCTAACTGCATATCCTATATTGGTCCGTTTTTGCAGACCTTGTCACCCATTGAAGTCTATGGGTGCGTGAAAAACACGGACATCACACGGACGACATCCGCGTGCTGTCCGTGTTTCACGCATCAGTTGCTAAAGAAATGCAGAGAAATAAAATTTTTAAAAGTGCTTGCCGAGGATAATCACACTGGGCTTATCCTCGAGGATAAGCACACTGATGCCACATGTAACGCACACTGAAGGCTCACGGACCTAAAATACAGTCCGTTTTTTGCGCATGCAAATCGGACACGCTCTTGTGAATGTAGCCTTAAATTTCAACATGTCTGATCCTTTTGTTTGTAAGGAGATAAGCTGCTGCCAGAGGTATCTGGCAGTGGCTAAAGGTCTTATTACACGGCCCGATATGGGCCGTGAAAACAAGTGCGAGACCAACGAGACCAGTGGCGAATTAAGTAGACCATTAAGAATTAAGTACAGCCCTGGGCTGTAACCCAAACTTGGCCCCCCTTCTCTAACTATTGCTATCACTACATTTTTGTGCAAGCATTAACAAATGGGTGTTATGATTCACCTTGTCAAAGGATTGTGTCCCTACATACTATTACCCAAACTTGGGCCCCCCTTCTCCACCGCCGCCCGGCCACGCCATAACTATTGTTAACATTACCTTTTTGTGCAAGCATTAACAAATGTCACCCATGTCACAGGACTTTGTCCCTAACCATCGCTGACAGTATCACACTGTGCAGGGACACATCCCCCTGACAAGGGGAATGGTAACACACATTTGTCTATCAGTCCTGGACTGCACAAAGACTTTTTGTGAAATACAAGGATTTTCCATAATAAACATGTCAGGAGAGGTGACAGATTCCCTATCAATCCAGTGACTCACAGGTGACGACTTCTCAGATTCTAGTAGGTTTTTTTTCTCCTTTATTCTCCATCTGGGCCAGACCTCATGACGACTTCTCCAGGCCATGACCCATTTCCGCAGAATTTGCCACTCAGATGTCTTCGGCTCCTCACTTCTCCAACATTTCCACACCTATAAACGAAGATACAATTATCATGGTGTCACACACTGCGCCCCTAAATATAATAGCACCATACACTGCGCCTCTGAATAAAATAGTACCAAACACTGTGCCCCTGAATATAATTGTATAGTAAATGTAAATTAAAGCATCACATACACAGTGCCCCCTGTAGATAGCTCCACACACAGCCCTGTAGATAGCGCCACACACAGCTCCTATAGATAGCGCCACACACAGCCCCTGTAGATAGCGCCACACACAGCCCCTGTAGATAGCGCCACACACAGCCCCTGTAGATTGTGCCAAACACAGCCCCTGTAGATAGCGTCACACACAGCCCCTGTAGATAGTACCAAACACTGTGCCCCTGAATATAATTGTAAAGTAAACGTAAAGTAAAGCATCACATACACAGTGCCCCCTGTAGATAGCTCCACACACAGTCCCTGTAGATAGCGCCACACACAGCCCCTGTAGATAGCACAACACACACCCCCTATAGATAGCGCCACATTCCCCCCTGTGGATAGCATCACGCACACCCCCTATAGATAGTGCCACACAGCCCCCTTGTATATAGCGCCACACAGCCCCCATGTAGATAGCACCACACAGACCCCTGTAGATAGCGCCACACACAGACCCCTGTAGATAGCGCCACACAGCCCTCCCCCTCTTATAAATAGAGCCACACAGCCCCCCTTGTATATAGTGCCACAGCCCCCCCTTGAAAATAGTGGCACACAGCCCCCCTTATATATAGGGCCACACAGACCCCCTTGTATATAGTGCCACACACCCCTCCCCTTGTATATAGTGCCACACAGATAAATCCTTTAAGACATCTTAGTGCCTGTTCACATCACCGTTGCTCTTCCGTTGAGGGGTTCCGTCTGAGGTTTCCGTCAGGTTGACCACTCAATGGAAAGGCAAACGGAAACCTAAGCTTCCGTTTGCATCACCATTGATATCAATGATGACGGAAACGTTGCTAAAGGATGTAGATGTATAGAATAATGCTACATTAGGCCCCATGCACACAACCGTAGAATTTATCTGTAATTACGGACCCATTCATTTCTATGGCCGACAGACACCTTCCCGTATATTTACAGAAAGGAACCGGGCCATAGAAAGCTTTAGTAAAAAATTGGACATGTCCTAGTTTTTTATTTTACAGAGCGTGCTCCCATACTTTATAATGGGAGCATGGCTCGCAAATGCAGACGACTATCCGCGGCCGTCTGTAGCCGTAATGATGGACCAGGATTACGGCTACGGCCATGTGCAGGGGGCCTTAAACTGTAATATGAACTGCATGTGATATTATTTTTCAGCATTTTTCATATTTGATTTACGGAATTCTATAATTACCTCTGATCACTCTAGAAAGCCTCATTTACCAGCAATTATAATTATTATTATTATTATTATTATGCTTTAGTGCTATTTATTTAATAAAACAAGGATTATTTTTTTGCCATTAAAGAGAATCTGTCACTAGGTCATAATAGTTGACCTGGTCTACTGCTGACCTGAATAGTGATTGTCTCCCTGATTATAGCGCTGTTTTTCTTTTTTTCCTGGACCCTCCCCCCCCCCCCCCCTCCGTTTCAGAGATATGGCGCTATTGTGTCGGCTCCCTATATACTAATTTGCTGCAGTTATCCAACAGGGATTGAATTAACCTCAAGCTGCCTCGACATGATTGGTCAGAATCAGAATCAAGGAAACTAGCTCTACCGCATTGGCTAACTGATTCAAATTAACATATAGAGAGCCAACACAACAGTGGGCCATATCTCTGGAATGGAAGGGCCCAGAAAAAAATAGCGCTGGAATCATGGAGGCAGTGCTTTTCAGGTCAGTAAACCAAGTCAACTTATATGACCTAGTGACAGGTCCTCTTTAATGCAAGAAATAACCCCAATGTCTGCATCACTCTCCTTTCTTTGTCACACACGGACATCCGTTGTAATTGAAACTGGTGTTGCGTATACTGTTGGTGTGAGTCAACCTCTACTTATGTAGTTTTGTGCTGTGATCACTGTTGCATTCTGCAGGCTACAAAACTTACTGACATGGAAACAGAACAAAAAAACTAGTATGTGCCAGTAATACAGCAAGTTTTATCTGAATGAGATAAAATGTCACCTGATTATCAGAACTACACAGGTCGTATCTTACATAAACAGCCTTCAACACTTTGCCCTAATACCCATTAGAGTATTTCCAAAGTTTCTCAAATATAACTAGTTCTACAAGAGAAATTTCAAAGGAAAAAAAGGAAATAACTTTACTGTCACAATCTTACAGACAAGACATACATTAAAAAAAACTATAATTATTACATACTTTATGTCACTGAAAGTAAAGCCCTGTTTAGAAGCATGTTGGCATGACATGTCAGGAGATGTCATTGGTGGCGATCTTTTTCCTGGGACCCCATTGATCACTAGATCAAAGGGGCTGCTATTCTTCTTCACGCGCCATGCCCCTTTATTTCACATCCTTGTAAACCCAAGTCTGTCATAAAAATTTTCAGACCCACAAAAAACGCGGAAACTCCAACATCAGCCCCTTTGATCTAGCGATTGAAGGCACTGACTTCCACCTGATACCATCTTCTGACATGTCTCAATAAATCATATTTGCAAAGATTTCTGAATATCACTAGTTGTATGTACTAGATTTTTAGGAGATGAGTAATTGATCCAGAAATGTATTCTGATTGACATATTTGAAGTCGGGAAAGAATTCTTCCCCCTAATATGAGGGAATTGGCAACTGCCTCACAGGGTTTTTTGCCTTCTTCTTGATCAACACTGTAGGATTATAGGTTGGACTTGATGGAACCGGATGAATACCGTATTCATCTGGTCAAAACGACGGAACCCTTGCACAATGGAGACAAACTGAAACCATTGGCACCGGATCCGTCACCATTGAAATCAATGGTGATGGAAACGGAAACCTACGTTTGTGTCAGTAAGGGCTCCATTCCTACAGAAAGCTCAGACGGAACGACGGAACGGAGGACGCAGATGTGAACGAAGCCTTACAGAGCTCTGTGTTCTTAAGTTGTCCATACACTTAAGATAGCTGTCGGATGACAGCTATCCCTCCCGACTATACTATACGCATACATGCTCGGCAGAGCATGTATGTGTATATAGTGGGGAGAGGAGAATAAACCACTAATAGACACCTTTAGAGGCGGCAAATCTCCTGCAAAAACATATGATTCGGCATGTTGAGATCCAACATGTCTGATTCTTCTTTCCCCTGATATCAGCCATCAGGGTAACGGGGCCATGCAACTATATGTCCATCACGTGACCAGGACAGATTGTTATCCACTGAAAGTAACCAGTGTATGTTCCTATTGAATGGCTGCAAACAGAGATCTTGAAATCCTTGAGGGATTAATACAGAAAGTATATTGGAAAATTGCATAACTTTTTATCATACAAACAATTACATTTATTTCCTAGAACTGGAATACCGACCCAAAGAAATGATTTAACGTGTAAGTGTGTTGAAGTGCATGTGTGGTTTATATCACCAGGTAATAAAACATTACAGTAGTTAAAATTCTGCAATATGACATATATTCTACTGGTATTGGTTGCCATACCGGTTTCACATCATGATATTATCCAGGTTGCCAGCTAACAAATAAATCTACAATATGTGCAAGGAAATAAAATACACGTGGACACAGCTTTACCTTAAATGACCAGGTATCATGAACTTCTAAAACAGTTATCTCCTTAGTTGTGAAAAATGCCAGCAGCCCCCGTATGTAAGGAGGATCTGGATGAAAAGTGAGTAATATCAAATAAATTCAAAAATACAAATAAAGAAAGGAAATGGCAAACAAGAGCAATGGAATGTCTGGAGGATGAAAAAGTAATACTTCTATGAAAAAAAGAATGGCAGTAGGTGTTTCTGCTACAGTTTATTTATGGTACACTGCATCTTCAATATAGACATTTTACATCTTGGGACAAGCAGATGGCCAGGCAAGATCAACAAATTTTGACAATGCTACCCGTAGGATTGAGGAGTTTAAAGGGAACATGTCAAGTAGAACAAGCTGTCCAATCTGCAGGCCTTATGTTATAGAGCAGGAGTAGCTGAGCACATTGATATATCGTTTTGGGGGAAAAGATTCAGGATAATCTGTCATTTTATTGATTTTAATCTCTGCTCACTGTGGGCTGAAGAGTCCAGGAGACCACCCACTAGACCCTTTAGCCCACAGTGAGAAGGGATTTAGAGCAATAAATGACAGATTACCCTGAACCTTTTCTCACACAACTATATATCAATCTTCTCATCCACTCCTGCTCTATAAGGGTAAGGCCACATGGAGCAACCCTGACACGGTCGCAACGCGGACAACAACTGCGCCGGCACCATGTTCGGTGCGGCTGTCAAATAGCCTGTTAGTGGCCGCACGTTAATACGGGTAAAACGTCCCTTTATCTGCAAAATGGTGCAGCCATGAATTAATACACCCTTTATGGCCGCACGATTTTGCAGGTTAAAACAAGTTACCCCCTATCCGTAGGGTAAGGGGTAACTTGCTGATCGGTAGGTGTCTGACAGCTCGGACCCCCTCCGTTTACGACAACGGGGAGCCCGAACCCCAAGTTTGAACTGAGTGGGAGGTCGCTCATGCGCACTGCCGCTCCATTCATTCGCTATGGCAGCGCCGGAAAAAGCCGAACACTGCACTCGACTATCTCCGGCGCTCCCATAGAGAATGAATAGACATGCGCATGAGCGACCTGCCGCTCGGTTCAAACTTGGGGTTCGGGCTATGTAAACTCGTAAACGGTGGGGGTCCGAGCTGTCAAAAACCTACCGATCAGCAAGTTACCCCTTACCCTACGGACAGGGGGTAACTTGTTGTAACCGGAATACCCCTTAACAAGGTATTTGACAGCCGCGCCCAACATAGTGCCAGCGCAGTTGTTGGCCGCGTCGTGATCGTATCAGTGCCGCTCCGTGTGGCCTTACCCTTACATGCTGCCTGCAGATGGGACCAAATAGTAATGCAAATCAGAAGCTTTAGGGCATGGCCAGACGTGGCGGAATTGCTCTGGAATTCCGCTGCGGCCAGTCCGCTGCGGAAATCCGCAGCTGACATTTTCTCCATTGGTTTCCACACCTTTTTAGTTAGGTTCGTGCACACGTTGCGGAAAACTCCGCTGCGGACCATAGGCTGCGGTGCGGAATTTGGTGTCCGCAGTATACACTGGCTGTTGTGGACGTGTAGCGGACTTATTGCGGACTTATTGCAGAATTTCTCCATTGACTTCAATGGAGATTCAAAATTCCGCAATGAAATCCGCAGATGTTATGTGTGTTGCGTTGCGTATTGGTTTTACGAACATGATATTTCTTCATTCTGGCTGGACCTATGTGTTTCCAGGTCTATAGCCAGACTGAGATGAAATATTTGAAAAGACAGCAGGAAGTACTCTTCACCTGAAAACGCAACGGCTAATCCGCATCAATTTACTGCTCATTTTAGGCCAAGCCACAACAGAATCTGCAACGCAGATTATGTGCGGCATTGATGCGGACAGTGTCGGCAAAAATACGCCATGTCTGGCCATGCCCCTTATAGGCACCATTCCCTTAGTAATATGCGCAGGTGATTGTCTCTCCTCCCTCAATAGCAATCATAGGATAAATGAATGCAAAGTTTTTGCAAAACTTGCCAGTACATAGATAACATGGCCTATAATATTCACAGGAGTGGTTTGTATCACCTTTGTCTAACATAGTCCATAATTCAAACTGAGAGACGTTGCTGGAGGGAAACAAATATTTGAAACTCCAAAGTGACAATTTGGAGGACCAGCCCCTTTCTCAAGCATGCGTTGTGTATCCCATCACCTGATAATATATCCTTCAATATAACAGAACCTATAATTTCATTAATTCAAAACATATTTGAAATACAAAGTTTAAAATACACCATTGGGAAAGATGAGCAGATCGGAATGGTTATTCAATATAGTTCCATTTTTCTAAGAGTCATATTGCGACATTCTATTAAACAATTAATGAACAATGTACCTCCATCTTTCCACCAAAGTTCGGTCCAGTACCGGATGTTACCATGCGGTTCACAGGGCATGAATCTATAAGTACACATTGAAACTGCAGTTTTCATTTAACCCTTTAGGACTCCAAGAGTCGAGTGTAAAAATACAGTTCACCCCTCTTTGAAGTAATCGCGTTCTTATTTGTTCATCATTACTTCCTTCTACTCATAATATTAACCATCTCAGATCAGATACTTTATTGCCCATTTTAAAAAAAATACCCGGCGATTATGGTCTTTGCAAACTTTTTTTGTCGTTTATCATCGTGTTTAGATAGCACTTTCTTCGCTTCCTTCACGTTTGCCTTCATTTTCTGCTCAAATGTTCTAATAGCTGATCGATGTTCATTAAGGCGCAGTTTGATAAACTGCAAAGTCTGTCCAATGTAGACTTTATAAGCTAGGCCATGTTCACACAGGGGAGATACGCTACATAAAAGTACACAGCGAATCAGTCCTAGAACCCGCCGGGAATTCCACCAGAAAAACTGCACCAAATAGTGGTGCAGTTTTTCGGGCTGAATGTCTGCTGCAGAAAACAGTGGTTGAGAAAGAAAAAAAGAGTATATACTTACCCTGTTCTCCGTTGTCATAGCGGCGCGTCCCCCTGTTGTCCGTGCAGTTTGGCCTGTGCGGAGAACAAAAAAAGCGTCGCTATGACAATGCCCGTGTGGTAAGTATAAACCTTTTTTTTTTTTTTCATTTTAAACAAAAAAAAGCTTTTTTTTTTCTTTTGCGAGTTGCGATTTTGCAGCGAGATCGCAGCTTTTCTGTCACATAAATTGCAACAATTGCTATTGTTGAGGGTTTTACCTTCCGCACTTCCCCCCTTGTATAGATAATGTCACACAGTGCTCCCCCCTTGTGTATAGTGAAAAACAATACTTCCCCCCTTGTATATAGTGCTACACAGCGCTTCCCCCCTGTATATAGTGTCACACAGCGCTTTGCCCCCTTGTAAACAGTGCTACACAGCGTTTTCCTCCCTTGTATATAGTGCCCCGCATCGCCACCCCCCCTTGTATATAGTGTCACACAGCGCTCCCCCTTGTATTTAGTGCAACATAGCACTTCCCCCTTGTTTATAGTGCTACATAGCGCTTCCCCCCTTGTATATAGTGCCACACAGCGCTTCCCCCTTGTAAATAGTGCTACACAGCACTTCCCCCTTGTATATAGTGATACACAGCGCTTCCCCGCCCCTTGTATATAGTGCTGCACAGCGCTCCCCTCCCTTGTATATAGTGCTACAGTGTTTCCCTCCCCTTGTATATAGTGCCACAAAGCACTTCCCCCTCGTACATAGAGCTACACAGCCCCCCCTGCCTTTGCATAGAGTGCCCCAGAGCGCTCCCCCCTTGTATATAGTGCTACACAGTGCTTTCCCCCGCTTGTATATAGTGCTACACAGTGCTTCCCCCCTTTGTATATAGTGCTACACAGCGCTTTACCCCCTTGTATATAGTGATACACAGCGGACCACCCCTTGCATATAGTGCCACAGAGAGCTTCCTCTCCTTGTATATAGTGCTACACAGCACTCTCCACCCTTGTATAGTGTCACAAAGCGCTCCCCCCTTGTACATAGTGCTACACAGCGCTCCCCCCTTGTATATAGTGCTACACAGAGCCCCCCTTGTACTGTATATATTGCCACACAGCGCTTCCCCCTTGTATATAGTGCTACACCGTACAACCCTCAAAAAAAACAAATAAAATAAAATATATTGTACTTACCTTGCCTGTTCCCGCGACGAACTGAGCGATGCACATCCTCCGGGCGGGGAGCATGCACAGATCAGCGTGATGCAATGACATCATCACGCCGGCCTACACAGGGAGTCTTCCCAGCGCCTTATAGGCTGCAGGCCTAACGTGGCCTGCAGCTTATAGTATTAATTTGTATCTGAATCCTGAGGGCCCCTCCAGTGCTAGCGACGCCACCGGGCATGAGGGGGCCCATGCGGTCATGTGCGGTTCGAGCAGCAATGGGCCCCCTGGGAGCCTTGAGCCTCGGGTGGCCGTTCGAACCACCCTAATGATGATCTGCCACTGCCCCAGTGGCACTAAGGCTATGTTCATACATGGCTTCTTTTGCAAGCATGTTTAAATTTGAAAAATTACATGAATATATTTTACTGTTATGATTACAAAAGAATGGCAATAAAAGCAACGAAAAACATGACGTGTGAACATACCATAATGCTACATACACATGCAAAATATTTGTTATAGGCAAATTAATTCAGAAAATACATTTGATACAAATGAATGACGTTGTTTCTGCAGCAGGTGCATGGATTTCTGCAAGACCCATTTAGATGAGTAGGACAGTTGCAGAAATCTGCCGCATGTGATTATACCCTAAGGCTATGTTCACACATGGCGGATACACTGCGTAAAAGCACACAGCGTATCCGCCCTGGGCGCTGCAGGAAATTATGGCCGAAAAACCGCACCGCATTGTGGTGCAGTTTAGCAGCCGGAATGTCCGTGCTGGAAAACTGCACATAAAAAAAACAATATTTCCTACGTCCTGCAGGCCAGCCTCCTGGGATGACGTTTCATCTCATGTGACAGCTGCAGCATGTAATTGGCTACCACGGTCACATGGGATGAAACATCATCCCAGGAGGCCAGCCTGAATGAAAAAGTATAATATATTTTCTTTTTCTGAGTTGCGATTTTTTGCAGCTTTTCTGCCGCAAAAATTGCGACATCTGCTATTTGTAGTGGGCTTTACCGCCCATTGAATTCAATGGGGATAACCCGCAACAAAAAAGGAGCGATTATGCAAATACAATTCACATGCTGCGGATTAAAAAGCTGCATCACAGGTCAATTTCTGAGAATTTTTTCAGTTTATCATTTATGCAGCCTGTAGATGAGATTTGTTAAAAAGCCTTATTCACACAAATATGTTATACGTCCGTGCTACGCGCGTGATTTTCACGCGCGTTGCACGGACCTATGTAAGTGAATGGGGCCGTTCAGATTGTCAGTGGATTTCACGCAGCGTATGTGCGCTGCGTAAAACTCACGACATGTCCTATATTTGCCCGTGTTACGCGCAGCACGCACCAGTTGAAGTAAATGGGTGCGTGCAAATGGTGCTCGGCACACGGAAGCACTTCCGGGTGCCGCGCGTGTTGCGCGCTACAGTAGTAAAAAGAATGAATGAAAACAGAAAAGCACCTCGTGCTTTTCTGTTTGTAAACATAAAAACAGAGTGTCATAATGATGCCGGCTGCGCGAAAATCACGCAGCCACGCCCCATATGCTGATGCCACACGGAGCTTTTCACACGCAAAACGCAGCGTTTATTGTGCGCGCAAAACTGACACGTCCGTGTGAATAAGGCCTTATGCTGCAGATTTTCCACAACAAAATACGTTGCGGAAAATCTGCAGTGTTTAGGCTACGTGTGAACTTACCCCAACATTGTATTTAAAAATCGTTTTAGTTTTGTTTTTTTGCCAATACAGTTTTGCTGCAAATACAAAAGTTACAGTAGAAAACCCTTGAGAAAAAACAACAAAACGAAAAAGGGAGGGAGGCAGTAATTTGTAACTGTTGGACATTTGGGTGCTGTATGTGTTCAGGTCGCAGAAAGATCTTTTTTTTTGCTTTCCTACATTTCAATAGCCATAACTTTTATGTCGACATAACTGTATGAGGTTATGTTTTTATGAGGGGTTAAACTGTATCACAAAAAATTTAATGATTTTACTTTTTTGGCGCCGTTATTTAGAAATGCTTAGCTTACTGGAAAAATATTTTAAAAATTTTAAAAGCCATTTTACTTTACATGTTTTTTTTCTTTCTGTAATGTACTACCGTGTTTCCCCGAAAGTAAGACAGTGTCTTACTTTCTTTTTATCCCCAAAAGCCCGACTATGTCTTACTTTCGGGGTATGTCTTATATTGGGAAAAAATTGTCAAATTTTTTTTTTATTTTTTTTTTCACAAACTTTATTTAACTGTTTTACATTTTTTTTTTTTGTCCCACCAGGGGACTTCACTATGCGATGTGCCGATCGCATATATAATGCTTTGGTATACTTAGTATACCGAAGCATTATTGCCTGTCAGTGTAAAACTGACAGGCAACCTATTAGGTCATGCCTCCGGCATCGCCTAACAGGCAGATGCTGAAGGCAGACCTGGGGGTCTTTGTTAGACCCCCGGCTGTCATGGAAACCCGACGGCGACCCGCGATTTGTTTGCGGGGGCGCCGATCGGGTGACAGAGGGAGCTCCCCCCTCTGTCAAACACATTAAATGCCGCTGTCACTATTGACAGCGGCATTTAATGGGTTAAACTGCCGGAATCGGCGCGCGCTTCGATTCCGGCAGTTGCAGCAGGAGCCAGGCTGTGTATAACAGCCGTGCTCCTGCCGCTGATCGCGTGGGTACAGTCTCAGTACCCGCGCCATCACAGGACGGATATATCCGTCCTCCTGCGCGAACTAGCAGCTGCTGAGGACGGATATATCCGTCCTTCGGTGTTAAGGCGGCATTGACAAGTGCAGGGGACGGCGCGGTGACGTATGGAGAGGGGGGCGGCGCGGAAGTGGGCAGGAGGCGGCAATACCCCCCGTGTTTCCCCGAAAGTAAGACATATGTCTTACTTTCGGGGTACGGCTTATATTAGCCGACCCCCCTGAAACCCCCGATACGTCTTACAATCGGGGGTGTCTTACTATCGGGGAAACACGGTAGTATATCTCTATTTGTTTCTATATGTCAGTACGTTATTCCTATGGATAATAATACTATTGAGGTATTTAGTCAGAGAAAATCCTCTCATAGATAACAGTGCAGCCTGTGGTCACTGCTAGTGTATCTGCCTCCCATTCATCAGGTCTCCAGTTTGAGACCCAGCAGAGGTGAATCCTTATTGATATAAGGAGAGGATGAGAAATAATGAAATATATAGAGATGTCCTCCTGGCACCTACTGAGAAGAGAGTGACTGGATGGCCCCTCCACAAATGACAGATACATGTCGTAGAAGAGAGAAGTGAATGTTCTCATTGCCTTTCTGTGTAATTTCTACTTTGTATATGAGAAACTACACAGGATGTAAGTGCCGTACAGACATCAGTGGGCCATCGCTCCTGCAATGGGCCTTGGCATCTGCTCGACCCGTGCTGGTGCTAGCCCTGATTTTAGATAATCTTAAAATAATGAATTGCTCTTATCTAAGGTTTTAGGTAAATGGTTGCTGAATTTGCGAGAACAGACTTTTTTTTACGGTCCACACGTTTGAGTCACAAGACAATATGAAACAAGTGAAATTCCATAAGCCTTCAATAGTCTCTTAAAAGATGCTTAGAACAATGACAGCATTCATCTGTATCTTGTTGTCATATGAAAGTCAAAGCATTTAAATATCATGTCAAGCATTCATTTACTATGTAATTACACTGGAAAAAAAAGTATTTCAGGCTAGGAAACTAATTTAAAAAAGTTACAGGTTCCATTAAAGTTTAAAGTTCCCCTGGTCATACCAGGGAACACAAGTTCTTGTTATATTTTGTTTTGTTTTTAATTTTTCTTATTTGTACTTCTATACTTCACTCATATGTGACTGTAATTGCTATGCTACATGCAGCCTAAATGTCCATACCGAAAGAAATATGGATTCCATTTTATTTATCTCTTGTATTCTTTCATATATTCATTTTCTTTTTATATATATATATATATGACATGTACTGTATAATCACACAAAACTTTGTTTACAATGAAAATCTAATGTTTAAAAAAAAAAGTTCCCTGCTGATGAATACAGGTACATGTAAGTGCGTCTATACTAACATAAACAAAAATCAACACATCATTTGTGTGTGTTGCTTCAGGTCAAATCTAAACTTGTGTAATGGTTGTTTAGTTTTTGTCCTATTTTAGGAAGACGGTTTAAATTCAATCAGTTTAATGTTTTACTTGTGGGGTTATTTCTATACCCTTTTATATATTCTATGTAGAAAAAAATATGTTACTAGCAACTGATTCATGTTATTTATTGTGTGAGTGTTCCTTTAAGACTCCCTCCTCCTTTTGAGTGATGTGACATCACTTGCACCTGATGCAGATATAAAGGACAGGTGCAAGGATCCGTTACACACTAGCCAGTATCAGACAGCAAGTCTGAAGGCACAAGTACAAAAATTACCATCTGTTATCGCAAGGATATTTTATTTGGACTAACCTGGGCAGTAGTCCAGAGAGAACAGTCAGCCAGGGACAGATCAAGAGAGAGCACCAGGAGGTACTGAACAATACCAAGGCGTATCCTTCAAGAAGACTAAAAGATTGTAGGAGCAACAGCTAAAGAGCTCTGAACTGGAAAGAAGTAAACAGAGGGAACTCATTCAACAAGAGAAAATTATTTCCTTTACGGAACCCTATTCGGCGGTGAGTGCTAATCTGAACAAAAGGGGAAATAAGTAAGAGGGAACTTTTTCCAAAGGAGTGTAGAAAGTAATTTGTGCTCACACTCCGAAAAATTATTTTGCCTCAAACTTGAAACTTCTCGGCTGCCATCATGTCTATGGGACTTGAGATCCTAGGTGTTGCCCTGTCCATTATCGGCTGGCTTGGTGCTGTTGTTTGCTGTGCTCTTCCTATGTGGAAAGTGACTGCCTTCATCGGCAGCAGCATTGTGGTTGCCCAGATTATCTGGGAAGGACTGTGGATGAATTGTGTAGTGCAGAGCACGGGGCAAATGCAATGTAAAGTCTATGACTCTCTGCTTGCCCTTCCTCAAGATCTACAAGCTGCTCGAGCCTTGATTGTCATCTCCATCGTCATAGCTATACTTGGAGTCCTCATCTCCATCATTGGAGCCAAGTGCACCAACTGTGTCCAAGATGAGTCAGCAAAGGCCAAGATCATGATTGTATCTGGGGTTATCTTTATTCTCTCAGGACTCATGACTATCATCCCTGTCTCCTGGTCAGCAAATACAATTATTCGTGATTTTTATAACCCTCTAGTTGTGGATGCTCAAAAGAGGGAGTTGGGAGCCTCCATGTACATAGGGTGGGCAGCTTCAGCCCTTCTAATGCTTGGAGGTGCCATGCTTTGCTGCACTTGCCCACCGAAACAGGAGAAATACCCTGCGTCAAGAGTGGCTTATTCAGCAGCCAGGTCCACAAATCCTGGATATGATCGAAAAGACTATGTTTAAATGGAAAACAACTCTTCCAATGACTCAAAAACGTTCATGTATCATGTGAGCAGATGGACTACTGACATACACAGGCGATGAAACTAAATATCACTGACTGAGTCCAAAATGTACAAAGCTTCTTCTGTAAGCTGTAGTGTTTTATATAACATATATGTTTATTATAGACAGCATTGGCTCTAACTGTATTTGTGTGCATGTACGTGAATATACAAGGTCCATGAATGGTCGTTCTCCATTGTCGTGGCATTGGCAGATTATTCTTGAACTGGGAGGGGCATTCTTTCCTGGCAGATATGAGGTGGCCTATGTCATGTAACGCTTTCTATACTAAGATGCTTGTTGTATTTACTTAATGCATTTTTTATATACTGAAAGTCAATGGGCTACAGCTGCAGGGTCAGCTGGAAAACTCACCTGCTCATACTATCATCAGCTTCTTAGTTAACTGTAGACAGAGAAAGTATTTGTCTTATAGTCAGTGAAGAAAATGTATATAGTTTTTTTTTATTTGTTATATATATATAGATATTATTTCTATTAAACAGCTTGGGATTTATACCATAAAAATGCATCTTATTTATCCAACCGCACATATAATTTCTATCATTTTTATATCTCGTACATAGTTAAACTGGTAATAAACCAAGCCTCTGCATGCTGACATTCACTAATGTTAGAAATCTATAATTTGCCATAGAATACATGTAGACGTGGTTACAAATCTCAAGGGCTTTTGAAAAGGAGAACAATAGACGCTTATGGAAAATGCATGTTGTAGGGCTGAGTATATAGTCTTGTAGCTTTCTTCTTTAGAAGTATTATGGGTCCGATGCACAATTTCAAAGTTTGACAGAAGCATCTCATTAAAAATGTAATACTTTACTGATACTATCGGTGAATACTTCTTGGCTTCAGGTTCCTCTTGTCCTTTGTCCACTTCCTTCTCCTCCCTCCTCCTTAGACTCTCTAAAACATTAATGCTCGGCTGGAATTTGACCCTTTTCATCTTGTTTCTAATTCCCTTCTAGTTACTGTTTATTGTGTGAATGAGCGTGCCTGTCGTTAATTGACTCTATTTTCTTTTTTTTCCCAGGAAGTTTTTCTACAGCTTAGTCTTTCTGAATTAAATAGAAGTTAAGTTTGGTAGATAAATAAGATTCTTGTTAATATATAACATATAAAGCATTCTCTTTCACTAAATGAGGCATTGGCACTGCCAGAGTGACCTGCAGTCATGCGAATCACTGGCTACTCAAAAAAAGAGCAGGGTCATCTAATTATTATATTAAGTTACATTAATTAACAAGTCGACAATGCCCTACTGTAATAGACCTGCACTAGGAAGTTCCAATGGGGTGTAAGGGGGAAGCCGACTAACATCATTTGAATGTAGGATTTGGTTAACAAAAGGGATTTCATATATTTGCATTTCCCCTTTGTTCTTTTGATATGGACAGACTGATATGTGTACACGTCTTAAGGCCCTTTTACACAGGCCAATTATCAGGTAAACGGTGTTCACAGAATGCTCATTCCTGAACATTGCCCTAAACAGGTCGCTCTTTTATCCGTTCAACGCTCATTCATTGGCTGATTGTATCATTTATGCAGCCGACGATATTATCATTGTCGACCTCACATCTCTCTATGAAAACAGGGAGACACGCTGCCGACATGATAGAAATGTATGGGGACGAGCAATCGTAGTAACGAACGCTCATCCCCATACATAGCTCCTTATGAAAGGAGCAAACAAGCGCCGATTAATGAGTTTACACGGCCCACGTCAGTCTGTGTTAGAGGACCCTTACTAACCCTATATTTACTTTGTATTATCAGCACAGGACACAAAACCTACTATAAACCTAGAAAGATTAGATTCAAATATTCCAACGAATTAAAGGGTGATGTATTATAAGGGACCAAATGGGCACCACTGTTTTAATGGGGTGCAAAAATTGGCCACAATTTATGTACAGCATCCAGGAATATAAATAGTGTCACACAATACTTAATGCACACCCACAAACAATACAACAATAAATATTATCAAATATATATATATATATGGAAAAACATTAAAATTCTTATGAGTAGTAAACAAATATGTACACTTAAAATAAACCTATAAAATATGAGATCCGCAGGTGATGACCCCAGGAAACATGGAAAAGAAACGTAAATTCACTGATAATGTAATGAAATGTACTACAGTTTGATGTGAACAATGCTCTGCTACAAAGTTGCTAAGTTAAAAAAAACATGCGCCAACATGCAACTTTATACAGTACAGAGCTTTGCCTATTTATGTATCTTTGCTCTTCTAGTAAATATTAAAACAGTTTTGATAACATTTCATAAATTGTGTTTTTATTTCAGTGTTGTGCATGTGTATAGTAGGAAGAAAGTTATAAAAGTCTGGTCTCCTAAACTAGCACTTCATATGTGGCGGCAGAAAAATAAAGATAGTCTGCACCTGAATGCAGAATGGTTTACTTATATCTCATTTTACTGCATTGTTTTTTCAACATGCATATAAGGCTGTGCTGGTGCTTTTTTATTTCTTTTTTATTAATGAGTATTTTTTTTAGATAAAACTGGAATTGAATCCAATTTAAAGGAAAAGTATAAAACTTTTATTATACTTCTCCTCCCTTTAGGTTCCATCTCTGTTTTTGGCTAGAAACAAAAACACAACACCAAAATTGCCCTGTGTTTTGGCACTGAAAGGATTAATAAAAATGACTAATTATACTAAGAAGCAGACTGTTGCTCAACTCCAGCACCGTGTGACATATCACACCTCCCCACTGTATTTATTCATACAGGAGCTGAATAAATTGTACCTAATACCGGGAAAAACTAGAATTTAATACATTTTTGTAAGTGCTTAGATTGTAACCTGTTGAAGATTGGATCACCGTTTCCTTGTATATCTTATTGTGAAACGACTTTTTGTTTTAAGTTCAACTTTTAAATAAAATATGCTCCTGTACTCCTTGTTTGGCTTTATGTGACACACAGACCTTTTTGTTTCCATTCCCCCTTGGACTATGAGGGAGAACAAAGGACATTGACCAAGCTACGGAAATATAATCTCACAGATCTAATTACATTTTATGATATCATGTGTCCACATTTGAGGTAACTTGACAAACTATAGGGTGAATGTATAATAGGACATAAAAACTGCACAATTGTACGCAAGAGCTGACCCAACTGGCATGGACTTTGCACATTGCTGTGCAGTAGTTCATACAGGTAAAAAGACTTCAATGTATTTTCTGAAACAAGATTAATATGAGCTTAAAGGGAACATGTCACCAGCATTTCACCTATTGAACTCTACTCACCCCGTGCTGGCCGCTGCTGTCAAAAGTTCATTGCCATTATCCCCTCTCCTAAACTCCTCCTCCGACTGTAAATAACGGACTGCAAACATTTCACGCCTTTAATGTTAATAATTCATTAGTCTCATTCGTTCCTCTTCTCATGCCTGCCCGCTGCCGAGAACTGGCCCGCCCTGAATACCGAAATCTTGTCTGAGATAGCACGCATGCGCCCGTCATGTATGGTCCGACACCCTTCCCTGCTTCGTCCGGGCCTCAAATCTAGTTACTGTGCATGCGCCGCTATGGTGTCCTGTTGTGCGCACGCACCAGAATAGGACATCGATGCGCAAGCGCGGTATTTCGTGTGTGCTGGGTGGAGGTGCGGAGCTGTCAATCAAAAGTAAGGAGGCGGGGTTAACTCTGAAAGGCTTGAGGAATGAAGATATGACTCTTTTCGAACTAAGATATGACTCTTTTATGGTCTTTAGATTATGGTGTGGGAACACTAAAAAACCGAATACTAAAGCTACAGAGCCTGCTTAGAAGATAATGATAGGTTACATAAAAATAATTTTTCACCCACTTCCACCGGGTTTTGCTGGTTTAATAGGTGAAATGCTGGTGACAGGAGAATAGGAGAAAACACTTTTCAGGTATAAATGTTAGTCCAGTTCTTTTTGCTTATCCCCGCCCCCACACAAAAATGGACTATTATATCCATTCATATGTCCTTCTCTGGTATATTTTATATAGAAAAACATGCCTACAAAACGAAGTACTATTAAAGTAATAAAATAATTAAAAACTATAAGACAGACATATGAAATATTTATAATAGGGAAGCTTTTCTAACACTAGTGTCCCTGAATACAGGATCACCAGTCGGAATGGCAGTGTAATGTATGCCATGTCCTCCAACAAGGTGCATTCCTGTTGGGGAGTAAAAGAATTCAGAAAAGTGGTGGAAAACATTGATGAATCGACTGTGGTGCAAACTAGAAGACCACAGTCCATTTGGGACACTGCCTTTAAAACATTTGGCATTGGGTACAAGTTTCAGTCTTTCTTAGGACACAGTTGGGATTGCAATATAAAATCTATCCCAAAATTAAAGACAAGCAGTAATTTAATTAAGTAAATTAGCTAAGTATTTAATGGCACCGCCAACTTCATCAAGAATATGTATGTTTAGGGTTAAAATTCCTCAACAGTTATGTGTAAGACAAATATAGATATCAAATTATAGTAAGTGTTTGGTTGCAATTACTGCTTCTGCAAGTAGTGAAACCAGTTATTATATTTAAGGGGATATTTACTTTTTTATTATCCACATATTGGCCGAATATTTAGATATTGGCCGAATGCTCATTTGGCCGACAGCTATTCCCCCAACCGCCCATAGACATGCACGCTTGACTCGGCCGGGCGTGCATGTATTCTCAATAGGGAGAAAGCTGCTATCAGACGACTCTGGCAGTGGCTTATCTCCTTACAAACAAAAGGATCGTGCATGTTGAAATTTAACATACCAAAACCTTCTTTCCCAAAAAAAAAGCTGCTTAAATGTTACAAACCATTAAAGAGACTCTGTCACCACATTATAAGTGCCCTATCTCCTATATAAGGAGATGGGCGCTGTAATGTAGATGACAGTAATGCTTTTTATTTAAAAAACGATCTTTTTTCACAACGTTAGGAACGATTTTGGTTTATGCTAATGAGCTTTCTTAATGCCCAAGTGGGCGTACTTTTACTTTCGACCAAGTGGGCGTTGTACAGAGGAGTGCATGACGCTGACCAATCGGCATCATGCACTCCTCTCCATTAATTTACACTGCACTAGCGATATAGATATATCGCTATGTGCAGCCTCATACACAAACCCTAACATTACTACAGTGTCCTGATAATGAATACACATGACCATCCAGCCTGGACGTCATGTGTACTCAGAATCCTGACACTTCTGACTCTTTTTTTGTGAGATTCCGGCAAGTGAAACCAAATCTCGCGAGATCACGGAGCTAAACGAGATTTGTTTTCACTTGCCGGAATCTCACAAAAAAATATTCAGAAGTGTCAGGATTCTGAGTACACATGACGTCCAGGCTGGATTTCATGTGTATTCATTATCAGGACACTGTAGTAATGTTAGGGTTTGTGTATGAGGCTGCACATAGTGATATTACTATATCGCTAGTGCAGTGTAAATGAATGGAGAGGAGTGCATGATGCCGATTGGTCAGCGTCATGCACTCCTCTGTACAACGCCCACTTGGTCGAAAGTAAAAGTACGCCCACTTGGGCATTAAGAAAGCTCATTAGCATAAACCAAAATCGCTCCTAACGTTGTGAAAAAAGATCGTTTTTTTAAATAAAAAGCATTACTGTCACCTACATTACAGCGCCGATCTCCTTATATAGGAGATAGGACACTTATAATGTGGTGACAGAGTCTCTTTAAGTGTGACAAATAAGCAATAATAGGTTAAATAAGCAATAATAGGGGGTATCTGGCATGGGAGAAATTACTGTAAATATAACACAATACTACACAATAGAGCAACGTAACCAGGAAAACCCCAGTCTCCCGGACCTTGATCTACTGAAACTGAATCATGCCTTTGGGACATGACACATAATCCAATGCCTTTTCTGTGGGAATCAGTCATATGGTGTAATATAGCAGTCGTCCTTACTGTAAACATTTCTATGCCTGTAGCACTACAAAAGAGCAATGGAGCAGTAGTCCCAATCAGGACATGAAATTTAACTACAGGATATCATTACATGGGTGAAAAGGTAAATAGGTAACTTATCAGACCTTCAGAATCGATGCGTGGCATATTTCAACAGCAGTAAAAAGATTGTAAATTATTATTGTGACACCGATACAATAGTATCAGTCATGCGTCTACTCCAGGATTTCTACACCTTTCTCCACAGAGGCCTCACCAGCCAGAACAAGTTGATGCCTGAGCCTCACGAGTGGTTGTAGTACATGTCAAAACACAAAATAGAACTCAGAATTACATAACAATAAAATCAATTATATTTCTAAACCGAAAATTGGTTCAGTTGGGGGCAGCATAAGATTACTTCTATATTCTGAGATACGCCTCATCAAATAAACTGATTTATTAAAGTGGTTTTCCTATTTTTGGCAAATAATGCTTAATCACTGTATAAGTGAAAAGCTTCTACAAATTTTCTAATATTCATTGTGTTTTAGTTCTTCAGCATTTTCAAGATTTTTGTTTGCTGTTAGTGAATGAGAACATTCTTGGTGATGCTCAGGCTGAATATCTGTACATTCCTTGTCCTGTTCAAAGTTGAGAAGTGGATACAAATGTATCCAATTTAGACAATGCTCTGTGAGCTAAATACATCAGTAGCATCTGCACAAATATATGAATTTCCTCCTGGCCCGGTGCAGAGCATCATTGTTGCATAAGCAATAATTGTACTTAGAAATGTTCCTATGTGCGCCATTTACATATCGTACCCCCAATAACGCTCAATAATCAGCAATAAGCGTTAGTAATTTAAGGCTGGGTTCACACGAGCACATTAACGTCCGTAATGGACGGACGTATTTCGGCCGGAAGTCTAGGACCGAACTCAGTGCAGGGAGCCGGGCTCCTAGCATCATAGTTATGTACGATGCTAGGAGTCCCTGCCTCTCCGTGGAACTACTGTCCCGTACTGAAAACATGATTACAGTACGGGACAGTTGTCCTGCAGAGAGGGACTGTGAACCCAGCCTTATTGTAAATTGTTGGTCTTTCTCTGCATTCACACATTGGCCAGTATTAACGGGTCTTTCAAATTTTAGATGGTTGGTGATCATTTGAAACTCGGTTCAATGCTATGTCTTCCTGGATTTCAAGAAATGGCCCTAATATTTGGCGACTAGGAAGGGAGTACAGTACTACCTGGAAGCGAGGCCGCACAAATTGTACCAGAACCAAAGAAAGTTCAGGTTGGCACTACTTCACTTTGTTATATACTCCACTGATGGGCTCTGTGGCACTCCAGATGATTAACAAGGCGGTGTCCTATGCGGGCAAAGTGTCAACTCCAAATATACAAAATTATTTGAAGATGGGGCAGGTAGAAAAGGGAGACATGCACGTGACAGTCGGCCTATGTCCGTTTCGCGTTTTCCAGACGCTTTCTCAAGGCCTTGAAAAAGTATCTAGAGGATGCGAAACGGCCGTAAGCCAACTGTCATGTGCATGTCTCGCTTTTTACCTGCCCCAATTTTGAATAAAGAGCTGAATTGATCTTCGAAGTGTGAGTGCCGTGTCATTACTTTACATTTTTGTACAAATTGTACCAGGACAACACTTTCCTAACAAAATCCCCTCCACTGGTAAGGAGAGAAATGCAGTCAAATAGGAAATTTACTATTTTAAATCATGTTTCATCCCATGTAAATCGAATTCACTTTATTATGTAGCCCTTTAAAGGACACTACCAAAAAATGAAGCACTAAAAAGGAGATATACGTATAATTGTGGAAAACTTTATTTACAAATCTTGAATATTTGTATTATATTCCTAATAGCACAAATGAATGTGGCTACTAAAAAATATAAAACAACAGGCATAAAAAAAAGAAAAAGTAAAGAATAAACTAAAATATATGTAAATATAGAAAGATTAAATGAAGAAAAACACTAACACACTATAAATGGGGAATTAATAGTATGTACTGAAAATTCACTCGGGTATACTGCTGCCCACTCAGAATGCCTTGACTTATTAAGATATATCTTCTATGCCTATGAGATGTAGATACAGGAAAAATATTATGTAAAAGTAAGCACTATTATACTACATGTAGGAAAATTATCTTCTTTACCAGTCTATCTTTAGGGCATGGCCAGACGTGGCGGAATTGCTCTGGAATTCCGCTGCGGACATTTTCTCCATTGGTTTCCACACCTTTTTAGTTAGGTTCGTGCACATGTTGCGGAAAACTCTGCTGCGGACCATAGGCTGCGGTGCGGAATTTGGTGACCGCAGCATACACTGGCTGTTGCGGACGTGTAGCGGACTTGTTACGGACTCATTGCGGAATTTCTCCATTGACTTCAATGGAGATTCAAAATTCCGCAATGAAATCCGCAGATGTTATGTGTGTTGTGTAGCGTATTGGTTTTAAGAACATGATATTTCTTCATTCTAGCTGGACCTATGTATTTCTAGGTCTATAGCTAAACTGAGGCCCCTTGCACACTAACGTAAAAACGCCCGTAATCACGGGCCGTTAATACGGCATGGGCAGGCCCATAGAAGTCAATGGGGCTCCCGTAATTACGGGTGACTACGTGTGTGCACCCGTAATTACGGGAGCGTTGCTAAGCGACGTCAAGAGATAGTCACTGTCCAGGGTGCTGAAAGAGTTAAGCGATCGGCAGGAACTGTTTCAGCACCCTGGACAGTGACTACCGATCACAATATAGATCAACGTGTAAAAAAAAAAGTTTATACTTACCGAGAACTCCCTGCTTCTTCCTCTAGTCCGGCCTCCCGGGATGACGTTTCAGTCCAAGTGACGGCTGCAGCCAATCACAGGCTGCAGCGGTCACATGGACTGCCGCGTCATCCAGGGAGGTCGAGCTGGATGTCGAAAGAGGGACGCGTCACCAAGACAACGGCCGGGTAAGTATGAATTTATTTTACTTTTACTAGGGAAAGGGCTGTCCCTTCTCTCTATCCTGCACTGATAGAGAGAAGGGAAGTACTTTCACCTGAAGACGCAACGGCTAATCCGCATAAATTTCCTGCCCATTTTAGGCAAAGCCGCAACAGAATCTGCGGAAACGCAGATTATGTGCGCCATTGATGCGGACAGTGGCGGCAGAAACACGCCACGTCTGCCCATGCTCTTATAGTGGTTTGGGGACATCCGCTTTCTACAGACATCTCCATCTTGTCACTGAGATTTGGCACCAAAAAAAAATCAGGACTCTGGACTACAGAGTTATATTTGGTAAATTAACACAAAACTAAGGCTTCCGCAAAAAACAGACACATTTGTCATGCGTTGCAGTTCCGTGTGTGTTCCGTGTGGCATCAGTTGTTGATGTCTTTTTGTGCACATTTCTTTTTTTTTTTTTCTCTCTTCATTTCTTATGAACTGGTGTGTGAATCACAGACAGCACACGGATGTGCGTCCGTGTGCTGTCTGTGATTTTCACGCACCCATAGACTTCAATGAGTGCGTGATGCGCTAAAAACGCACAAGAATAGGACATGCAGGGAGTTTCACGCAACGGAAACACGCTGCATGAAAAAAAACTGAATGTCTGAATGGCCCCATTGAATTGCATAAGTCCGTGTGACAGCCGTTGTTTTAACGGCTGTCACACTGACGTATTACACGTTCGTGTGAATAAGGCCTTAGGGTGTATTTACATCAGCGTTCGGTTTCCGTTTATGGGTTGCGTTTGCATTACCATTGGTTTCAAAATAATAGCAGATAAATTGCGGAGCCATTAATTTCTATGGCCCCATGAAGACGACCGTGGCTTTCACAGATCCATGCTGGGGCCACAGATCCGGACCGCAAAAACATGTGGCGGTTGAAATAATTTTTTTTGTTGTGCATCCGTGAATCCTGATGACACACGGATGCACGGCAAAGGTTTTTTGCGATCAAATGGACCACAATGGACCATGGTTTTCCTAGCCACAAAACCAATAGGTTCGTAGGCATCAGGCCTTCCCTGTGACAAGAGCAATGACTATGTGATGGTGCAACAGGTTACGACCTTAGAAGTGACTACAGGGAAGACTGTGATGTTGATCATTTTCAGCTATCTACTGGATTTGTAAAACCTTATTCACACAGTGCAGTCTTGTTGCAGTTTTTTCTAATGCAGTTTTTAAGCCACAACAAGAGTGGATCGTAAAAAGGGAAGGGAGAATATAGAAAAAATCCTAACTTTCCTCTTTTGTTGAATTCACTCCTGGTTGTGGCTTTAAAAGCTGCTTAAAAAAACTGCACTATGTGAACATACCCTATGTCTAAATCACACACGCGTCGCATGGACCTATGTAAGGCCCCATGAACACGACCGTAAAAAAAACTCAGTTTTTGCGGACCGCAATTGCAGTCCCCAAAAACTGACCCATTCACTTCCATTGAACGTGGACACCTTTCCGTATCGCTGTGGATGAGTGTCCGTTCCGCAGAACTGTGTCGGGAAGTATGGAGCATGTCCGTTCTTGGTCCGCAATTGTGGCAAGGACTCTTCCATAGAAGTCTATGATGGAAGACAAAATTGCGGATGGCTACGGAGGTGCGTCTGCAAATACGGATAGCTATCCGCAAATACATGTGTTGCTAAGGCCCCATGCACACGACCGTGCCCGCAATCACGGCCCGCGATTGCGGGCACGGCCGGCCGCTGACTGACAGCCGCATTTTCGGGCCGTGCTCCCATACAAAGTATGGGAGCACGGCCCGCAAAATGCGAAAGAACGGACATGTTCCATAATTGCCGGAACATTTCCACGGCACTGACACCCTTCCGTAGTGCTACGGAAAGGTGTCAGTGTTCAATGAAAGTGAATGGCTCCGTTTTTGCGGACCGCAATTGCGGTCCGCAAAAACTGAGGTTTTTTGCTGTCGTGTGCATGGGGCCTAAGGCAATGGGGACATTCAGACATTCCGTGTTTTTCACGCAGCGCGTGTCTGCTGCGTGAAACTCACTGCATCTCCTATACTTGAGCATTTTTTGAGCATCACGCACCCATTGAAGTCAATGGGTGCGTTAGAATCACGCGCATTACATGGATGCACTTCCGTGTGGTGCGCGTGATTCGCGCAACAGTAGATCAAGAAATGAAGAAAAAATAAAACCACCTCCTTCATTTCTTTTTCTAAACCTCAAAACCGCGTTTCATAAGGATGGCATATGCGCGAAAATCACGCAGCCACGCACCAAACACTGATGACACACGGAACTGCAACACGCAAAAAACGCTGTGTTTTTTGCGCGTGCAAAACACACACGTTCGTGTGAATTTCGCCTTAAAGGGAGATTTTAATCTCTATTGAACGTCACATTAGTAGACACAGTAGGAGACAGTCTGTTAGTTTGCATATAATGCAGCCCTGAGTTATGTTTGTTTATGGACAAACTGAACCTGAGCCACATACAAGAAAACAATAAAACCTCCTGCAAAGGAGGAAACCTGGAACAGGAAACCCAGAGCCTCATCACCATATAAACTAATATAAGATGTTGGATGGTGCAATTGTTCCCTTAAAATTATTTTATTGTACAGGAACAAACCTTTGTACAATATACGTGCTGTCTGGAATTTAAAGGCCCCGATCACAAGTTCAGGATTTGACACAGATTTCGGTACGGACTCGGCACCAAAATCCATGTCAAATGCGATGTCAATCCACATTTAATGCGTGCAAATGGGGTTTTTGTTACCCCGTTCACATTCAGCAAAATAAAAATTGCACGATGTTTAGCCGAGACGCACAAAAAAAAAATAACACCGTAGAGCTACTTATTCCCGCAGATTCCGCATCGAAAAGCCGGCGGATTAGACCCAGTGAATGCGGATTTGCGGCAGAAATCCGAGTGTCAGCCGTGGATTTCTGCTGTGGATCCTATGATTAATACATGTTGGACTGTCCATAGGCAAATCCGACACGTGTGAACAGACGCACCACCATAGTTACCTTTCTGCTTACAATGGACTAACTTTACTAAACTGCCTTTTTAATTATAATTCTAGTGGAAAGCTTAGTGATACATGTAACCAACATCATCTTAATAGGCTTTAGCCATAATTGAGACGGAAAAGCTATTGCATTACTAATACGTTACTGGTTAATGTATAATTTGGTGAGTATGCCTGAAAAGCCTCCACGTCAAGTAATGCCTTGGTGCCACAGAATGTTCTCTCTAATTTATATTAATGTTCTATTGCATAAAACACTCAGGGGGTCATTTCCAAAAATTGGTGCAGAACTTTTCTTATCTGCTTGTGTCATTGGCTGAAAATGGTGGAGCTGTTAGGGTATGTTCACACGGCAGCGTCCAATACTCCTGAAATTACAAAGCTGTTTTCAGGCGAAAACAGCTCCTAAATTTCAGACGTAAATATAATGGTGGTTTCTCTTGGCTCAAATACCCACAAAATCTCTCTCAGACCGGAGCAGGCAAAACTAAATTGGGTATGATCCAACAAATACCCTAAATAGCATATATAAAGTACAGTGAAGTTTACCGCTCAGACGGCACTGGTAACAGTCCAATATCATTCAGTATAGACACTCTCTCCCAGAAAAATGCAGTGGACAGTCCGCAATCCAATGAGGGTGTGGATGGTAATTCTTATCCTTGTAGTTCCACCAAGCTCCTTATCGTCTCCCTCCACATTCAAAGAACTCCTGGTAGGAAAAGGATCTTATGTCTCTAATAGATGGAAAAAGGAAGACACATAGTGCAACACCCTCTGAAAAAGATTGCTCCACGCCAAGTTTAATCCATACTCACAGAAGTAACAAGAAATAAAAGCATCAAGGTAAGTAAAAATCTTAAAAATTCCTAGGCGGCACGCCAAACACTCTCGCCCGACCCTGGGTTTCGCCCTTCCGGCTTCCTCTGGGAAGCCGGAAGGGCGAAACCCAGGGTCGGGCGAGAGTGTTTGGCGTGCCGCCTAGGAATTTTTAAGATTTTTACTTACCTTAATGCTTTTATTTCTTGTTACTTCTGTGAGTATGGATTAAACTTGGCGTGGAGCAATCTTTTTCAGAGGGTGTTGCACTATGTGTCTTCCTTTTTCCATCTATTAGAGACATAAGATCCTTTTCCTACCAGGAGTTCTTTGAATGTGGAGGGAGACGATAAGGAGCTTGGTGGAACTACAAGGATAAGAATTACCATCCACACCCTCATTGGATTGCGGACTGTCCACTGCATTTTTCTGGGAGAGAGTGTCTATACTGAATGATATTGGACTGTTACCAGTGCCGTCTGAGCGGTAAACTTCACTGTACTTTATAAATTTCAGACGTAATTGCTCGTACTCGCGTTTTTCGCGGAGTCAATTACGGACGTAATTGGAGCTGTTTTTCAATGCAGTCAATGAAAAACGGCTCCAATTACGTCTCAAGAAGTGACATGCACTTCTTTGACGCGGGAGTCTTTTTACGCGCCGTCTTTTGACAGTGGCGCGTAAAAAAAAGCCTGTGTGCACAGAACATTGTAACCCCATTGATTTCAATGGGCAGATGTTTGCCGGCGGTTTGGAGCCGTATTTTCAGACGTAATTCGAGGCGTAAAACGCCCAAATTACGTCCATAAATAGGGCGTGTGAACATACCCTTAGGGTATGTTCACACGCAGTGACCAAAAACGTCTGAAAATACAGAGCTGTTTTCAGGAGAAAACAGCTCCTGATTTTCAGACGTTTTTGTAGCAACTCCCGTTTTTCGCGGTGTATTTTACGGCCGGTTTTGGAGCTGTTTTTCAATGGAGTCAATGAAAAACGCCTCCAAAAACGTCCCAAGAAGTGACTTTTTCGCGGGCGTCTTTTTAAGCGCCGTATTTTGACAGTGACGCATAAGATTAAGTCTTGTGGGAACAGAACACAGTAATTCCCATTGCAAACAATGGGCAGATGTTTGTAGGTGCAATGGAGCCGTTTTTTTCAGGCGTAATTCGAAGTGTAAAATGCCAGAATTACGTCTGAAAACACTGCGTGTGAACATACCCTAAGTGTATGTTCACACGCACTAATTACGGACGTAATTCGGGCGTTTTTGCCCCGAATTACGTCCGAAAAATGCGCCTCGATAGCGTTGACAAACATCTGCCCTCTGAAAGCAATGGGCTGACGTTTGTCTGTTCACACGAGGCGTATATTCTTCTTTGGGCGTAATTGGAGCCGTTATTCATTGACTCCAATGAAAAGCAGCGCCAATTACGTCCGTAATGGACGCGGCATTCAAGCGCCTGCACATGCCGTTACGGCTGAAATTACGGGGATGTTTCCTCCTGAAAACATCCCTGTAATTTCAGCCGTTATGGACGCTGCCGTGTGAACATAACCTAATTCTCATGCAGACAGTGTGTGACATTTCCACACCAAAAACAGCCAGCTGAAGTCAGTTCTGAGCCGTCATGCATTATATACGTCTATGTTCACACACTTAACAAAAAATGGCTGAAAATATGGAGCCGTTTTTAAGGGTAAACAGCCCCTTATTTTCAGATGTTTTTTTAGCAACTTGCATTTTTTGCTGCGTTTTTTACGCCCGTTTTTGGAGCTGTTTTTCTATTTAGTCAATGAAAAACGACTCCAAAAATGGCTGAAGAAGTGACATGCACTTCTTTTTATGAGGCGTTTTTTACACGGGAACGGAACGCAGATTTTCCCATTGAAATCAATGGGCAGATGTTTGTAGGCGTTCAACCCCCGCATTTTTAACCATTTTCGGGGCGTTTACGCCCGTGTGAAGATACCCTTAGGGTATGTTCACACGCACTAATTATGGACGTAATTCGGGCGTTTTTGCCCCGAATTACGTCCGAAAATAGCGCCTCAATAGCGTTGACAAACATCTGCCCATTGAAAGCAATGGGCAGACGTTTGTCTGTTCACACGAGGTGTATATTTACGCGCCGCTATCAAATGACGGCGCGTAAATAGACGCCCGCGTCAAAGAAGTGACCTGTCACTTCTTTGGGAGTAATTGGAGCCGTTACTCATTGACTCCAATGAATAGCAGCGCCAATTACGTCCATAATTACGGGGATGTTTTCAAGCGGAAACATCCCCGTAATTTCAACCGTTACGGACGCTGTCGTGTGAACATATCCTAAGAGTGAATTGGAACACACTGGGAATTATACATACACTTCTTTCACTGCACAATCACACTGTAAGGGCAGATACAGACGAACGTTGCGTTTTTGCGCGCGCAAACAACGCAGCGTTTTGCGCGCGCAAAAAACATTTGACAGCTGCGTGTGTCATCCGTGTATGATGCGCGGCTGCGTGATTTTCGCGCAGCCGCCATCATAGAGATGAGGCTAGTCGACGCCCGTCACTGTCCAAGGTGCTGAAAGAGCTAACTCTTTCAGCACCCTCGACAGTGAATGCCGAACACAATATCGAAAAACCTGTTGAAAAAAAAGAAAAAGTTCGTACTTACCGAGAACTTCCCGGCCGTTGCCTTGGTGACGTGTCCTTGGTGACGCGTCCTTGGTGACGCGCCTCTCGACATCGGGCCCCACCTCCCTGGATGACGCGCCAGTCCATGTGACCGCTGCAGCCTGTGCTTGGCCTGTGATTGGCTGGAGCTGTCACTTGGACTGAATTGTCATCCCGGGAGGTCAGACTGGAGGAAGACGCCGGGAGTTATCGGTAAGTCAGAACTTCGTTTTTTTTTACAGGTTCATGTTTATTGGGATCGGTAGTCACTGTCCATGGTGCTGAAACAGTTTAACTCTTTCAGCACCATGGACAGTGACTATCTCCTGACGTCGCGTACCGATAATTTTTTTGCCGGGTTCGGCCAAAACGAGTTCGGCCGAACCCGGTGAAGTTCGGTTCGCTTGTCCGGCTTCGCTCATCGCAAAGACACTCCGTTTGGATGTTCGGAAACAGAAAAGCACGTGGTGCTTTTCTGTTTACATTCATCCTTTTGACAGCTGGTGCGCTGTTTCATTCGGTTCGCACGGAAGTGCTTCCGTGCAACCTGCGTGGTTTTCACGCACCCCTTGACTTCAATGGGTGTGTGATGCGCGAAATACGCAGAGTTATTGAACCTGTCGCGCTTTTTGCGCAGCAGACAAACGCTGCGCAAAAAGCACGGACTGTCTGTACTGCCCCATAGACTTGTATTGGTCCATGCGTGCCGCGTGAAAACCACGCGGCCCGCACGGACCGAATACACGCTCGTGTGAATCCCCCCTTACAATGGGCTGGAACAATGAGAAGTGTATGACACTCATTGGTCACTGATTGGTCAGCGTCATACACTTCTCTGTACAACGCCCAGTTGTCTATTAAGAAACGAATTAGCATAAATCTAAAATTGCTCATAACTTGCTCAAAAATGATCGTTTTTCAAAATAAAAACTACTGTTGTTATCTACATTACAGCGCCGATCAGATTATGTAGCACTTATAATGTGGTGACAGAGCCTCTTTAAGCATTGTACATTCAAGCTACACCACCAGTCCTTTACAAATAGCTAACTTTTCTTTAAAGTTTCCATGGAGTACTAATTCTAAGTTATGACTAAATAATAACCCACCAGGCCTCACGTGACATGTACTATATCACTAGGACTTTGTAAGTCGCTCCACATCCAGTAATCATTCTTTGACTAATTTGGCAAAATACACAAACTAGGAACTCTATACATTATGAATTAAAAAAATAAAAGTCTGCTTTGACATTATTTTCAAAATTCAGGCGTTATTCACATGACGTTTTTGCTTTATGCCAAAGGTATACGTCTGTATTCACACCCAAAAGTAAAAATACATATATTGTAACATTGGTTTGTATGGAGCAGGCTGATACCAAAATTGTGCCCTGGAATACACAGGCCTATGAAAAATCTCCATGTACTCTTCTGTGTTCCCAAGCAACTGTGCCAGGTTGCGTCATACATAGTATATGTTTTTCTTTTCTTTGTTCACACATCCACCTTATCAGTGGATTCTGAAGAACCTTGAACTTTATGGGCTTTTTTCTCTATTTATATAGCCAGTGGGTGAGGATCAGTAGCTTTTTAATGTTATTTGTCAAAACTGTTTGTTTAAAAATGGAAGGTGTGGTTTTTGAATATTGGAAAAAACCTTTGTAGGGCAATGAGTGTTGTGAGTATTGTTTATTGCAGAACAAAGGTGACATGTAGGAGGGAATTTGGCCTCTACCTTTAGTAAATCTGTAACTGAGTAACACAGTGGCACTTAACCTTTGGCTGCTGCTTGAACAACTAATGACTTGTTTGTGCATACAAATAAGAAAATTTTTGTATCTTCCTAAGGCCATGTTCACATCACCATTGCCCTTTGGTTGAGGGGTTCCGTCGGAGGTTTCCGTGAGGTTAACCCCTCAACGGAAGGCAAATGGAAACCTAAGCAATGGTGACGGAAATGTTGCTAAAAGTTTCCGTTTGTCACCATTGTGACAGTGTTCCATTTAGTTTTTGACGGAAACAAATAGCGCAGTTGATGGAACCCCTCAACAGAAGGGCAACGCTGATGTGAACAGGCCCTTAACTATGCCTTGAGCTGAGGGTCCTATTACACGGCCTGACGTGATCGGCGCTCGTTTTCTCCTTTCAGAAGGAGATATGTATGGGGACTACGATCGCTCGTCTCCATACATTTCTATCATGTTTGCAGCACATCTCCCTGTTTACACAGGGAGATGTGCTGCCAACAACGATAATATTTTAGGCTGCAAAAACTATGCGATCAGCCGATGAACACTTGCCCGATCATTGGCCTGTGTAACAGGGGCTTACGGTAATGATCAGTTATTAATCCTTTAAAGGGGTTGTCCGGTATATGTTATAAAATAAAAAAACAAACAATACTGCCGCTCCAGCGTGGATGCTCTGGAGGTCCCCACCAGTCTTAGTTTATCTTCCTGCAGCGATGACGTGTCATGGAATCAAGTGACAGCTCCTGCAAATCACTAAAGACCTACGGGGGACCACTGGGGCATGTTTGATCGCGAGACGCCCCACTGCTGGGACCCTCACTGATCACTAGAACGGGGATCGTGAGCCCTCCCCCACCGCAGTAAGGAGGAGCTCTAATGGAGCAGTAGTTGAGCATCTGCCTTGCTGCTCTGTTCAGCATCTATGCGGCTGACAGAAACACTGTCTCCATCAACTCTAAATGGGGCAGTACTGCGCATGCTCGGCCGCCACTCTATTTAAATTTCTCTACACTGGGACAGTACAGTGAGAAGGAGCGAAAGGGGGGAACGGGACCCCTGATCTAGTGATCGTTGAGGGTCCCAGCGATGGGGCATCCAGCGATCAAATATTTATCACCTATCCTGTGAATAGGTGATAAATGATAATCTTGGGGTAACGCCTTTAACGTGTGAATGTCTACCTTTTGACACCATATGATTTTTAGATCCAAATTTTGGGCTGATTTATTTCTTAATAAATCATTGTAATGGTAGGAGCTCTGTTTTTCTTAATGTCTGATGCCACCACTAGAGGGAGTTAATGAGCTAACTGCATATTATTTTATTACTGAATTTAATAAATAAATAGTAAGTAAGCTCCCCCTAGAGGTAGCTAAAAGATGTCAGAAATTTAATATTTAACTCTATGTCTATGCAAGGAGATTGGAGCTCTGTATCAAAAAATCTGAGTTCCAACTGCTATAAAGACATATTAAGAAATTAATCAGAACACAATAGTGATCAGGGGTAGATATTCCCTTTAAGGAGCATACACTACTGCAACATAACATAAAAACAATATCAACATTGATACAATAAGGACTGGTCAGGACAATGAGCTGAACAGCCAAAACATAGCCAAGTGAGTGACCAAACAGGATTTTTCTTCAAGCTCGGAGCACAAATTAAGTTGTATATATGTATAGATTTAGGATTTGTGTCACAATATGTGCCAAAATATCCACAGGAAAAGGGATGGGACAAGCTCTTTTGGCGCCCAAGGCAAAGGCTTCAAAATATGACCCCTGCAAATTTTTGCTTAATTAAAAAAAAAAATATAGGGAACCAGCTGTTTTCTGGTCATTTTAACATAATTGATAACTAAGCCAACTAAGTCAGTGGGTGTGTCTGAAGTTCAGACACGAGCACAGCATTTCAAAGAGAAGACCAGCATCGCGAGGTGACTCATCTTCAGGGCTCTTACTCAATGCTATGTGCAGGACCCTGGTTGTTCACACATGGACTGCCTATGGGTTGGTTTTAGAGACCCTTAGGAACTCTGCGTGCTCCCGGAATACTGTCGCCTTGCTGTGCACCATGATAGCCTTTGAGAGCGGTGACATGTGGTCAATGGAACACTTGTAGCTGGACGTCTAGCTCGTAGCTCAATCTCGTGCAAATGCCTTCTGATGGTTTGTGTCCACACTGGTTGGCGCACTAGGCATGGGATGTGACGTCCAATTTCACATGCAATACATAATGGGTCACTATGCGCCATTCTTCCAATCAGACAATCTGTCCGTGAAGAGGTTTGCTTCCGTGCACCTCTTGCTGTCACTCCCGTTCGTTGTTGTCCTCCCAACCTCCGGGACACGCAACGTTGAATAGTGCTGACATCTCGGCCTAGGCGCGTAGAGTTCTGCTGAAGTGATAAACCAAGGTCTCTCAGTTCAAGGATTCTGTCCCTCTCAGTCGGCGACAAGTGGCGATAACTGGCATGTCGACTAATCAGAAGGCATTGCACAAGAATCCCCCACCACTTGATCCGATTTTTGAGATTTCATGTGGCTAAAAAAAACTTTTCTTTCAATCTGGCGTTTATACGCCGCCCACAGGCCGCAGATTGGAGCTAGGTGCTTGAAAATGTGATCATTTGCAGTTAACACCTGCTACCGATCGCGCGAACAAGGAAACTCCCGCGCGCACAAGGAAACTCCCGCGTGTGCGCACTCGCGAGCATCCGCGAGCGCGCAACCGCGCATGCCCGCGCACGCACCCGCGAAAGCACGCGCAAGCACCCGCGGAAGCGCGCACCCGGAAGCGTGCACCCGCGATAGCCCGCGCGCACCCGCGAACGTCCGAGCGCGCACTCGCGAACGAAGTATGCGCAGCCGCGGACACAACTTACCTGGAGCCTGGCTGGAGGTGAAGGACTGGACGTCTGGACCGAAGACATCTCCTGGAAGACATCGCCTGAAGAGGACTGGAGTGGGAGCAGCTCTTCTGACACAGTGAGTAAAGTATCTCAAAGTGCTGTTTATGTATGGCCCTGTTCACACAGAGTATTTTGCAGGCAAAAAAAAAATCTGCCTCAAAATTCAGATTTTGACCTGCCCACACTATATTGCCGCGTTTTTTTGCTGCGTTATTTGCCCGCGGCGATTGAGGACAGCAGACAAAAAAACGCAGCGAAAAATTCATTTTCTGCCTCCCATTGATTTCGATGGGAGGTCAGAGGCGGAACCGCGGCAAGAAAGGACGTGCTGCTTTTTATTTTTTCCGCGACTGGCTCCCATTGATTTCAGATTAAATCAATGGGAGGCGGTTTTGGAAGTTGTTTGGTGCTGATTCTGACGCAGTGTCCGAGTCAAAAACTCTGTGAACTGGGCCTTATTGTCAGGGCTTATTCAGACGAACGTGTAATACGTCCGTGCAACGCGCGGGATTTTCACGTGCCTCGCACGGACCTATGTTACTCTAAGGGGCCGTGCAGACTGTCAGTGATTTTCACGTAGCGTGTGTCCGCTGCGTAAAACTCACGACATGTCCTATATTTGTGCATTGTTCGCGCATCACGCACCCATTGAAGTCAATGGGTGCGTGAAAATCACGGCCAGCACTTCCGCAGCCGTATAAACTATAAATGAAAACAGAAAAGCACCACGTGCTACAAACAGAGTGTCATAATGATGGCGGCTGCGCGAAAATCACGCAGCCACGCATCATACGCTGCTGACACACGGAGCTGTTATGGACCTTTTGCATGCGCAAAATGCCACGTTTTTTGCGCGCTCAAAAAGCACACGCTTGTGTAAATCCGGCCTTAGGGTAGGAACACACTAGGCATGAACACTGCGGATTTTATGCAACACATTTTATTGCGGAAAATCCGCAGCGTATCACAGTCGCAGCAGAGTGGATGAGGTTTGAACAAATCTCACCCACACGCTGCAAAAAAAATTGTCCTGCGGTGTGGCTTTTTAAGCCGCAGCATGTCAATGTATTCTGTGGAATCGCTGCTCCTCTGTTGCGGAAATGCTGCGGTTCTGCCGCAAAAATCACAAAAGAGAAAAAAAAAAAAGGCACTTTTTTAAATTGATAAAAAAGTTTAGACTTACCCCGGCCGTAGTTTAGGCGACGTGATCCTCTATTCTTAGCGCAGCTCGGCCTCCTGTCATGACGTTTCAACCCATGTGACTGCTGCAGTGGTCACATGGTCTACAGCGTCATCCCAGGAGGCGGGGCTACGTTCAGAAGAGAGAGATGCGTCACCTAAACTACGTCCGGGGCAAGTCTAAACTTTTTATTCCCTGCAGGATTCCCGCAGCGGACATGCCTCACGAAACCTGCGCCACTATTTGGTGCGGTTTTGCTGGCAGAATTTCCTGCGGCTACCGGGGCGGATAAGCTGTGTAGTTTTACTCAGCATATCCGCCTAGTGTGTTCCTACCCTTATGATGCCGCTCCTGGAGCTGCTGCCTGTCTCTAAATAGGCAATTGGTCCAGTAGAATTTGGAATTTTTTTTTTTTTTGTGAACCAGCTTAAAAAAATACAAAACTTTTGTGTTAGGGCCTGTTCACATCACCGTTCGCTTCCGTTCCGGGGTTCCGTCTGAGGTTTCCGTCGGGTGAACCCCGCAACGGTGATGTGAACAAGTCTGATCCATGGAGACCCCACCTCACAGTTTATTGAACTTAAAGGGTCTGCTGAAAAAATTATAAATTTGTATGCTACTATATTTAATTAACTGTAATTAATTTATTGATAAATATAACTATTTATGTATCTGTCTTTTTAACCCCTTCCCGACATTTGTTGTAAGTATATGACATGGAAAGCCAGTGCTTCCCGCAAAATGTAGTATACTTACAACAAATGCATGGCACCGTCTCAGAAGCTGAGTCGGTGCAATCATCCCCGGATGTCAGCTGTATTTGAGAGCTGACATCCTGCTGTAATGGCGGGGACCTAAGTTAGCTTAGATCTCCGCTATTAACCCTATAAATGCAGCCGTCAAAAGCGATCACTGTATTTAAGGTGTTTGCAGCTCATCGACAGCCCAGCAATGAAATACCTGGGGTGTTGGTGGCTGCAATGGCAACTGGAGGCCTAATACTGGCCTCCCGGTGTGCCTAGCATGGAAAACTTCCAGTCCCCGTCCGGAGACGGTTCTGCCCGTCCGGAGGCGGGGCCTGAAAGGCTTCCGTAGCCGCCGGCAAGATGGCGCCGGCTCAGGAGATGAGCCGGCGTCATCAGCGGTGGATATCAGCTGTATGTTACAGCTGACATCCACCTGTAACGGCAGGAACCGGAGCTAGCTCCGATCCCTGCCATTAACCCCTCAGATGCAGCGATCGGATGCGATCGCTGCATCTTTGTGGTTGCCAGCAGATCGCCAGCTGTGCCCTGAAATCGCACGACTGCCGACTGCTATTATGACACCAGGAGACCTAACAATGGCCTCCTGTTTGACATCTCGGAGGCGAAGCCTAATCGGCTTGCTGTCAGTGAATGACTGACAGATCTAATACATTGCACTACGTAGGTAGTGCAATGTATTAGAAAAAAATAATCTGACAGTTGGACCTTCAAGTCCCCTAGTGGGACTAAAGTAAAGTGTAAAAAAAAGTGAAAAAAATGTAAAAAAATAGTTGGAAAAAATATAATAAGAGTTTTAAGTAATAAATTAAAACACAATCGCCTTTTTTTCATAATCAAGTCCTTTATTATTGAAAAAAAAAAAAAACATACATATTTGGTATTGCCGCGGCCGTAACGGCCTAAACTATAAAAATATTATTTTATTCATTCCACACGGTGAACGGTGTAAAAAAAAATAATTTAAAAAATAATGCCAGAACCTCTGTTTTTTGGTCACTTTACCCTACAAAAATTGAAATAAAAAGTGATCAAAAAGTTGCATATATCCAAAAATGGTGCCTATAAAAACTAAAGATCGTCTCGCAAACAAACAAGCCCTCATAAAGTTCCATCGACAAAAAATTAAAAAAGTTATGGTTCTCAAAGTAATTTTATTGTGCAAAAAGTTGTAAAACATAAAAAAGTGCTATAAATTAGGTATCGCCGAAATCGTACTGATCCGCAGAATAAAAGTAACACTTAATTTATGCATGGTGAACGCTGTATAAAAAAAACCCTACAAAAAACTATGCCAGAATTGCTGTTTTTTGGTCACCTTGCCTCTCAAAATATAGGATAAAAAGTGATCAAAAAGTCGCATGCCCAATTCAAATAAAATCTATGAAACAGCTGTGGGGTCAAAACTACACTCCTAGATTAATTCCTCAAGGGGTGTAGTATCACAAATGGAGTCCCTTGTTGGTAGTTTCCACTGTACCAGGTACCTTAGGGGCTTTGCAAAAGCGACATGGTGTCAAGAAACCAATCCAGCAAATCTGTGCTCCAAAAGCCAAATGCCACTCCTTCTCTTCTGTTCCTTGCCATGTGCCCAAAAAGCAGTTTATGACCACATATGGGGTATTTCCGTACTTCAGAGAAGTTGTTTTACAAATATTGGGGTTATTTTTTCCTTTATTTGTTGAGAAAATTAAAAATGTTGAGCTACAGCTACGTCTTATTGAAGAAAAAGGATTGTTTTTATTTTCTATGAAACACCTGTGGGGTCAAAATGATCACTACACCCCTAGATGAATTCCTCAAGGGGTGTAGTTTCCTAAATTGAGTCACTTTTTGGGCGTTTTCATTGTGTTGTCCCCTCAGGGGCTCTGCAAATGTGATATGGCCTCTGCAAACCATTCCTACTAAATTTGAGCTCCAAAAGCCAAATGGCGCTCTTTCCCTTCTAAGCCCTGCCGTGTGTCCAAACAGCTGTTTATTACAACATATGGGGTACTGTTTTACTCGGGAGAAATTGCTTTACAAATTTTGCAGTGCTTTTTCTCCTTTAGTCCTTGTGGAAATGAGAAAAAATTAGCTAAATCTACATTTTCTTTGAAAGAATGTAGATTTCCATTTTCACGGCCTACCTCCAATAATTTCTGCAATAAACCTGCAGCGTCAAAATGCTAACTATACCCCTAGATAATTTCCTCAAGGGGTGTAGTTTCCAAAATGGGGCCACTTGTGGGGGGTATCCACTGTTTTGGTCCCTTAGGGGCTTTGCAAATGCAACATGGCCTCCAAAAAACATTCCTGCTAAATTTGAGCTCCAAAAGTCAAATGGCGGTCTATCCCTTCTATGCCCTGCCGTATGTCCAAACAGCCGTTTATTACCAAATATGGGGTATTGTTTTACTCGGGAGAAATTGATTTACAAATTTCGTGGTGCTTTTTCTCCTTTAGTCCTTGTGGAAATTAGAAAAAATTTGCTAATCCTACATTTTTTTTGAAAGAATGTAGATTTCCATTTTTACGGCCTACTTCCAATAATTTTTGCAATAAACCTATAGGGTCAAAATGCTCACTGTACCCCTAGATAATTTCCTTAAGGGCTTAAGTTTCCCAAATGGGGTACTTTTTGGGGATTTCCACTGTTTTGGCACCGCAAGAGTACTTCAAACCCGACATGGGGCCTAAAATATATTCTAATAAAAAGGAGGCCCAAAATGCTCTAGGTACTCCTTTGCTCAGTACATTAGCACACTAGGACCACTTGTGGGATATTTCCTAAAACTGCAGAACCTGGGCAATAAATATTGAGTTGCGTTTCTCTGGTAAAACTTTGTGTTACAAAAAAAATTGATTAAAAATGAATTTCTGCAACAACAGAAAATTAAATTTGTAAATGTCACCTCTACTTTGGTTTAATTCCTGTGAAATGTCTAAAGGGTTAAGAAACTTTCTAAATGCTGTTTTGAATACTTTGAGGGGTGAAGTTTTTAAAATGGGGTGACTTTTTGGAGGTTTCTAATATATAAGGTCCTAAAAGCCACTTCACAACTGAACTGGCCCCTGTAAAAATAGCCTTTTGAAATTTTCTTGAAAATGTGAGAAATTGCTGCTAAAGTTCCAAGCCTTGTAACGTCATAGAAATATAAAAGGATGTTCAAAAAATGATGTCAATCTAATGTAGATATATGGGGGATATTAATTTGTGACTATTTTGTGTGGTATAACTACCTGTCTTACAAGCAGATATAATTAAATTTAGAAAAATGCAAATTTTTGCAGTTTTTCACTAAATTTTGATGTTTTTCACATTTAAATACTTAATGTATCGAGCAAATTTTGCCAGTAACATAAAGTCCAATGTGTCACGAGAAAACAATCTCAGAATCGCTTGGATAGGTAAAAGCATGCCGAAGTTATTTCCACATTAAGTGAAACAAGTCAAATTTGTAAAATGAGGCTCTGTCAGGAAGGTCAAAAGTGGCTAAAGAGGGAAGGGGTTAAAGAGAGAAAGAGACATTGAATTATATATTTGTATTACTTTTATTCATTAATTTGGGGGACACAGGGTAAGTAATTAATTAATAAGTCTGCATTCACACATGTCATTTGATGAAAATTGCATAACATTTTTTTATAAAAATGGCATGTGAATATAGACAAAAAAATCAGCCAGCTGTAAATATACCCAAATCCCTCAATCCCTCTATACAAATATCTTTAAATGCAGGGCTGCCCACCTACCATAAAGATGAAGCTGTGGCCCCCCAGCTCCTGCACTCCCATCAAATTCTGTACCAGGCTCTAGTGTTTTAATCAGATACTTCCCCCTTCCCCTGATTGGATATAGAAGGCACCAGTCACACAGTTAAATTAAAGGCAAAAGTTGTTTTTCTTTTGCTTAGAGAGGCACTGTCACCACATTATAAATGCCCTATCTCCTACATAAGGAGATGGGCGCTGTAATGTAGGTGACAGCAGTGCTTTTTATTTAAAAAAACGGTCTATTTTTACCACCATAGGAGCGATTTTAGCTTTATGCTAATTTGTTTCTTAATGCCCAAGTGGGCGTGTTTTTACTTTAGGCCAAGTGGGCGTTGTACAGAGGAGTGTATGACGCTGACCAATCAGCGTCATGCACTTCTCTCCATTCATTTAGTCAGCGCATAGTGACACTGCGTTGTTCACGATGTGCTGTCTTAACCGGTTAAGGACTAGGCTGTTTTACAGCTAAATGACCAGAGCAAATTTCACAATTTTGCTATGCGCTTCTTTAGATGACTATAACTCAGCAGGTGAATAAAGTTCATCTTTGAATTTTACACTCTTTTTAAAGGACAGATAGGGCTTTGTTTTAGTGGCATTTGTCAGTATATATAATTTTTTTTTTTTTCTCTAAAGTGGGCAAAATTGGAAAAAAATGCAAGAATTTAGCAATTGCGCCAGTTTATGCTAGCATTTTTCACACACGGTATGAACCACGGCCAAAATTAATCTCCTTTCACATTCTTCCACTTCTCCCGTGCATGGGGATACCAAATATGTGAGCCTTATTCACTGTGCGGGCATGTGCCAGGGCTTGGCATAAAAGGAGGCTTTTTGGCCTTTTCGGTCCAGGAATTTTGCATTTGATTTTATAGCCGTATACTGTTTTCTGGGGGGCCTAATGCTGCTGAAACATTAGAAACACCCCATAAATGACTTCATTCACACAAGTAGACCCCACAAGGTTTCCTTCAAGGGGTTTATCATATTTTTAGCAAGTCCAGTTTTCTTCTGAAAGTTTCTTGAATAAGATGGAACAAAATAAAATCAGCACTTTTTTAGCAAATGCGTCAGTTTAGGCTAGTATTTTTCACACACGGTATAGACCACGGACAAAATTCATCTCCTTTCACATTCTTCCACTTCTCCCGTGCATGGGGATACCAAATATGTGTGCCTTATTCGCTGTGCGGGCATGTGCCAGGGCTTGGCATAAAAGGAGGCTTTTTGGCCTTTTCGGTCCAGGAATTTTGCATTTGATTTTAGAGCCGCATACTGTTTTCTGGGGGGCCTAATGCTGCTGAAACATTAGAAACACCCCATAAATGACTTCATTCACACAAGTAGACCCCACAAGGTTTCCTTCAAGGGGTTTATCATATTTTTAGCAAGTCCAGTTTTCTTCTGAAAGTTTCTTGAATAAGATGGAACAAAATAAAATCAGCACTTTTTTAGCAAATGCGTCAGTTTAGGCTAGCATTTTTCACACACGGTATAGACCACGGTCAAAATTCATCTCCTTTCACATTCTTCCACTTCTCCCGTGCATGGGGATACCAAATATGTGTGCCTTATTCACTGTGCGGGCATGTGCCAGGGCTTGGCATAAAAGGAGGCTTTTTGGTCCAGGAATTCTGCATTTGATTTTAGAGCCGCATACTGTTTTCTGGGGGGCGTAACGCTGCTGAAACATTAGAAACACCCTATAAATGACTTCATTCACACAAGTAGACCCCACAAGGTTTCCTTCAAGGGGTTTATCATATTTTTAGACAGTCCAGTTTTCTTCTGAAAGTTTCTTGAATAAGATGGAACAAAATAAAATTAGCTTTTTTTTTTAACAAATGCGTCAGTTTATGCTAGCTTTTTCACACACAAAATGGACCACGGACAAAATTCATCGCATTTCACATTCTTCCTCTTCTCCCGTGCATGGGGATACCAAATATGTGTGCTTTATTCATGGGCATGTGCCAGGGCTTGGCATAAAAAGAGGCTTTTTGGCCTTTTCGGTCCAGGAATTTTGCATTTGATTTTATAGCCGCATACTGTTTTCTGGGGGGCCTAATGCTGCTGAAACATTGGAAACACCCCATAAATGACTTCGTTCACACAAGTAGACCCCACAAGGTTTCCTTCAAGGGGTTTATCATATTTTTAGCAAGTCCAGTTTTCTTCTGAAAGTTTCTTGAATAAGATGGAACAAAATAAAATCAGCACTTTTTTAGCAAATGCGTCAGTTTAGGCTAGTATTTTTCACACACGGTATGGACCACGGCCAAAATTCATCTCCTTTCACGTTCTTCCACTTCTCCCGTGCATGGGGATACCAAATATGTGTGCCTTATTCACTGTGCGGGCATGTGCCAGGGCTTGGCATAAAAGGAGGCTTTTTGGCCTTTTCGGTCCAGGAATTTTGCATTTGATTTTATAGCCGCATACTGTTTTCTGGGGGGCCTAATGCTGCTGAAAGATTAGAATCACCCCATAAATGACTTCATTCACGCAAGCAGACCCCACAAGGTTTTCTTCAAGGGGTTTATCATATTTTTAGACAGTCCAGTTTTCTTCTGAAAGTTTCTTGAATAAGATGGAACAAAATAAAATGAGCAATTTTTTAGCAAATGCGTCAGTTTATACCAGCATTTTTCACACACGGTATAGACCACGGTCAAAATTAATCTCCGTTCACATTCTGCCACTTCTCCCGTGCACGGGGATACCAAATATGTGGCCTTATTTATCACATAGAGATGTAGGAGGGCGGAGGATAGAAGAAGATTATTTCACATATCGCTTTTTTTCAAAGCTGGTTTTACAAAACTCAACAGAGTTTCTATAACACTTCCAAAATATCTGCTCGTCCACACTTACATTCTGCTCAGGGGTGTAGAGTTGCAGAAATAAATTATTCAGGGAATTTATTAGCGGTCTTATTTTGAACAACCGATCCCGGTTTGCATCGGTACTTGGGGGGGGGGGCCTGTGCGTTGTCATTGAAGTGGAGGAACCTCATTATTGTCTCATAACGAGACCTGGGCATTACTGCAGAATATACTGGGGTGGCTTGGGCGGGTCTTGTTGACCAGTAAGACCTAATGGAGGGCTTTTTGACAATACCCATATTTAGGGTGAGCCACAAATTTTTTTTTAATTCCTGCAAATTGGTGGGCGTCCAATCTCTGGCATGGGTGGATGAAGGTTTCTGCCTTATATATTGCGTGGCATATAAATTTGTTTCGTGGACAATCTGATTTAGGATGTCGTCCGTTATAAATAAATGGAAGTAATCCATTTGGACAAAATTTGTATTGTCCACGGTTATGCCAGGAGTGGCAGTAAATCCGTGGATTCTAGGCCCAAAAGATGGGGCAGGTGCCCATACAAGAGCCTGGACTGGAGGGACCAGGCTGTCCCGTGCTACAGCGCTACTTGGCCCTGCGCTTTCAAGTTCTGCAGTTTCAACTGCATCAGGGACAACGTCCCCTGAAGATGAACCTGAAGTGACGCTGTCATCGTCACTACCTAAAACAGGTTCCATCTCGGACGCCATCTCTGATGCGGTCTCCGACTCAGACCACAGCATGGCGTATGCCTCCTCGGCGCTAAACAACTTCCTCGCCATAACGTAACTAACACTAACACTAACTAAACAAATTTTATTTTTTTTATAAAACACACAAACTAAGGCCCCATGCACACGACCGTGCCCGCAATTGCTGTCCGCGATCGCGGGCACGGCCGGCCGCTGACTGACAGCCGCATTTTCGGGCCGTGCTCCCATACAAAGTATGGGAGCACGGCCCGCAAAATGCGAAAGAACGGACATGTTCCATAATTCCCGGAACATTTCCACGGCACTGACACCCTTCCGTAGTGCTACTGAAAGGTGTCAGCGTTCAATGAAAGTGAATGGCTCAGTTTTTGCGGACCGCAGTTGCGGTCCGCAAAAACGGAGGTTTTTTGCTGTCGTGTGCATGGGGCCTAACTGCTATATATATCTACACTACCGCTAACAAAAAAATAAACCGCTATTGCTATATATATTATATATATGTGGATATATATATAATTATATACTCCCTACCTGCCTATTCTAATAGAATAAAAGAAAGAAAGGTAGATAGATAGAAAAAAAGATAGATGGATAGATAGATTGTATAGATAGATAGAAATCTATCTATACAGAGAATGTTTTATAGTGTAACTGTTTTTTTTTTTTTTCACTGTAATCTTCTGGCAGCAATTCTCCCGAGTCTCTTTTTCTCCTCAAACTGAAACAATGTTTGAGGAGAAGAAAAGAGGCAGGAGATTTACTGCCAGAAAACTCAAAATAAAACAAATGTGGTCGCTGTGATTTTCACAGCGACCACATGTTCAGGGACCATCAGATTGGTCCCTGATACTCTGCCCAGTGCCCAGAGCTGTTGGTAACAGCGAGGGCACAGGGCTGTGTGCACGCGATCGCGGGCACAGGGCTGTGTGCACGCGATCGCGTGCACACTGTTTTATAAGCAGAAATGCATGTGATCGCTGTGATTGGTTGTCACAGCGACCACATGTTCAGGGACCATCAGATTGGTCCCTGATACTCTGCCCAGTGCCCAGAGCTGTTGGTAACAGCGAGGGCACAGGGCTGTGTGCACGCGATCGCGTGCACACTGTTTTCTATGCAGAAATGCATGTGATCGCTGTGATTGGTTGTCACAGCGATCACATGTTCAGGGGCCAAAAGATTGACCCCTGACATTCTGCCCAGTGCCCATGGCTGTTAGCAACAGCCAGGGCATAGAGCTGTGTGCACGCGATCGCGCGTGCACAGTCTCTGAAGTGCGGCCGTATATATACTATACGCCGGACTTTAGAGACCCTGACCGCTGGCCGTATATTTACGGCCAGCGGTCGGGAACCTGTTAAACTGACATATTAACGTTACTGAAGTGTTAAGACAGTGAATAGACATTCCTTCCAGCCAGGACAGGATGTCTATTCACAATCCCTGCACTTCGTTAATGTTTGTTTGGTACTTACAGCCAGCAGAGCAAAGCAAAAACTCTCTGTAACCTGTCATTTACAGCGAGATCTCGTGAGATTACGCTTGTTCTGCTGTAAATACCACAGCTTCGGGGTTAACGCCCATAGATAATCAGTCTGCACCTGCTTCTATGTCTGTGAGACTGACTCCATCTTCCACCACTCAGGGTTGCAGGCTTAGGAGTGGGAGAACCTATCACAGCCTGGCCAGATGGAGCTAGCTCCCGCCCTCTGTCTATTTATACCTGCCTTTCCTGTTCCTCCTTTGCTTGTGATTCTTCTCGTTTGGTTTCCTGGCCCTGCTGCAGCTTCTTGTACTATTGTCCTTGCTACATATTGACCCCGGCTTGCTGACTACTCTCCTGCTCTGCGTTTGGTACCTCGTACACTCCTGGTCTGACTCGGCTTGTTCACTACTCTCCTGCTCTGCGTTTGGCACCTCGTACTCTCCTGGTTTGACTCGGCTAGTTCACTTCTCTTGTTGCTCACGGTGTTGCCGTGGGCAACTGCCCCTTTCTCCCCCTAGCTCTGTGTACCCTTGTCTGTTTGTCTGTCGTGCACTTATTGAGCGTAGGGACCGTCGCCCAGTTGTACCCCATCGCCTAGGGCGGGTCGTTGCAAGTAGGCAGGGACTGAGTGGCAGGTAGATTAGGGCTCACTTGTCTGTCTCCCCACCCCCGTCATTACATAATCACAAGCCCATACCTAATCTACCCTGGTCCCTGACACTACTATGGACCCCCTTGAGACCCTGGCTCAGCAAATGCAGGGTCTCTCCCTACAGGTCCAGGCCCTGGCTCAGAGGGTCAACCAGCCTGATGCTACCATGGTAGTCCCCCTCACCTCACCTCTTGAACCCCACCTCAAGTTGCCCGACCGGTTCTCAGGGGACCGGAAGACTTTTCTCTCCTTTCGTGAGAGTTGTAGGCTCTATTTTTGTTTAAAGCCCCACTCCTCAGGTTCTGAGAGCCAGCGGGTGGGTATAATTATGTCCCGGCTCCAGGAAGGGCCCCAAGAATGGGCCTTCTCCTTGGCTCCTGACGCCCCTGAACTTTCCTCCGTTGATCTTTTCTTTTCTGCTCTCGGACTCATCTATGACGAGACTGACAAGACTGCTTTTGCCGAGAGTCAGCTGGTGACCTTACGTCAGGGTAAGAGACCTGTTGAGGAGTATTGCTCTGACTTTAGGAAGTGGTGCGTAGCTTCTCGGTGGAATGACCCTGCCTCAAGGTGCCAGTTTAGGTTGGGTCTGTCGAACGCCCTGAAAGATCTGCTAGTTAGTTATCCCTCTTCTGACTCCCTAGACCAGGTTATGGCTTTAGCGGTACGACTTGACCGACATCTCAGGAAACGACGACTTGAACGTCTTGATATTTTCTCCTCTGACTCCCCCATGATGCCTCCCGAGGTTCCGTTGCTTCATTCCTCCCCGGAAGACTCGGAGGTACCTATGCAACTCGGGGCCTCCGTGTTCCCTCAACAACGTAGAGATTTCCGCAGGAAGAATGGTCTCTGCTTCTACTGTGGGGATGACAAGCATCAAGTTAACAACTGTCCTAAGCGTAAGAATGCAGCCGGAGAACTTCCGCGCCTAAGTGATCATCGGGGAGGTCACTTGGGCGCACAGGTATTTCCCGTAAATATGAAACGTAATAAAATCTTGCTTCCCTTTCAGGTCTCTTTTGGTGGTAGGTCTGCTACCGGCAGTGCCTTCGTGGATTCAGGGTCTTCTGCTAATATCATGTCTGTGGAATTTGCTATGTCTCTAGCTATGCCTTTGATTGATTTGCCTAAACCTGACCCGGTAGTGGGTATCGACTCCACTCCTCTTGCTAATGGTTATTTTACACAGCATACCTCTGTTTTTGAACTCCTTGTTGGCTCCATGCATTTGGAGCAGTGCTCTGTACTGTTAATGCAGGGATTATCGTCCGATTTGGTTTTAGGCCTTCCCTGGTTGCAGTTGCATAATCCCACGTTTGACTGGAATTCTGGGGACCTTATCAAGTGGGGTAATGAATGCTTGACGTCATTTTTTTCTGTTAATTCTATTTCTCCCCCTGAGGAGGCGAACACGCTACCTGAGTTTTTTCAGGACTTCGCCGATGTTTTCTCTAAGGAGGCCTCCGAAGTGTTACCTCCTCATAGAGAATATGATTGCGCAATCAATTTGGTACCAGGAGCTAAGCTCCCTAAGGGTAGGATATTTAATCTCTCTTGTCCCATACGTGAAGCCATGAGAGAGTATATCCAGGAATGCCTGGCCAAGGGTTACATTCGCCCCTCTACTTCTCCGGTAGGTGCTGGCTTCTTCTTCGTAGGGAAGAAGGATGGTGGTCTTAGGCCATGCATTGACTACCGAAGCTTGAATAATGTCACTGTAAGGAACCAGCATCCCCTTCCTCTGATTCCTGATCTCTTTAATCAGGTTCAGGGGGCCCAATGGTTCTCTAAGTTTGATCTACGGGGGGCGTATAACCTTATCCGCAACAAAGAGGGGGATGAAAGGAAGACTGCGTTTAACACGCCCGAAGGTCATTTCGAATACCTCGTCATGCCCTTTGGGTTGTGTAATGCTCCCGCGGTCTTCCATAATTTCATAAATGAGATTTTAAGAGAATACCTGGGGGTATTTCTTGTAGTGTACCTTGATGACATACTGGTGTTTTCCAAGGACTGGTCCTCCCACATTGAGCATATCAGGAAGGTGCTCCAGGTCCTTCGAGAAATCAAACTGTTTGCGAAGACCGAAAAATGTGTGTTTGGGGTGCAGGAGATACCATTTTTGGGCCAAATCCTCACTCATCATGAATTCCGCATGGACCCTGCCAAGGTCCAGGCTGTGGCGGAATGGGTCCAACCTGCCTGCCTGAAGGCGTTACAGTGCTTCCTGGGGTTCGCTAATTATTACAGGAGGTTTATTGCTAACTTCTCGGTCATCGCTAAGCCTCTTACGGATCTCACTCGCAAAGGTGCTGATCTCCTCCACTGGCCTCCTGAGGCTGTCCAGGCTTTTGAGGTCCTTAAGAAGTGTTTTATCTCGGCCCCGGTGCTGGTTTAGCCCAACCAAATGGAGCCATTTATCGTGGAGGTTGACGCATCCGAGGTGGGAGTGGGGACAGTCTTGTCCCAGGGTACCAGGTCCCTCACCCATCTCCGTCCCTGTGCCTACTTCTCCAGGAAGTTTTCACCCACTGAGAGTAACTATGATATTGGCAACCGCGAACTCTTAGCCATTAAATGGGCATTTGAAGAGTGGCGCCACTTCCTGGAGGGGGCTAGGCACCAGGTAACGGTCCTTACCGACCACAAGAATCTGGTTTTCCTATAATCTGCCCGGAGGCTAAACCCGAGACAAGCTCGTTGGGCGTTATTTTTTACCAGATTCAACTTTGTGGTTACCTATAGGGCTGGGTCTAAAAATGTTAAGGCTGATGCACTGTCACGTAGCTTCATGGCCAGCCCTCCTTCGGAGGAAGATCCTGCTTGTATTTTGCCTCCAGGTATAATTATTTCCGCTATTGATTCTGATTTAGTCTCTGAAATTGCGGCTGATCAAGGTTCAGCTCCCGGGAGCCTTCCTGAGAACAAGCTGTTTGTTCCCCTGCAATTCCGGCTAAGGGTACTTAGGGAAAATCATGACTCTGCACTATCTGGCCAGGCATCCTGGGTACCAAGCACCTCATTGCCAGAAACTATTGGTGGCCTGGGTTGCCTAAAGACGTTAAGGCCTACGTCGCCGCTTGTGAAGTTTGTGCTATGTCCAAGACTCCCAGGTCCCGACCAGCGGGCTTACTATGTTCTTTGCCCATTCCCCAGAGACCTTGGACCCATATCTCCATGGATTTTATCACCGATTTGCCTCCATCTCAAGGCAAGTCGGTGGTGTGGGTTGTAGTAGACCGCTTCAGTAAGATGTGCCATTTTGTGCCCCTCAAGAAACTACCCAATGCTAAGACGTTAGCTACCTTGTTTGTCAAACACATCCTGCGTCTCCATGGGGTCCCTGTCAATATTGTTTCTGATAGAGGGGTAAAATTTGTTTCATTGTTTTGGAGAGCCTTCTGTAAAAAGTTGGAGATTGATCTGTCCTTCTCCTCTGCCTTCCATCCTGAAACTAATGGCCAAACTGAGAGGACTAATCAGTCTCTAGAACAATATTTAAGGTGTTTTATCTCTGACTGTCAATATGATTGGGTCTCATTCATTCCCCTCGCCGAATTTTCCCTTAATAACCGGGTCAGTAACTCGTCAGGGGTCTCCCCCTTTTTCTGTAATTTTGGGTTTAATCCACGGTTCTCTTCTGTTTCACCTGGTAGTTCCAACAATCCCGAGGTAGAGGTCGTTCATCGAGGACTGTGCACAGTCTGGGCTCAGGTTCAGAAGAACCTAGAGGCATCCCAGAGCATACAAAAAACTCAGGCAGATAGAAAACGTTCTGCTAACCCCTTGTTTATGGTCGGGGATCTGGTGTGGCTATCGTCTAAAAATTTGCGCCTTAAGGTCCCGTCCAAGAAGTTTGCTCCCCAGTTTATAGGGCCGTACAAGGTCATTGAAGTCCTCAATCCTGTCTCCTTCCGACTGGAGTTGCCCCCATCTTTTCGAGTACACGACGTGTTCAATGCCTCCCTCCTTAAACGCTGCTCCCCGTCCTTGGCTCCCTCGAGGAAACCTCCGGTCCCTGTTCTCACCCCTGAGGGGGCAGAATTCGAGGTGGCCAAGATTGTGGACAGCAGGATGGTCCAAGGCTCCCTCCAGTACCTGGTCCATTGGAGAGGATACGGGCCTGAGGAGAGGACTTGGGTACCCGCTCGGGATGTTCACGCTGGGATATTTGTCAGGAGGTTTCACCTTCGTTTCCCTAGTAAACCAGGTCCACTTAGAAAGGGTCCGGTGGCCCCTCATAAAAGGGGGGGGGTACTGTAAAGGATCTGCCAGGCACAGCTTCGGGGTTAACGCCCATAGATAATCAGTCTGCACCTGCTTCTATGTCTGTGAGACTGACTCCATCTTCCACCACTCAGGGTGGCAGGCTTAGGAGTGGGAGAACCTATCACAGCCTGGCCAGACGGAGCTAGCTCCCGCCCTCTGTCTATTTATACCTGCCTTTCCTGTTCCTCCTTTGCTTGTGATTCTTCTCGTTTGGTTTCCTGGCCCTGCTGCAGCTTCTTGTACTCTCCTGGTTTGACTCGGCTTGTTCACTTCTCTTGTTGCTCACGGTGTTGCCGTGGGCAACTGCCCCTTTCTCCCCCTAGCTCTGTGTACCCTTGTCTGTTTGTCTGTCGTGCACTTATTGAGCGTAGGGACCGTCGCCCTGTTGTACCCCGTCGCCTAGGGCGGGTCGTTGCAAGTAGGCAGGGACTGAGTGGCGGGTAGATTAGGGCTCACTTGTCTGTCTCCCCACCCCCGTCATTACAGAAGTGCAGGTATTGTGAATAGACATCCCGTCCTGGCTGGAAGGAATGTCTACTCACTGTCTAAACACTTCAGTAACGTAAATATGTCAGTATAAGACAGCACATCGTGAACAACGCAGTGTCACGGTGCGCTGACTAAATGAATGGGGAGAAGTGCATGACACTGATTGGTCACTGATTGGTCAGCGTCATACACTCCTCTGTACAACACCCACTTGGTCTAAAGTAAAAACACGCCCACTTGGGCATTAAGAAACTAATTAGCATAAAGCTAAAATCGCTCCGAACGTGGTAAAAATAGATCGTTTTTCTAAATAAAAAGCACTGCTGTCATCTACATTATAGATCATAGAACTTAAAATACTGTCTCTGTTAGATTGACATTCCATACAAGTAATAAGTATCTCAAAATTATTCATCAAAGACAAAATTTAAATAAAAGTCCAAGAACTCCACCTCCTCACATTACGACCATGAAGACCTAAAATCAGTAACGAAATAAGTTTCATGGTAGCATTAAAGAGTATTAACCCTTCTAATTACCTCCGGTAAGGAGGGGGAAATCAGAGACTTCCAAGCTTGTGCGATGGCCATTCTGGTGGCTATAAGAATATGGTGAATGATTAATCTATCCGACGGATCTATCTCTCCCAAGTCCATATCCAAAATTGCCAGAGCAGGTGATAACAGTACAGGAACCTGCATAAATTCCGATATAAGTGTAAATACTTGAGCCCATAAGCTAGAAACTGTTGGGCATGACCACCACATATGAAGAGGGGATCCTACTTGTCCACAACCTCTCCAACATAGTCTAGAAGAACCAGTAATGATATGGGCTAATCTGAAGGGTGTAAAATACCGACCGGGGATAATAAAGCCATACATATTTGGTATCGCTGCGACCGTAACGACCTGAACTATAAAATTATTATGTTATTTATTCCGCACAGTGAACGCCGTAAAAAAAAAAACTAAAAAATACTGACATAATTGCTATTTTTTGGTCACTTTGTCTTCCAAAAATTTTAATAAAAAGTGATCAAAAAGTCGCATGTACCTAAAAATGGTGCCTATAAAAACTATAACTCGTCTCGCTAAAAATAAGCCCTCATACAGCTCCGTCGACGAAAAATTAAAACCGTTATGGCTCTCACAACATGGCGACAGAAAAAATCCATTCTCTTTACAAAAGTTATTTTATTGTGCAAAAAGTTGTAAAACATAAAAAGTGCTATAAATTAGGTATCACCAGAATCGGACTGACCTGCAGAATAAAAGCTAACATGTAATTTATAATGCGTGGTGAACGCTGTATAAAAAAAAACTAAAAAAATATGCCAGAATTGCTGTTTTTTGGTCACCTTGTCTCCCAAAAAAAAAAGGATAACAGGTGATCAAAATGTCGCATGTACCCCAAAATGGTACCAATAAAAACTACAGCCCGTCCCGCAACAAACCAGCCGTCATACCACTACGTCTATGAAAAAATAAAATTAGTCAAGGCACCAATAAATCAGGAAAGAAAAATATGTAGTTGTGCCGGCTCGAGGGGAACATTTCTTCTGTTTCAAGTGGCGAATTATCAAGGCCCCTAAAATTAGGGAACCAGGAAGGGGAGGGCCCAAACATATCTGCTGGAAGCGACGTTGCCCGTATTATACCAGGACAACACTTTCCCAGCAAAATTCCCCAAACTTCAAAGGTGCCGAGTGTGGACCAAAAGGGGAATAAGTAAAGACCATTTATTAGTGCGACACCGGCCTGTGCAGAAAGGATTGTGTCACAGCATAACACACATCTATGGATTATTTTATTGTTTTTTTTTACCCCACTATACCACCTGACTATGCCCCTTATATACTCCGCCCGGCTTACATGTACCCCGACATTATAAACGGAAACACCAGTAAGACTCAATACAAGACTACTACAAGCAAAATCCACACTCCAAAAGCCAAATGGCGCTACCTCCCTTCTGAACCCTACAGTGTGCCCAAACAGCAGTTTACTTCCACATATATGGCATCGCCATACCCGGGAGAACCCTTTTAACAATTTTTGGGGTGTGTATCTCCAGTGGCACAAGCTGGGCGCCACATATTGGCATATCTATTGAAAAAACATTTTCACTCTGCAATATCGAGTGCACACCAATTTCTGCCAATCACCTGTGGGGTTAATATGCTCACTACAGCCCTAGGTGAATACCTTGAGGGGTGTAGTTTCCAAAATGGGGTCACTTCTGGGGGGTTTCCACTGTTTTGGTCCCACAGGGACTTTGCAAATGCGACATAGCGCCCAGAAACCAATCCAGCAAAATCTGTACTCCAAAAGCCAAATGGCACTCCTTCCCTTCTGAGCCCTACTCTGTGCCCAAACAGCAGTTTATGACCACATATGTGGTATTGCCGTACACATGAGAAGTTGCTTTACAAGTGTTTGGGTGCTTTTTTTCATTTATTTGTTGAGAATATGAAACATTTTCAGCTAAAACTACGTCTTATTGAAGAAAAAGGATTTTTTTTATTTTCACTGCCCAATTCTAATAAAATCTATGAAACACCTGTGGGGTCAAAATGCTCACTACACCCCTAGATGAATTCCTCAAGGGGTGTAGTTTCGTGAATCGAGTCACTTTTGGAGGGTTTCCACTGTACTGGTACCTTAGGAGCTTTGCAAAAGTGACATGGTTTCAAGAAAAGAATCCAGCAAAATCTGTGCTCCAAAAGCCAAATGGCGCTCCTTCTCTTCTGATCCTTGCCGTATGCCCAAACAGCCGTTTATGACCACAAATTGGGTATTGCCGTACTCCAGAGAAGTTGCTTTACAAATGTTGGGGTTCTTTTATTCCTTTATTTGTTGAGAAAATGAAAAATTTTGAGCTAAAGCTACGTCTTATTGGAAAAAAATGTTTTTTTTTTATCTTCACTGCCCAATTCTAATAAAATCTATGAAACCCCTGTGGGTTCAAAATGCTCACTACACCCCTAGATGGATTCTTCAAGGGGTGTAGTTTCCTAAATGGAGTCACTTTTTTGGTGTTTTCACTGTTTTGTCCCCTCAGGGGCTTTGCAAATGCGACGTGGTCTCCGCAAACCATTCCTGCTAAATTTGATCTCCAAAAGACAAATGGCACTCTTTCCCTTCTAAGCTCCGCCGTGTGTCCAAACAGACGTTTATGACCACATGCGGGGTATTGTTTTACTCGGGAGAAATTGCTTTACAAAAGTAGTGGTGCATTTTCTCCTTTTAGTCCTTGTGGAAATTAGAAAAAATTAGCTAAACCTACATTTTCTTTGAAAGAATGTAGATTTTCATTTTCACGGCCTACTTCCAATAATTTCTGCAATAAACCTGCGGTGTCAAAATGCTAACTATACCCCTAGATAATTTCCTCAAGGGGTGTAGTTTCCAAAATGGGGTCACTTTTGGGGGATTTCCACTGTTTTGGCGCCGCAAGAGCCTTTCAGACCCGACATGGAGCCTAAAATATTTTCTAATAAAAAGGAGGCCCCAAAATCCTCTAGGTGCTCCTTTGTTTCTGAGGCCGGTGCTTCAGTCAATAAGTGCACTAGGGCCACATGTGGGGTATTTCTAAAAACTGCAGAATCTGGGCAATAAATATTGAGTTGCATTTCTCTGGTAAAACCTTCTGTGTTACAAAAAAAATAGATGAAAAATGAATTTCTGCAAAAAAAAAAAGAAATTTGAACATTTCACATCTACTTTGCCTTAATTCCTGTGAAACATCTAAAGGGTTAATAAACTTTCTAAATGCTATTTTGAATACTTTGAGGAGTGAAGTTTTTAAAATGGGGTGACTTATCGAGGGTTTCTAATATATAAGGCCCTAAAATCCACTTCACAACTGAACTGGCCCCTGTAAAAATAGCCTTTTGACATTTTCTTGAAAATGTGAGAAATTGCTGCTAAAGTTCTAAGCCTTGTGAGGTCATAGAAAAATAAAAGGATGTTCAAAAAACGATGCCAATCTAAAGTAGACATATGGGTGATGTTAATTAGCAACAATTTTGTGTGGTATTACTATCTGTCTTACAAGCCGATACATATAAATTTAGAAAAATGCTAATTTTTGCAATTTTTCGCTGAATTTTGGTGTTTTTCACAATTAAATACTTAATGTATCGAGCAAATTTTGCCAGTAACATAAAGTCCAATGTGTCACGAGAAAACAATCTCAGAATCGCTTGGATAGGTAAAAGCATTCCGGAGTTATTACCACATAAAGTGACACATGTCAGATTTGAAAAAATAGGCTGTGTCCTTAAGGCCAAAACAGGCTCAGTCCTTAAGGGGTTAAACACAACTGAGTTCTTAAAGGGAATGTGTTGCCAGAAAAACATGTTTTTTTTAAAAAAAATTAAACATTTAGTGTGTGGGTGATTAAACATTGTTCAAATTTTTTTTATTTTTTTGCACGAGTCCAGGAAATATTATAAATTATTTCTAATTTATAATACTACCCATTTTTGGTCACTAGATGGAGCTGTTCCCAAAATTGCAGCATTGCAACATTGGGTTAAAAGCCCTCGCTCTAGTGAGCTCTCAGCATCCCCCCCTCCTTTATCCTGGCTAGTGCCGGGATAAACGAGGGGTTTGAACGATGTAACCTCCTACACTGTGTGTCGCCATTTTTTGAGCTAACCCACAGTGTAGTAGGTTTACATACAGTAGTAAACACACACAAACACGAACATACATTGAAATCTCTTACCTGCTCCTGCCGCCGCGGCTCCCTCCGGGCCCGTCCGCTCCGTTTGCTGCCGCTGGTGCAAGTGCACAAATCCGGAAGCCGCGACCGGAAGTAGTAATATTACTGTCCGGCCGCGACTTCCGGTCCACAGGAAAATGGCGCCGGACGGCGCCAATTTCGAATAGGACTGTGTGGGAGCGGCGCATGCGCAGTTCCCACACAGACGCCGTACACTGCAGTCAATGGGACGGGAGCCGTTCGCAGTCCCTATGGGACTGTGGCTGCCGTATTCCATGTCTGTATGTGTCGTTAATCGACACACACAGAAATGGAACAAAAAATGGCAGCCCCCATAGGGAAGAAAAAGTGTAAAAATAAGAAAAAGTAAAACACAAACACACAAATGAATATAAACGTTTTTAATAAAGCACTAACATCTTTAACATATAAAAAAATAATTTGTGATGACACTGTTCCTTTAATAGCAATTGACACCCCAACCTTCTTTTTATCAGTAGAAGCTGAAAAAACTTGAGGAAATTTAGAATGCCTAAGGAGAGAAGTATCTTTAGTACATAAATTAGATTCTTAGATACACAAAACATCACATCTTAATTTAACTGCTTCTTTCCAAAGTAGCGACCTTTTAAATGGGGAATTCAGCCCATGAACATTAAAGGAAAGACACTTGATTCTCATCAAGATTACCACATAGGAGTCATAAGATAATCAATCTTATTGTCAACACACGCCGATATATAAATAATGGAATGAGTAATGAAAAAAATAAAAAATAAAATAAAATCTTATACTTAGCTAGAAAGCAGTATAACCAATATCCCTCTTTCAGAGAAAAAGAAAAGGAGGCAAAAGTCAGTGAAATTTCGTTACCCTCTGTCAAAAGTGCCACAAAACTGACCAAAGTAGAGAGTCCCATAATTATCCGAAGCTTTGTTATCTAGAAAACAAATCAGAAATAACACAATGTCAATCTCCAACTCTGTGCTTAGAACGGGTTACTTTTAGAAAAACATTTTGGATGGGATTGCCTTTACTTTTAGATATTAGAGTATAAGCAGAACTTTAGGAGAAGAACCTCTCCAAGCCTCTGAATTCTTATCCAGCCAATAGCTATATCTCCATCTCCCTCATAAACATGCCCACTGAAACTGGCCGAGTGTCCATATTTATTTCAATTGGGAGATAAGCCGCTGCCAGACATCTCTGGCATTGAATTATCTGTGAGTTAACAAAGGATCTGGCATGTTGCAATCCAACATGCCCAATCCTTAATATTCCAGATAGCAGAAGTCAGGGGAGAGTCGGACTGCCCCTTTATACATTAGATTGTTGGCCAGCTCTGCCAACCTTTATCTATTATATATTGCCACCTGTACTAGGAGTAATGTGAAATGGAAATAAGAAATACTCCTTCTGGCTCACTCTCTTCTCTATTTTTGTTATTTTTATTCAACGCTGATGTAAAAGTGTTCATCTGATTTTATTATTGAGTAGCCTACCTCTGTTTACTTGTAGTTAATCCTTCCTATGGTTTTTAGCCTTAGTCAAAGAGGACCTGTCACTAGGTCATTAAATCAAAACTGCATACTGGACCCAAAACCTGATTCTAGTGCCTTTTTTTTTTTTTATTTCCTAGACAACCTGTTCCTGAGATATAGCCCCCCCCCCCCCCCCATATTTCGGTGCCCAATAAGCAAATTCACTGTAGTTAGCCAATAGTGTCTGATCTCCGGCGATTCTCCCGAGGGGGAGCCGGCTTCACAGCCTCTGACGCTGTGCAATCAGCGCTGTTTTAAAAAGCTGACACCCGCCTGCGATGGCTCTTTAGCTGCTCAGATGCGATCACGACATCTGAGCGTTTAGACAAATGAAGCTGGGTGCTGATTGGTTGCCGTGGCAGGCAAAGGCCTATTGAAGGTCTCCAGGTCTGCCTTCTGTGATCTATTAATAATCCTTGTCAGAGACAAGTATTAAAGGGGTATTCCGACAATCAGTCATTTTGCCACAAAGTCCAGTACCTTCATGACATGTTTAAACATAACGCCCCATTCTAAAATATTTTTACTCTGTCCTCCCTTCTTATGTATTTGGTTCACCTTTCTTTCGTGTGCGCAGCCTTCTTCATAGAGCAGAACGGGCAGTCCTGCTTCTAATACCACGTCACCGCAAGGAAACTACATTTCCCAGTAGCACGTTGCGTCTCCTCTATGCTTCAAGATCCTCCCTGCAAGCACCTTCTCTGTCCCATACATTTTATCTCCCCTATATTTCATCCTTCACTGCTCTAGTGGCCTCAAATATATATAAACTACTAAATATTCATGCCCTTTATTTATTACAAATGTTTTCATTGGTGGTTGCAGTATATCTTCGGTGTCCAGCTTGCTTGCCTCTAGTAAGACGGGGAAGAGAGACGTTGATCCCTTAAAAGGAATAGGTCAAGTTGCGCATGCTTGACCAGGACCATAGAGATACTGGACAACGTCTCCAGCAGAAACAGGAGGTAGACAAAGAGGTGCCATAGGGTCTTTAGGGCGGGGGATGATCAGTAATTGTGCATTTAAAAAAAAAAAAAGAACATATTTGCAAAGTTAAATATTTTCATGAACAAAACACACTGAGCCACTAATTACATCTTGGGAATACCCCTTTAATAGAAGAGCACAGATAAGACAATACAATGCAATAAGTATAAAGGGGGTTTTACACTGGCAGATTATCGTCCAGACGAGCGTTCATATAACGCTCGTTGCCGATAATTGCCATGTGTAAACAGCGGAACGATCAACAGGGAGACGCGCTGCCGACATGATAATGGATGGGGACGAGCGATTGGAGTTATTACCACTCGTCCCCATCCATAGATCCGTGTGACAGGAGCAAACGAGCGCACCGGCCTAGAGTCGGCTGGTGTAATAGGCCCTTTACACAAAAAAAAAAGGTAGTGGTATTAACTGAAAACCTAAATAACTTCAATGGACGTGGTGTCTATTTCTACACAGCCCGTCTATTGCTGACAGTCAGGTATTTAAGCTATGTAAATGAGCGCCGCATTCACATTATTCGTTTAACCCAAAGTGACCATCAATACAACTTTTTACGTCGGTCACTAAGGGGCCTTAGGCTAGGCTGACGCCTTTTCACGTTCGCCTAGCCTAAGTCCTGCACGGGTCCCCCGTGCAGGCTGGAGCCGGGGCTCTGCTGTCTGATGACAGCTGAGCTCCTGCTCCAACGCCCGCGATCGAAGTTTACTTAGATCGCGGCCGTTTAACCCGTTAAATGCCGCCGTCAATAGCGACCGCGGCATTTAACTTTGTTTACAAAGGGAGTGAGCTCCCTCTATCACCCATCGGCGGCCCGCAAATGCAATCGCGGGTCTCCGATGGGGTGTCATGGCAGCCGGGGGCTTGATAAAAGCCCCCAGGTCTGCCCTGGACATATGCCTGTTAGGACGCGCCGGAGGCACGTCCTAACAGATTGCCTGTCAGATTTACACTGACAGGCAATAATGCTCTGGTATACGAAGTATACCAGAGCATTATAGCAGCGATCGGAAAATCGCACAGTAAAGTCCCCTAGTGGGACTAATAAAATAAGTCATCAATGTGAAATAAAGATTATTAATAAAAAGTACAGTAAAAAAAATAAATAAAACCATTTTTTTCCATAAAAAGTGATTTTATTTAGTAAAAGTGTAAAAAATAAATAAAAGTACACATATATGGTATCGCCGCGACCGTAATGACTCCATTAATAAAGTTAACATGTAATTTAAACCGCAAGGTGAACACCGTAAAAAAAAAAAAAGCAAAAAGCGATGGCGAAATTGCAATTTTTTTCCATTGCCCCCCAGAAAAGTCAGAATAAAAATGAATCAATAAGTCCCATGCACCCCAAAACAGTACCAATCAAAACTACGTTTCGTCCCGCAAAAAACAAGTCGAAAAAATCACTACATTGATGGAAAAATAAAAAAATTACGGCTCTTGGAAAGCAACGATGCAAAAACAAATAATTTTAGTTCAAAAGTGTTTTTATTGTGCAAAAGTCGTAAAACATAAAAAAACCTCTACATATGTGGCATTGCCGTAATCGTACCGACCCAGAGAATAAAGGTAATATGTTATTTACGTCGAACAGTGAACGGCGTCAATTTAAAAATGCATAGAACAATGGTGGAATTTCAGTTTTTTTTTATAATCCCCCCAAAAAAAGTTAATAAAAGTTAATAAAAAAATTATATGTACCCAAAAATTGTGCTATTAAAAAGTACAACTAATCCCGCAAAAAAACAAGTCCTCATACAGCTATGTAGACGAAAAAATAAAAAAGTTATAGCTCTTTGAATGCGACTATAGCAAAACGAATAAAATAGCTTGGTCATTAAGGCCTAAAATGGGCTGGTCACTAAGGGGTTAACAGACAAAAACAGCAATCAGCATTTAAATAAAATTTGCTGCAAGGAAACGATAAACTAAGTTCATGTCCATGGGGCACAATAAAAATTTAGCGGCAGAACTCACATCATCTGCTGGTCGTATCGTTTAAAAAAAGTGAAATATTATCATTGTCGGCAGCACATCTCTGTGCATAAACATGGAGACGCGCTGCCGACATGATTATAACATATGGGGATGAGAGATCGGAGTAACGAATGCTTGTCCCCATCCATAGCTCCGTGTGACAGGAGCAAACGAGCGCCGATCAACGACATCTTGTTGATCAGCGCTCGCTTCACTGGCCTATTGTCGGCCGGTGTAAAAGGCCCCTTAGTCAATCCTAGTTACGCTCCTGGTCAGAGCCATATTTGACAATACAGCTAGGCTGCAATCACTGATCAAAGTCAGGCTCCAATGGAGTAAATCTAAACAGCAGCCAACCAGCAAACACTACGTAAAAAATTGAAATAAAAGGTTTCTTCCCATCACAGAAAGTGATGGAATATCAGTAGGACATGCAATCTCTTTCTGTTTGGTGAATGTCTGACTCCTGGGACCCCCTCCAATCCGCAGAATAAAGGTACCTTTATTGTTTTCCCCTTCCCAGCTGGTTGCTGGGAGCTCTGTTGTGCAGGCAGAATCGGTGGGGGTCCTTAAGTTGGCCAAAGACATGGGATAACTGACAGTTGACTCTAACATAAGAATGTTCATTTGTAAGGCGTATAAGTTCTATGTTGGGAGCAGGGATAAGCAGCCACCAGACAATTCTAGCACCACCTATCTAGAGAGAAACAATAGAATCGGACTGTTGAATTCAGCCTGCCAGTCACTATAGACATGGGACTGTGAGTTGATCCTCAGCAGAAATCTCATGTCTATGGTCAGCTTTACATTTCCCTACATGAACAGTTTTTTTATGCGTAATCGAGTAGCTATATAATTCTTTATGCAGCAATATAAATGGGTGCTGCACTATTTATTTTTTAAGATAAGGGTTCAGCAAAGCTATTGTTTACATGTTAAGAGATATCCTTATAATCTCACTTTTGCTTGCATGACTCCTAGACTTTCAATAGACATAACATCGATATCGCTATTGCCTACACAGCATAATTTATAATACAGGTTATCACGATTCCGATGTAGACATTTTCAGTGTAATCTGTATTCTTTAATATTATAATCATGTAATGAATGCTTTCATTAAAGCAAAAGAGGATTGAACATCTCTATCATTTTAAAATATAGGTTTACCCTAGTTACAGGGCCGCACCTACCATGAGATGAGTTGAGCCTCTGGCTCCAGGCGGCACACTGGAGAGTCTTAGAGGGGGCGGCATTACAGAGCTGCTGGCCCACGTTTCCACTACTTTTCAGCAGCTGCAAGATGTGCTGCCTCTTAAGAGAACATTTCTCCTGTGCCACCTTAAAGGGAATGTGTTGCCAGCAAAACATGTTTTTTTTTTTTAATTAAACATTTAGTGTGTAGGTGATTAAACATTGTTAAAATTTTTTTTATTTTTTTCACGAGTCAGGAAATATTATAAATTAGATTCTAATTTATAATATTTCCCATTGCTGGTCACTAGATGGAGCTATTCCCAAAATTGCAGCATTGCATGTGGTAAAGCAACCACATTGCTTTTTGCTGCAAAATTGGGAAAAAAGCACTCGCTCTAGTGAGCTCTGAGAATCCCCCCCTCCTTTATCCTGGCTAGTGCCGGGATAAACGAGGGGTTTGAACGGTCTAACCTCCTACACTGTGTGTCGCCATTTTTTGAGCTAACACACAGTGTAGTAGGTTTACATACAGTAGTAAACACACACAAACACGAACATACATAGAAATCTCTTACCTGCTCCTGCCGCCGCCGCTCCCTCCGGTCTATCCTCTCCGTCTGCTGCCACTGGTCCAAGTGCACAAGTCCGGAAGCCGCGACCGGAAGTAGTAATCTTACTGTCCGGCCGCGACTTCCGGTCCACAGGAAAATGGCGCCGCATGGCGCGCATTTCAAATTGGACTGTGTGGGAGCGGAGCATGCGCAGTTCCCACACAGACGGCGTACACAGAAGTGGATGGGACGGGACCCGTTCGCAGTCCCTATGGGACTGTGGCTGCCGTATTCCATGTCTGTATGTGTCGTTAATCGACACATACAGAAATGGAAAAAAAATGGCAGCCCCCATAGGGAAGAAAAAGTGTAAAAATAAGAAAAAGTAAAACACAAACACACAAATAAATATAAACGTTTTTAATAAAGCACTAACATCTTTAACATATTAAAAAAAAAATTGTGATGACACTGTTCCTTTAATAGCGCCCCTGACTTCCCCCCATGCTCTCCACTCTTCTGTCCCTATTGTAACATGATCCTGCTCAGTGTCGGGACGGAGAGGGTGGCGCGCAGCGTGTCTGCACTGCACTGCTGCCGGCATGTAGAGGCTGAGGGGAAATCCTGCCATGGACTCACCGATCCATATAGGCAGCAGCCTGCACAAAAGGTAAATGTAATGTGTATGTGTAGTGTGTACTGTATGTGTATATATATATATATATATATATATATATATATATATATGAGGATGTAATGTATGTACTGTATGTTTATATTTGTGTGTATGTATGTACAGTATGGCCTCACGCACACAACCGTTTTTTTCGCGGTCGTAATTTATCCGCATATTTGCGGATAAATTGCGGATCCATTCATTTCTATGGCCCTATGCACACGACCGTAGTTTACACGGATCCGTGTATTTGGTTTTAGCGATCAGGGGGTGCTAAGTGCTGAGACCCCCAATAATCAAAACTTCTGACATTTTACTATGGCATGTCAAAGGTTTTTTTTTAAGTTTAATTACTTTAAAGGAAAGTTATTGTTTCTTTAATTTGTTTTAATTATGAGCCTATTTTTTCTAACTATTTTAATATGTTCCCTAATGTAACTGTATTTATTCATATATTTGTACTAATAAAGATGGGGCAGTCATCTTTATTAGCACCTGTGTTTGTTTCTGCATGACACATACACAGGTGTTATATGGCGCACCCAGGGCATAGGGTTGGCTCCCATCCCTACTTTCCTATCTCCTGCTGGAGCCGTTCTAGCTTTGAACTGTGCATGCTCTGTGGCATGTACAGTTCACAGGGACCCACAGCCACCCTCGTTTCTAGGGGGAAGACGGGCGCCATTTTATCTAAGAGCGACAGCCACTGCAGTCATTGCAGGAGTTGTCTGTCAATTGAAATGAATTGCCAGGCCCTGCCTGCTGTGAATGCAGGACCGCTCGTCAATTCACTTGAATTGCCACCTCCTCCTGCCCCACACCCTTAAGGCCTTATTCACACAACAGTGAAAAATGGCCATGTGACAGCCCCCATAGAAGTCAATTAATCAGTTTTTAACGGCTGTCAATACATGTAACAACCGTTAAAAACTGATCTGTGACATGGGGATTTGCAAGGGAACTACTAGTACCCTTGCTGGCTATAATCTATGACATACTCATCGATGCAGACACTCACCGATGCAGCGATGTCTTCTTCTGGTGTGGTCTCACGGGTTCTGCAAAGGCGACGCGATGACGGGGGCTGTTTGGCATCATATACAGAGAGGCTGTGTGGCATCATATACAGGGAGGTGTGTGGCATCATATACAGGGAGGTGCGTGGCATCATATACAGGGAGGTGTGTGGCATCATATACAGGGAGGTGTGTGCCATCATATACAGGGAGGCTGTAAATAGTGTCTAGGTGAACATGTGACCTTCTTTTGGGTGTTTTCAGGGGGATTGGGACAAAAAAGCTTGACCAATAAAATTCATTCGTTTTTTTAACGGCCATGAAAAACGGATGCAAAACGGCCATTAAAAACGGACAGACGGACTGGAAATGGATGACAATTTGGAGACACTGCAAAACGGCCATGAAAAACTGACAGTTGACCAGTTTTTAATGGACATTTTTTTTCACTGTCGTGTGAATAAGGCCTTACCTAACACTTCAGTGTGACTGCTAGTAACCCCCAGTCACGTAGTTAATACAGGGACTCTTCTGTCACTTTAGGAGTCCATGCATTTTCTGGTGCACAGGACCTCCCATACGCGTCAGAATTATTAATAACGATTAATATTTCTGCCGGATCTCTAGGTCCCGGGTCCACAATACAGTTCATTAACCTCTAGTTTCTGTTGCAGCGCAGGGGAGAAGAAAGAAGACAGAAGACTGCAGTAGGTGAGTATAAGTATTTTTATTTTTCATACTGGTTATGTTTTGTTTTGCAGGTTCCGCTGGACCATTTGGACAATGTCGTAGATTCGTTGGATTACTTCGATGATCTACATTTTTTTAAATAAAATGATCAGAGGGTTAAGTGAGGGAGTTTTTATTTAAATTAAAAATAGTTTTTTATGTCTTTTTTTTTTTATACTTTATTACCGTCTTGGTAATAGCCGCTGTCTGACAGCATCCATTACTAAGGCTGGGGCTTACTGTTAGCCAGTAAAAAGGCTAGCACCAACCTCCCATTTTTACCCCAGCACCCACCGCTATCAGAGGTACCAGGAAGAGCCGGGTACGACCCAGGACCCGACCATCTGAAGGGATGATGGTGCCCGGCCGTCACTTCAGATGTTCAGGTATTGGATTGTACCCGGCTCTTCCCGGTACCCCTGGCGGCATTGGGTACCGGGGTAATAATGGGAGGTTGGTGCTAGCCTTTTTACTGGTTAACAGTAAGCTCCAGCCTTAGTAATGGATGCTGTCAATCAGATAGCGGCCATTACACTGGCGGTAATAATGTATTAAAAAAACAGATGGACATAGGAAACATTTTTTAATTGAAATAAAACCTCCCTCACACAACCCACTTTCACCATTTTATTTAAAAAAAGAAATAAAAAACATAGATCGTGAAAGTAGTCCAATAAATCTACGGCGTAGTCCAAACGGTCCATTGGAACCAACCGGAAAAAAAAAGTGTATGACAAATAAAAAAGTATACACTTTCCTTCTCCCCTGCAACGCACTAGAAACTAGAGGTCAAAGAAAAATAATTCCCCATCATGTAAGTCTGCTACCTGTCAACTGAAAAGTCATTCGCCAGAGAGAAAAATGTTTCCACATGGCGGAGTACCAGGTCCCAGACAAACTCAGAAGCCAATGGATCTAGTAATGCATAAATGATTGAAATTGACCTCAATAGCAAACAACCCAAAAAGTTAGGCCCCGCTTATCTTGCTCCTGGGATTGCACAGTCCTGGATACTGTACACTGCAAAATTTGAGCATACAGAATATGTGGACAGTATGCATTCCCACCAATATCTATGATGCATGGGTGAGTATATTTCCCCCTAAAATAGACTGCCCCAAAATTATTTTTGTTGGAATATTCTGCCCTAAAATGTCCTAATAGTGGTTTCAACAATACTTCTCGTTACATGTGAACCAGATATGCCAAACACTAATATTATTTATAAGAGTAATTATAATAATTAATGTGCTTCATAGGTACACCCTGGTTTACTGTATCTAAGGTCATCAGTCTTTTAATTACAGACATGTGACACAGAACTATCGTGCAAAATGTACAAAAGCACGTCTGCACAGGAAAAAACATGACTTGTACATATACCGGATGCAGGAATTGTGGATTAACCACGCAGTGTGCATCGTTTTTGTGAAGATTGGCATGCCTATAATCTAATCATGTAGAAGTTTTTCTCATCGATAACATCCACTCTTAAGCAATATAAATATGCGGATATTTTGCAAAGATAAGCAGAAAAACGATTGCCCCATACGGGAACATCCCAGCTGAAACTTTCTCATTTACCTCCAGCAGCAATTCCGTTATCAAGTCAAGATCTCAAGGACTGGAGCTATATGACCATGTTAATATGTCTCTTCACTCATTCATATACACTACCGTTCAAAAGTTTGGGGTCACCCAGACAATTTTGTGTTTTCCATGAAAACTCACATTTATATTTATCAAATGAGTTGCAAAATGACTAGAAAATATAGTTAAGACATTGACAAGGTTAGAAATAATGATTTTTATTTTAAATAATAATTCTCTCCTTCAAACTTTGCTTTCGTCAAAGAATGCTCCATTTGCAGCAATTACAGCATTGCAGACCTTTGGCATTCTAGCTATTAATTTGCTGAGGTAATCGGGAGAAATTTCACCCCATGCTTCCAGAAGGCCCTCCCACAAGTTGGATTGGCTTGATGGGCACTTCTTGCGTACCATACGGTAAAGCTGCTCCCACAACAGCACTATGGGGTTGAGATCTGGTGACTGCGCTGGCCACTCCATTACAGATAGAATACCAGCTGCCTGCTTCTTCCCTAAATAGTTCTTGCATAATTTGGAGGTGTGCTTTGGGTCATTGTCCTGTTGTAGGATGAAATTGGCTCCAATCAAGCGCTGTCCACAGGGTATGGCATGGCGTTGCAAAATGGAGTGATAGCCTTCCTTACTCAAAATCCCTTTTAGGCCTCATTTACACGAGCGTAATACACGCGCGTGCGACGCGCGTGCTTTTCACGCGTGTCGTACGCACCTATATTACTCTATGGGGCAGTGCAGACGATGCGTGAATTTTGCGCAGCGCGAGTGCGTTGCGTAAAACTCATGACAAGTTCTAAAATTGTGAGTTTTTCGCGCATCACGCACCCATTGAAGTCAATGGGTGCGTGAAAACCACGAAGGTCGCACGGAAGCACTTCCGTGCGAACTGCGTGATTCGTGCAAGAGCTGTCAAACTGAATGTAAACAGAAAAGCTCCATGTGCTTTTCTGTTTACAAACAACCGAATGGAGTGTCTTACACATGAGCGAACCGACCTTTACCGGGTTCGGCCGAACTCGTTTTGACCGAACCCGGCAGGAGACAGTCACTGTGCAGGGTGCTGAAAGAGTTAAACTGGTTCAGCACCCTGGACAGTGACTTCCGTATCCTATATACGTGAACGTGTAAAAAAAAAAAAAAGTTCTGACTTACCGATAACTCCCGGCTTCTTCCTCCAGTCTGACCTCCCGGGATGACAATTCAGTCCAAGTGACAGCTGCAGCCAATCACAAGCCAAGCACAGGCTGCAGCGGTCACATGGACTGCCGCGTCATCCAGAGAGGTGGGGCCAGATGTCAAGAGAGGCGCGTCACCAAGGACGCGTCACCAAGGACGCGTCACCAAGGCAACGGCCGGGAAGTTCTCGGTAAGTACGAACCTCTTTTTTTTTAAACAGGTTACTCGATATGGTGATCGGAATGCACTGTCGAGGGTGCTGAAAGAGTTACTGACGATCAGTTAACTCTTTCAGCACCATGGACAGTGACTGACGTCGACTAGCCTCATCTCTATGATGGCGGCTGCGCGAAAATCACGCAGCCGCGCATCATACACGGATGACACACGCAGCTGTCAAGTGCCTTTTGCGCACGCAAAACGCTGCGTTTTTTGCGCGCGCAAAACGCACACGCTCGTGTAAATGAGGCCTTACCTTGTACAAATCTCACACTTTACCAGCACCAAAGCAACCCCAGACCATCACATTACCTCCACCATGCTTGACAGATGGCGTCAGGCACTCTTCCAGCATCTTTTCAGTTGTTCTGCGTCTCACAAATGTTCTTCTGTGTGATCCAAACACCTCAAACTTCGATTCGTCTGTCCATAACACTTTTTTCCAATCTTCCTCTGTCCAATGTCTGTGTGCTTTTGCCCATATTAATCTTTTCGTTTTATTAGCCAGTCTCAGATATGGCTTTTTCTTTGCCACTCTGCCCTGAAGGCCAGCATCCCGGAGTCGCCTCTTTACTGTAAACGTTGACACTGGCGTTTTGCAGGTACTATTTAATGAAGCTACCAGTTGAGAACCTGTGAGGTGTCTATTTCTCAAACTAGAGACTCTAATGTACTTGTCTTGTTGCTCAGTTGTGCAGCGGGGCGTCCCACTTCTCTTTCTACTCTGGTTACAGCCTGTGTGTGCTGTCCTCTGAAGGGAGTAGTACACACCGTTGTAGGAAATCTTCAGTTTCTTGGCAATTTCTCACATGGAATAGCCTTCATTTCTAAGAACAAGAATAGACTGTCGAATTTCACATGAAAGCTCTCTTTTTCTAGCCATTTTGAGAGTTTAATCGAACCCACAAATGTAATGCTCCAGATTCTCAACTAGCTCAAAGGAAGGTCAGTTTTATAGCTCCTCTAAACAGCAAAACTGTTTACAGCGGTGCTAACATAATTGCACCAGGGTTTTCAAGTGTTTTCTAATCATCCATTAGCCTTCTAACACAGTTAACAAACACAATGTACCATTAGAACACTCGAGTGATGGTTGCTGGAAATGGGCCTCTATACACCTATGTAGATATTGCATTAAAAACCAGAAGTTTGCCGCTAGAATAGTCATTTAGCACATTAACAATGTCTAGAGTGTATTTCTGATTAATTTAATGTTATCTTCATTGAAAAAAACTGTGCTTTTCTTTCAAAAGTAAGGAAATTTCTAAGTGACCCTAAACTTTTGAACGGTAGTGTACATGCAAACAATCTACGTACCTGCTGAAAAACATTTTATGAAAAAATATACACAAGGAAATTCTAGCAATTTTGAAGTCTCAGTGTATCTCCTTAACCCCTTAAAGAGACCCTTTCACCACCCAAACATGTGCAGCTGAGTGCAGCATGTTATAGGAAAGGCTTCACAAACCCTGTCTCACGTTAAATTATTTTTCTAACTCCCTCCATTATTTACATTATATTTGGCACCCGATATGTAAATAAGCCCCTGAACAGTCAATGGGGCGTTTCTAACTAACTAAAAGGCAGGGGGGCGTGATGTCTCCGCTCTGACACTGTCCAATCAGCTGCGGACAGTGTCAGGGCGGCTAGCGCTGTGTTCTCCCGCGAGAACACACATAGACTTGGTGGTTGTGCTGCAGATGGCGTGGGCGCGCACGTGCACACGCACAGCCGTTCGCACACACATCGGATGTAAGTAGATCTCCTCGTCTCTGCTTCACCTCGTCTCTTCTCGTTCCGTGACGGCGGGAGTGGTGATGTGCGAGCAAACGGCCGTGTGCGCATGCGTGAAGGCGCGCGCACACTATCTGCAGCACAAACACCGAATCTGTGTGTTCTCGCGGGAGGGAACACAGCGCAAACCGCCCTGACACTGTCCGCAGCTGATTGGACAGTGTCAGAGCGAAGACATCATGCCCCCTGTCTTTTAGTTAGTTAGAAACGCCCCATTGACCGTTCAGGGGCTTATTTACATATCGGGCGCCAAATATAACGGCACCGATATGTAAATAATGGAGGGAGTTAGAAAAATATTTTTACGTGAGACAGGGTTTGTGAAGCCTTTCCTATAACATGCTGCACTCAGCTGCACATGTTTGGGGAGGTGAAAGGTTCTCTTTAATGACGCAGCATCGTTTGGGACTTAGGGCATTTATAATCTGGTGACAGAGCCTCTTTAAGTCCCAAACGATGCTGCGTCATTAAAGAAAACCTTTCACCTCCCCAAACATGCGCAGCTGAGTGCAGCATGTTCTAGGAAAGGCTTCACAAACCCTGTCTCATGTAAAAATATTTTTCTAACTCCCTCCATTATTTACATATCGGTGCCGTTATATTTGGCGCCCGATATGTAAATAAACCCCTGAACGGTCAATGGGGCGTTTCTAACTAACTAAAAGACAGGGGGCATGATGTCTTCGCTCTGACACTGTCCAATCAGCTGCGGACAGTGTCAGGGCGGTTTGCGCTGTGTTCCCTCCCGCGAGAACACACAGATTCGGTGTTTGTGCTGCAGATAGTGTGCACGCGCCTTCACGCATGCGCGCACGGCCGTTTGATCGCACATCACCACTCCCGCCGTCACGGAACGAGAAGAGACGAGGTGAAGCAGGGACGAGGAGATCTACTTACATCCGATGTGCGTGCGAACGGCTGTACGCGTGCACGTGCGCGCCCACGCCATCTGCAGCACAACCACCAAGTCTATGTGTGTTCTCGCGGGAGAACACAGCGCTAGCCGCCCTGACACTGTCCGCAGCTGATTGGACAGTGTCAGAGCGGAGACATCACGCCCCCCTGCCTTTTAGTTAGTTAGAAATGCCCCATTGACTGTTCAGGGGCTTATTTACATATCGGGCGCCAAATATAATGTAAATAATGGAGGGAGTTAGAAAAATAATTTTACGTGAGACAGGGTTTGTGAAGCCTTTCCTATAACATGCTGCACTCAGCTGCACATGTTTGGGGAGGTGAAAGGTTCTCTTTAAAGGGAATGTGTTGCCAGCAAAACATGTTTTTTTTTTTTTTAATTAAACATTTAGTGTGTAGGTGATTAAACATTGTTCAAATTTTTTTTATTTTTTTCACGAGTCAGGAAATATTATAAATTAGATTCTAATTTATAATATTTCCCATTGCTGGTCACTAGATGGAGCTATTCCCAAAATTGCAGCATTTCATGTGGTAAAGCAACCACATTGCTTTTTGCTGCAAAATTGGGAAAAAAGCACTCGCTCTAGTGAGCTCTGAGAATCCCCCCCTCCTTTATCCTGGCTAGTGCCGGGATAAACGAGGGGTTTGAACGGTCTAACCTCCTACACTGTGTGTCGCCATTTTTTGAGCTAACACACAGTGTAGTAGGTTTACATACAGTAGTAAACACACACAAACACGAACATACATAGAAATCTCTTAACTGCTCCTGCCGCCGCGGCTCCCTCCGGCCCGTCCGCTCCGTCTGCTGCCGCTGGTCCAAGTGCACAAGTCCGGAAGCCGCGACCGGAAGTAGTAATCTTACTGTCCGGCCGCGACTTCCGGTCCACAGGAAAATGGCGCCGGACGGCGCGCATTTCAAATTTGACTGTGTGGGAGCGGCGCATGCGCATTTCCCACGCAGACGGCGTACACAGAAGTGGATGGGACGAGACCCGTTCGCAGTCCCTATGGAACTGTGGCTGCCGTATTCCATGTCTGTATGTGTCGTTAATCGACACATACAGAAATGGAAAAAAAAATGGCAGCCCCCATAGGGAAGAAAAAGTGTAAAAATAAGAAAAAGTAAAACACAAACACACAAATAAATATAAACGTTTTTAATAAAGCACTAACATCTTTAACATATTAAAAAAAAAATTGTGATGACACTGTTCCTTTAATGACGCAGCATCGTTTGGGACTTAAAGAGGCTCTGTCACCAGATTATAAATGCCCTATCTCCTACATAATCTGATCGGCGCTGGAATGTAGATAATAGCAGTGGTTTTTATTTTTAAAAACGATCATTTTTGAGCAAGTTATGAGCAATTTTAGATTTAGTTTCTTAATGCCCAACTGGGTGTGTTTTTACTTTTGACCAAGTGGGTGTTGTAAAGAAGTGTATGAGGCTGACCAATCAGTGACCAATCAGTGTCCTACACTTCTCATTGTTCCAGCCCAGCATGATCCACAGCACAGTGTGATTGTGCAGTGAAAGAAGCTGGGCTGGAACAATGAGAAGTGTATGTCACTGATTGGTCACTGATTGGTCAGCCTCATACACTTCTTTACAACACCCACTTGGTCAAAAGTAAAAACACGCCCAGTTGGGCATTAAGAAACTAAATCTAAAATTGCTCATAACTTGCTCAAAAATTATTGTTTTTCAAAATAAAAACCACTGCGGTTATCTACATTCCAGCGCCGATCAGATTATGTAGGAGATAGGGCACTTATAATCTGGTGACAGAGCCTCTTTAAGGTTTAGAGCCCATTTTTCAAATCTGACATGTGTCCATTTATGTGGTAATAACTTTGGAATGCCTTTATTAATCCAAGCAATTCTGAGATTGTTTTCTCATGACACATTGGACTTTATGTTAGTAGTCAAATTTGGTCGATAGATTCAGTGTTTATTTGTGAAAAATAGCAAAGTTTAGAGAAAATTTAGAAAAACTTGAATTTTTCGGAATTTAAATGTATCAGCTTATAAGGCAGATGGTTATATCACACAAAATAGTTACTAATTATATTTTCCATACGTCTACGTTATGTTGGCATAGTTTTTATGAACATTCTTTTTTTTTCCCAGGACGTTACAAGGCTTAGAACATAAGCAGCAATTTCTCATATTTTCAAGAAAATTTCACGAAGTACAGTAAAAAATAGTGTAGTACCGTGTTAGCCAGAAACAATATGCAATGTTAAATACTTTTGTGTCAAAAGAGACAAAAGTATAGCATGTATGATATTATTGGCTAACCATAAAAATTATATATGCAAGCTTTCAGAGCACACAGGCTCCTTTGTCAGGCAGGTTTACAATTGAATGACTTAGAAAAAAGCAATACATTTAGAAGTTACACAAAGACAATTAGTACATGAGGTGATACATCATTAAGATAAGCCGGGCCCATGAAATTGATGTTATAGGGGGTGATGATTTAGGATGTAAGGGATCTAGAGTCAGTCTGATGGGGGATGTGATGTGTGTCAATGTAGTGGCTCATAAATCCAGGTGTTAGGACTTATTCACACGAACGTGTGCGTTTTGCACGCGCAAAAAACGCTGCGTTTTTTGCGCGTTGCAGTTCCGCGTGTCATCAGTGTTTGCTGCGTGATTTTCACGCATATGCCATGCTTATGACACGCGGTTTTGTTGTTTAGAAAAATAAATGAAGGAAGTGCTTTTATTTTTTCCTTCATTTCTTTATTTACAGTTGCGCGAATCACGCACAACACACGGAAGTGCTTCCGTGTGCCGTGCGCGATTTTCACGCACCCATAGTACATGTCGTGAGTTTTACACAGCGGACATACGCTACGTGAAAATTACAGACTGTTTGAACGACCCCATTCACTAACATAGGTCAGTGCGACGTGCATGATTTTCACGCGTCTATCACGGACGTTAAACACGTTCGTGTGAATAATGCCTTAGATTTAGGCCTTGTTTCAATGACTAATTTTATCATCAGCTTGAATTCCCAAATTTTTCTCTTTCTCTGTTGTTCTTAAAATGACCCTTCAGTATTAGGTCCTTTAAATCTGCCAAATTGTGGTCTGGTTCAGAGAAGTGTTTTCCCATGGGTGTATCCATCTGCTTTTTTTATTGTATGTCTGTGAAGATTCATCCTGGTTTGTAATTTTTGCTTTCTTTCTCCAATCTAGATACCTTTACTGATGCACCTTGTACACAGTATGGCTGGGTTCACACCTGCATGTTACGTCCGTAATGGACGGAACGTATTTCGGCCGCAAGTCCCGGACTGAACACACTGCAGGGAGCCGGGCTCCTAGCATCATAGTTATGTACGACGCTAGGAGTCCCTGCCTCGCTGCAGGACAACTGTCCCGTACTGTAATCATGTTTTCAGTACGGGACAGTAGTTCCACGGAGAGGCAGGGACTCCTAGCATTGTACATAACTATGATGCTAGACCGGCTCCCTGCAGTGTGTTCGGTCCGGGACTTGCGGCCAAAATACGTTACGTCCATTACGGACGTAACATGCTTGTGTGAACCCAGCCTATCATGTACAACACATTGGAAGATGTACAGGAGAATTTGAAAAGCCTTTTTTTTTTCTAGGTACCAGTTCAGTTCTGAAGAAACTCCCATAAATCACCCCATTTTAAAAACTTGACCCCTCAAAGTATTCAAAACAGCATTTAGAAAGTTTCTTAACCCTTTAGGCGTTTCACAGGAATTAAAGCAAAGTGGAGGTGAAATGTGCAAATTTAATTTTTCTTGCAGAAATTCACTTTAATCCATTTTTTTCTGTAACACCGGAGGATTTACCAGAAAAAAAAACAACTAAATTTGTATTGCCCAGATTCTGCAGTTTTTAGAAATGCCCCACATGTGGCCCTAATGCTAATGGACTGAAACACAGGCCTCAGAAGCAAAGGAGCACCTAGTGGATTTTGGGGCCTCTTTTTTTTTTATTAGAATAGATTTTAGGTACCATGCCAAGTTTGAAGAGGTCTTGTGGTGCCAAAACATAGAAAATAACCTCAAAAATAAAAAAAACATTTTGAAAACTAAACCACTCAAGGAAATCATTTATGGTTTTGTGACTATTTTGACCCCACAGTATTTTCACAGAACTTACTTAAATTGGGCTGTGAAATAAAGAAAATTTATTTTTTCCAATGTCATTTTGCTCAAAATTTCTTATTTTCACAAGGAATAAAATACCCCATTTTGTTGCCCAATTTCTCCTGAGTGCGGCAATACCACATTTGTGGTGATAAACTGCCGTTTGGGTCCAGGGGAGGGCTCAGAAGGGAAGGAGCACTATGTGCTCTGTCACGTTGGCTATGTGGACCTACTGGGCCGTACCGCCTTGGCGGTATGGCAGCTGGCCAACAGGACACAGGTCACAGTCTATAGTTTGTATAGTGCACCTGTGGTAGCTCAGACAGTAGAAAGACAGGCTTGGCTGGGACTAGGCAGCAGGCAGGCGCCATGTATGGACAACAGCAACACGTCACTTGACCAGGATAGCGCGGGACACAGGTTACAGGCAGCAGGAACGGGAAACACTGGGAGCTGGAAAACACTTAGGAGACCATTTGCATAGACAGACTAGGATAACGACAACAAGGCTCAGGCATTGCATGGAGGGGCACAGCCCTTCTTATAGTCCAGGGTGCTCTGGGAGCAATCAGCTCAATCTCCCACCTGTGTGCGACCTGGCTCCTTATCTGGACTGACCTCGCGAGGGCATCCTGGTGGTCACTGTGGAACAGGACAGCCGCATGTGCAGACATCTCTGGAGAGAGGGGTGTCGACCAGATAGAAGGAGTTCATAGTCAGTGACCACAGACGTTACATGTTCTTTGGAGTCCAGATTTTGCTGGATTGATTTTCGGGTGCCATGTCCCATTTGCAGAGTCCTAGAGGTATCAGAGCAATGGAAAACCTCCAGAAGTTACCCCATTTTGAAAACTACACCCCTCAAGGAATTAGTTTTGGGTGTTGTGACCATTTTGATCCCACAGTTTCTTTTACAGAACTTATTTGATTTGGGCTGTGAATTTTAAAAAATGCATTTTTTTCCAATAATATGTAATTTTTGCTTAAAATTTCTTATTTTCACAGAGAATAAAATACCCGATTTTGTTGCCCAATTTCTCCTGAGTACAGCAATACCCCATTTGTGGTGATGAACTGCCGTTTGGGCCAATGGAAGGACTCAGAAGGGAAGGAGCGCTATGTGTTCTTTGGAGTCCAGATTTTGCTGGATAATTGCCATATCACATTTGCTGAGCCCCAGAAGTATCAGTACAGTTGAAACCACCGAGAAGTGACCCCATTTTAAAAACTATACCCCTTAAGGCATTCATCTAAAGCTGTAGTGAGCATTTTGACCCGTTATTGTGTAAAACGTAATGCGCCTCGGATGGTGCAGAGTGAGATTTACAATTTTCAATACATATATGCCATTTCAGTGTCCGATATACTGTGCCCAGCATGTGTCACCGGAGACATACACCTCATAAATTGTAATGTGTGTTTTCCCGGGTACGGCAATATCCAACATGTGGCTGTTATCAGCTGCCTGGGCACACGGTAAGGCTCAGAAGGGAAAGATGAGGGGGATAAGCTGTGCTGAGTGCATCAGGATAAGTAAAACTGGGGTAAATTAAAAATCAAGGGATGTATGATAAATTGTAAAACACTCTGTCAGTCAGAGCCCTGGTTTATCAGGACACATGTCGCATTGGTATATTGTGTCCTTCCTTATCCCCCTCTTATAGCAGACTTTGCACCTCTTTTGATTCTTTACCTTCTTGCCAGTTTGGGGAACTTCTCCTGGAAAGTGTTGCCCTCGTACAATGCGTGGTGTGGCCTCGCTTCCAGAAGTACTGGGTGCCCCCCCCTTCCTGGTCCCTAAAGATTAGGTTCTTGATAACCACCTCTTGAAATTCCAGGAAAATTCCCCCTGGCATGCACATCTGTATGATTGGCACGGCCAGCTTTTTATACCACACCCTTGATTTCCACATGGCACTGTAGGGCTTCAGGACTTGATCTGACAAGTCCACCCCTCCCATGTACCTATTGTGGACCAGGATTTAGTTTGGCTTTGGGGTCTCTGTACTGGTACCTTGTACTGGACATGAGTACTGGTGTGGCCATGTATTGTTGTCAATACAAGGACATCTCTCTTGTCCTTGTACTTGACACAATATATTGCTGCTAGATTGTGCCCTGCTCTCACTCCTTCTGAGTGTTTGCCCAAGCAGTCTCTTAGGGAGGCCCCTCAGATTTTTTTCTAGCAGTGCCGCATGCCACATTACTTCTGGAAGCGAGGCACTTGAAGAGTGGGACGCTGGAATAAAAATTATCCAGGTACAGGTGATAACCCTGGTCCAGCAGTGGGGGCACCAAATCCCACACAATTTTTGCATTAGCTCCCAGTAACGGGGGGCATTCTGGGGGCTGAATACTGGTGTCCTACCCTTCATATACCCTAAATTTGTAAGTATACCCTGATGCACTCTTGCACAGCTTATACATCTTCACGCGATACCTTGCCCTCTAATTCACCAGGTACTGGCGGAATTGAAGCATCACTTTAAAATGTACTAGGGACTCATCAATAGAAACACACTTCTCTGGGGTGTATGCTTGGGCAAACCAGGCACTGAAATAGTCTAATAGGGGTCTGAGTTTATATAAACGGTCAAAACTGGGGTTATCTCGGGGTGGGCACTGCTCATTTTCAGCATAATGTAAGAAGCGAAGTATTGCCTCATAATGCATCCTGGACATAGCCATGCAGTACATTAGGGTGTAATAGAAGATGTCTGTGCTTCAGTAGGTCCCAATGGATGGCTTCTTCAGAAGCCCCATGTTCAAGAGCAGTCCCCAGAACATGCCCAACTCTGCTGCGTCTACAGGAGTCCACCTGTGGGATTGGGCATAAAATTATGTGGGCTTTTTGATCATATACTGTTGGGCATATAAATCTGGGACACAATAAGCTCTATAAACTCATCAGTGAAAAAGAACTTGAAAAAATCCATCTCACTGAGCCCTGCCGTGATTTTTTTTATTTTTTATCCCTGTGCTGCCCATGTACTTGTGGATTTGGGGTTCATAATTGTCTAGTATGGGGGTCAAATGGGGTCACTTCGCTCGGGGGTTTCAACTGCGGCAGGGTCACTTCTTTTGGGGGTTTCAACTGTTGTAGTGGTCCTGGGGCGTCTCCTAGGGGGTCCCTCCTCTTCATCACTGGATGAGGAGGTTGATAAATAAAACACCATCCGATGAGTCTGTGTTGGAGGCAAACCATGAATATGCCTCTTCGCAGTAAATTTCTGTTGGGACATGTTTGTTATTTGTGCTTAGACACTTGTAAATGTATTATTATTTATAAAGCAAAAAAAGTAAATAATGCTTCCCAAACTGGGAGCAATAGGCTGCTAACTAAACTTGATGTTTGTTTTTATGGAACCAGGGACTTCCCTGACACTAAACCTAACTAGGGCGAGGGTTATTAACACTAAACCTAACTAGATTTTATTTGAACTTCCCTGACACTAAACCTAACTATGGCGACGATTCCCTGACACTAAACCTAACTAGATTATTCCGAGCTTCCCTGATGCTAAACCTAACTACGATGATGGATCCCTGACATTAAACCTGACTACGGTGACGGATTCCTGACACTAAATTCCCTGATGCTATACCGAACTACGCTTTTTGACGGTTCCGACACTAACTAACCCTAAGGCTATGTTCACACTGAGTTTTTTGCCAAGTTTTTTTACGCGGAAACCGCGTCGCAAAACTTGTCAAAAACGGCCCGAAAATGCCTCCCATTGACTTCAACGGGAGGCGGAGGCGTCTTTTTCCCACGAGCGGTAAAACCATCTCGCGGGAGAAAGAAGGGACATGCCCTATCTTCGGGTGTTTACGCCTCTGACCTCCCATTGACATCAATGGGAGGCAGAGAAAGCGTATTTCGCGGCGCTTTATGCCCGCGGCGCTCAATGGCCGCGGGCGAAAAACTGCGCTAAAATCGGCGTGCGGGGAGAGGAAAATCTGCCTCAAACTTCCAAACATAATTTTGAGGCAGAATTTCCACCTGCAAAAAAACTCAGTGTGAACATAGCCTAATAGTAAATTAACTAGCTGAGATGCTGTAGATAACTATCTAAACAATTTTTTTTATTATTTTATATATTTTTATGTTTTTTTTTAATAGAACAAGTGGACTTCCCTGACACTAAACCTAACTAGGGCAAGGGTTCCTAATACTAAACCTAACTAGAATTTATGTGAACTTCCCTGATGCTAAACCTAACTACGGCAACGATTCCCTGACACTAAACATAACTAGATTATTCCGAGCTTCCCTGGTGCTAAACCAAACTACGGTGACGGGTGCCTGACACTAAATCTAACTAGATTTTATGTAAACTTCCCTGAAGCTAAACCTAACTACAGTGATGGATCCCTAACGCTAAACCTAACTACGGTGACGGATTCCTGATGCTAAATTCCCTGACACTATACCTAACTACACTTTTTGACGGTTCCCTGTCACTAAATAACCCTAATTAGCTAATAACTGTCTAAACCAACTTTTTTTTTATTTTTATACATTTTTATATATTTTTTTGTGTTTTATATTTTATGAAGAAAAAAAATTTACCTCAAGAAATGTGTCCCTGAAGACTAAGAAGTGGTGAGTGATAGGAGATCACTGACCAAAAATGTGGGGGTGACAAGGAGAACACAGAAAGGAGGAGGACAGGAGTGGGAAGTGGATGGGGGAGGTAGGAAGCAAAATTAGGCTCTAATATTATAATTTTTAGGATTTTTTCACAGCACACTCTCTCCACAACTTTCAAACACCAACAGAGAAGTTCAGGGCGGGTGCAGCAGGATCTCATGGGCAGGAAATTAGGTCAGCGGTCGCAACTATTGGTCAGTAGTCATTGACTAACCAATAGCGGTGTTCGCCGAGGCGGGACCATAGCGATTGGTCCCTGCACATTAAGCTGTGATAGCCTGCTGTCGGAAACAGCAGTTATCACAGCTCATGAACAGGCCGGGTGAAAATGGCGCTGTATTTTCCCCATGACGTACTATTACCTCATTGTGCGCAAACGACAAGCTCAGAATGACAGAATAGTACGTCAAGGAGCGGGAAGGGGTTAAAGGCTATGAAATATGCAAAAATAAGCACAATAACTTTTATAAGCATGTCTGACATATTCCCTGGCAAATGCAACACGTTTCCAACAGCCGGAAATAACTGTGTTACAATCACAAGTGCAGATGTTGATGGAACAAGTCATATCTGCCAAATTATTTCAGTTTTATTGGCCAGGTCAAGGGTTTACATGGGCCATTTGGTAATACAACAATAAAATATATCTAGATGTAGCAATCTTTAACTTTTAATGCATTAAATACACAGTGGCAAGAAACTTTAACTTGACTTTAATATTTTTTGTGGCGTCCCCCCGTTCCCCTCTGTTCACTTACCTCTGATCGGTGTCCTCCTATCCCACGCCGCTCCTTTACTTCTGCCTCAGCATGTGGCGGCCGCTCTAGCCGCCGACACACTGCACTTGGTCCTAGTGCACGCACTGATCCTTGCATTCTTAAAGGGCTAGCGTGCGTCAAAATGCTATTTTCCGCAGACTTCCAGGTATTCAAGCTCTTCCTGCTCTGGAACACATTGCCAGAGCAATTTGGTTCCCTTAAAGAGGCTCTGTCACCAGATTTTGCAACCCCTATCTGCTATTGCAGCAGATAGGCGCTGCAATGTAGATTACAGTAACGTTTTTATTTTAAAAAAACGAGCATTTTTGGCCAAGTTATGACCATTTTTGTAGTTATGCAAATGAGGCTTGCAAAAGTCCAAGTGGGTGTGTTTAAAAGTACAAGTCCAAGTGGGTGTGTATTATGTGCGTACATCGGGGCGTTTTTAATGCTTTTACTAGCTGGGCGCTCTGATGAGAAGTAACATCCTCTTCTCTTCAGAACGCCCAGCTTGTGACAGTGCAGATCTGTGACGTCACTCACAGGTCCTGCATCGTGACGGCCACATCGGCACCAGAGGCTACAGTTGATTCTGCAGCAGCATCAGCGTTTGCAGGTAAGTCGATCTTACCTGCAAACGCTGATGCTGCTGCAGAATCAACTGTAGCCTCTGCTGCCGATGTGGCCGTCACGATGCAGGACCTGTGAGTGACGTCACAGATCTGCACTGTCACAAGCTGGGCGTTCTGAAGAGAAGAGGATGTTACTTCTCTTCACAGCGCCCAGCTAGTAAAAGTATTAAAAACGCCCCGATGTACGCACCTATTACACGCCCACTTGGACTTGTACTTTTAAACACACCCACTTGGACTTTTGCAAGCCTCATTTGCATAATTACAAAAATGGTCATAACTTGGCCAAAAATGCTCGTTTTTTAAAAATAAAAACGTTACTGTAATCTACATTGCAGCGCCTATCTGCTGCAATAGCAGATAGGGGTTGCAAAATCTGGTGACAGAGCCTCTTTAAGTTCCTTTGTGTTCAATCCCTGCTGTTTAGAGCTTGAATTCATGTGTATCGACCTTGCCTGTTTTTGACCATCCATGCCTGCCACCTGCCCTGACCTTCTGCTACGTTTACTGTGGCGAATCTCTGCCGCGAGCCCTGACCTCCTGCTACGTTACTGTTAGAAAAGTTTTATTTTAAATTTATTGTTACTTCATGTAATAGATATTAAATGTGAATGCAGGTTTCTCAGAAAATACTTTAGTTGACAAAAAGTTAAATGACAGTCTCTCTTTTAGTGTATGAGGCGGTTGGACTTCTTAATAAAGAATGCAATCTCCAGGGAAAGTCCAACTGACCTAATCTCATTTTGAAGTCTAACATTTCATGTGACAGGAAAGCCACAAACGGTTTTTCAGTTGGTCTGTACTGCAATATGCATTGATATGTGTATATAAACCTGTGCTTATGGAATGAAGGCAGACAATCGTCTCCACACCGGGGTGAATAAAACTCTTATTGGGATGAAAACTTGAATCATTATTGCTAAGTATGGAAAATTCTTCAAACAGTTACCATGACGAATCTCTGCCGCTTCTAATGACCTATTGCTATGTTAATCGTAACGAACCTCCGCAGCCTGCGCAGACCTTTTACTTTCCTGACCACTCTGCATCTAAGTACGTCATCAAGCGAGAAGTCCACATCCCTGTACAGGGGTTAAAGGGTGAAGACTGGAGTTCCCTTAGACTCTGCTCCCCGGAGTATCCCCAAATCAAATTCGTTGGTGACAAGGAGGGTTCACACCGCCCCCTGCTGGCCCTGTAACAGCCCATTCCTTGGGTTTAGAGACAGTTTTCAATGGCTTAAAGAGGCTCTGTCACCACATTATAAGTGCCCTATCTTCTACATAATGTGATCGGCGCTGTAATGTAGATTACAGCAGTGTTTTTTATTTAGAAAAACGATCAATTTTGACCAAGTTATGACCTATTTTAGATTTATGCTAATGGATTTAATGCCCAACTGGGCGTTTTTTAGCCTTTGAGCAGGTGGGCGTTGTATAGAGGATTGTATGACGCTGACCAATCAGCGTCATACACTTCTCTCCATTCATGTACTCAGCAGATAGTGATCTTGCGAGATCACGATGTGCTGTCACTTACTCACACATTAACGTTACTGAAGTGTCTTGAGAGTGAATAGACATCGCTTCCAGCCAGGACGTGATGTCTATTCACAGTCCCGACACTCCAGTAACGTTTGTGCGGGACTTAATGGCAGCAAGCATGATCACGCTTGCTATCATTAAGTCCCACACAAACGTTACCGGAGTGTCGGATTGTTAATAGACATCGCATCCTGGCTGGAAGCGATGTGTCGGGATTGTGAATAGACATCGCGTCCTGGCGGGAAGCGAAGCCTATTCACTCTTAAGACATTTCAGTAACATTAATGTGTGAGTAAGTAACAGCACATCGTCCGAGTACATGAATGGAGAGAAGTGTATGACGCCGATTGGTCAGCGTCATACACTTCTCTTTACAACTCCCACTTGGTCAAAAGCTAAAAAACACCCAGTTGGGCATTAAGAAAGTCATTAGCATAAATCTAAAATAGGTCATAACTTGGTCAAAATTGATCATTTTTCAAAATAAAAAAACACTGCTGTAATCTACATTACAGTGCCAATCACATTATGTAGGAGATAGGGCACTTATAATGTGGTGACAGAGTCTCTTTAAGTGATCACGCTGAAGCAAGTTATTAGAGTCAAGATAAGGATTGCTGCATTATAGTTTAAAATGTAGGCTTTTGGACAGACTTAGGCTTTGTTCACATCGGCGTCAGGGCTTCATTCAGGCGTTCCGTCTGAGATTTCCGTCAGGGGAACCCATGAACGGAACCCTGACTGAAACAAACGGAAACCATAGGTTTCCGTTTGAATAACCATTGATTTCAATGGTGACAGATCCGGTGCAAATGGTTTCCGTTTGTCTCCGTTTTGCAAGGGTTTCCATCGTTTTGACGCTGGGTCATTTGCACTGGATCCGTCACCATTGAAATCAACGGCTCCTTTATTGACCAGCATTACAATAATGACAAATTTTGGAACGCGGTTCAGATCAGAGCAAGTTGTCTTGTCTAGGGCAGTTTTCTCTCTACTCACCTGCTAAATTTCAGGTAGACATAAGACTCTAGACTAACGGCTCATATACATGGCAAAAGGTGTATGTACTCCATGTGCCATCTCATGGTGCATCCATAAGGCAGTGTATTTCCATAAGGTAGATCATCTCCATAATACGGCACCTAATAGAACATCGCACGATTTTTCCTTATGAATCCGACAAATTGAAATCAGAGGCATATGAAAATATGAAATTAAGGGCCTATGGAAGTACAATATAGCCCCATAGACATGTATAGGTGCCGTAGCTTGTACAGGGCTATAATACGACCGTGTGCAATTGGCCTGTATAGTGTTAAAAATGTTTGTGTTGTATAAAACACCAGACAAATTAAAGATTTGCATCTTATCTATGGCCGGATTAAACATAAAAAAATGAAATTATTTAGCTTTTTAGGGAAAATTTTACTTATGCTTTATATGACGCCATATCTACAGAAGTGATCCCGTTCTGTACACTTCAAATCACTTCATTTGTGAGATTCCCCTTCACATTCCGCACACATAGCTGACATTTTATTATAATGGTTAATGCAGAAATATTTCCGTGAAGGTTCACAAGATGCTCTACTCCTCCTGCCCCTCGGCAGCTGGCACCTGGGGCCATTTCCTCATTATAGCTTCTAAACTCATTTTCCTTTTGTGCGGATCTCTTCGTCTGGGTTGAGTGCCTGTGTTTGTGTAATAGCAGAGTCCTGTTGCTGTGTGACCACCCCCCACCTCCTCCCATTACTCCAGCTAAGGTTCCCTCAGGATTACGTTCCGCTCTCTGTAGCCAGGTGAAACTTTTGTGTCACATGATCGATACTGCAACAGGTGCAGGTGGGAGGGATAGTGGGTAACACGGTGGTTAACCTCTTCCTCGTCTGATGGTCAGCATTGTCTACTAGGAAGTTGCATCTACAAAAAAAAAAATCACAAAATTGTAGCTGAAATTATGACTTCTTTTATCAATCTATTTCTTTTTAAAAAAAAAAAAAAGCACTGTGATGGCGCCGATATTACACAAACACATCTTTTCCCCTGGGAAGTACTTCCCCGCCATCCTTTCTGCCTCACATTTTCTGAACTGCAGTTCCTATACCAGCAGCCATTTAATAATGTAAGGACTAATGTGCTAGTTATTAGCAGGATTACAGTCACTGGTGTGTTATGTGATATTTGCTATTTTACAGGTTTAGCCCAAGCCAGTGCTTTGTTTAAATAGAAAGTGGAAATTCCTGTTTAGATTGACGCTTTTGAACTCTATTCACAATACAGTATAAGCCAAGTCCGACGCAGCAGGTTTCCCATTGTGCCCGGCTCCGTTCCCCTGCTATGCAGAGGTTCCTGTAGTTAGAACAATCTGTCAACAATGGTTATTTTTTCCAAGTCGGCAGTCCTAAGACAGTGGGCCCCACTAACCTTTAAAGCTCAGGAAAAGCAACTTTATCCAAGAATACGTTTAGTAACCGGCATATGCTCGGTTACAATATACAGGTACAGTCACAAAGGTTGTATCTATTGCAAACCTATAAAAAGAAAAGGGAAAATGGGAAAACATTTCAATGTATTCAATACTGTCTATTTCCAGACAACAGTCTCCCGCTTTCTCTGTTTTGCATTACAAGGTAACCGACCAAGGTTATCAATCAGTGAAATCAACCCTCTTTTTAGGAGATGCAAATACAGTTCTATGTGAGTTCTGCCGCTGCATTTTTATTGTGCCCCATGGGCATGAACTTAGTTTATTGTTTCCTTGCAACAAATTGTATTTAAATGCTGGTCGCTGTTTTTGGCTGTTAAACGAATAATGTGAATGCGGCGCTCATTTACATAGCTTAAATACCTGACTGTCAGCAATAGACGGAGCGTGTAGAAATAGACACCACATCCATTGAAGTTATACTGTGCATTTATGTTTTCAGTTAATACCACCACCTTTTTTTTCAGTGTAAAGAGCCTTTTATCCTGGCCGAAAATAGGCCGGTGCAGCGAGCACCGATTAACGAGACATCGTTGATCGGCGCTCGTTTGCTCCTGTCACACGGAACTATGGATGGGGACGAGCGGTCGTTACTCCGATCGCTCGTCTCCATCCATTATTATCATGTCGGCAGCGCGTCTCCCTGTTTACACAGGAGAAGTGCAGCCGACAACAATAATCTTTTAGTGTTTTAAAATGATACGACCAGCAGATGATTGATCGTTCGAGATGCTCATTCATCTGCTGATCGCTGCCCTGTTTACACAGAGCAATTATCGGCAATGAGCGTTATATGACCTTAAATTAAAACGAATCCACACCAGTTAAAAATGACATAATGACAAGTAATGAGTATGTGTAGTAGGTGGGATACACCCTGGAAATATGTCTGCCTAACAAGCATTGTGCAGCCCTTACGTCTCATGCACACGACCGTTGTGCCACTCGGAGGGTTTTTGACGGCATCCGAGTGGCACCCGATAGTCTTCACGGACCCATTCACTTTAGCGGGTGAATCGGGTCCGTGAAAAATGTTCAGAGTCTCCGATCCGAGGAAAGATAGGACATGTTTTATCTTTCCTCGGATCACTGACGGGACTCGGGTCGGCGCACACGTGAGGCATTACTTTCATGTGTAATAACTACAGCTATCTCGCAAGCCAGCAACTTATATGTTAAGGTCCTTTTATGTTAAGGCCATGTAAACGAGCACCGATCAATGTGACAGCTCATTGATCGGCGCTCGTTTGCTTCTTTCACAAGGAGCTATGTATGGGGACGAGCGATCGTTATGACAATCGCTCGTCCTCATACATTTCTATCATGTCGGCAGCACATCTCCTTGTTTACACAGGTAGATGTGCGGACGACAACGATAATATTTTCTGCATTTAAAATGAGCAATCAACCGATGAACAAGCGTTTACTCGTTCATCGGCTGATCGTAGCCCAGTTTACACCAGACACTTATCGGGAACAAGCTTTCTGGGAACGCTCGTTTGCCCGATAATTGTCCGGTGTAAAAGGGCCTTTACCCCTTCCCGCCTCAGTTATTTTTTACTTGTACAAAATAAAACAATATGTTAAAAAAAATTGTTTTGTGTCGCTATATACCTATAACTTTTTTATTTTTTCACAGATGAGGCTGTGTGATGTCTTGTTATTTGCGGGGCCAGCTCTAGTTTATATTGGTACCATTTTGAAACACATACAACTTTTTGATTACTTTTTATTCCATTTTTGGGGAGGTGAGGTTAACAAAAAACAGCAATTGTGGCCTTTTTTTTTATGGTGTTCACCCTGTGTATTAAATAATGTTATATCGCAATAGTTCTGTCTTTTATTGATGTGGTCATACCAATTATGTTTCTTTTTTACATTTAGGTGAAAAATGGGAAAGGGTTTTTTTTTATTTTTAACTTTTAATATTTTTTAACTAAAAACATTATTTTACATTTTTTTTAGTACCACTAGGGAACTTGAACGCTAGGTCGCTGGTGCAATACACTGCAATACCTATGTATTACAGTATAGTGTGCTTTTTTTCTGTCCTCCTATTAACCCTTTAGAGATAATTTTCGTTTTTTTATTTTATTTTTATTTTATTTTTTCCTGCCCACCTTCCGAAAGCCATAACTTTATTACTTTTCCAATGACATAGCTGTATGAGGGCTTATTTTTTTGCAGGACAAGTTGTAGTTTTTAATGGCATAATTTAATGTACCATATAATGTAACGGTAAACTGAAAACAATAATTATATGTTAGGTAAAATCTGAAAAAAATATTCTACTAATTGTTTTGGGTTTCGTTTTACGGTGTTAACCGTGCGGCAAAATATATTGTGGGATCGGTACTATTACAACGATACCAAATTTATAAAGTTTCTTTTATGTTTTACCACTTTTATAAAGTAAAAAATATTTGTTAAAAATTGATTGAGCTGTTTGAGGGCTTGTCTTTTGCAATGCAAGCTTTAGTTTCTATTGGTGCTATTTTGGCATACATGTGACTTATGATCACTTTTTATTCATTTTTTGGGGGGAAAAATAGGAAATGGGGGATTTCAACTTTATTTTATTTTTTTGTACATTGAAAAAAAGATTATTTAACAGTTTTTTTTATTAGTCCCTAGTGGACTTGAACTAGCGATCGTTGGATTGGTTTTACAATATACTGCAATACTTATGACGAACCGCAGGCTGCCATGACAACTATCTCCCCCGATCTTGTTCAGCCTGTGAACCTGCTCCATACTCCCCCTTGGCAGCTGTAATGTACAAATGTTTGCTTGGCTGTTTCCACTTTCACCATAGACATTGAATGGAGCGGCAGCACACATGCGTGACCGCCAGCCCATTCAAAATCCTCCTCACTGCCCCTCTGGCAAGGCTTGATAGATGGACAAACATGGTAGATCTGGAGGCCTGTATTAGGCTCGCAGGCTGCCAAGACAACCATTTCCACCCCACGAATGCATTGCCGGGAGGGGGTGATAGGGTGACAGAGGGGGTCGCCCCAACACCAAAAACTTCCTGAAAATAATGCAATACCAACAGCATGCTGCAAAAAACATCGCTGACTCAAAAACGCAAGTCAAAAGAAAACAAACGCCACAACAAAAGACAAACCTCAAAGTGCTAAGGCACTGCGGCAAGTTGTGTTATGGGGGTATTGTAGCTAATACTATTATGGGGGCACCATTTCTTTAATTGCTTAAATTATAATGGAGTCCAAGAAATCACAAATGTTTATTGATAGAAACAACCTTTATTTTCTTTGCCCTGGTAACCGGTATCACTGTACTGCACTGCATTCCTTGCTGTTTCGGAGAAACTGGAAAGTGAAGGGAGTAGAAAGCCAAATATCACATCATGTACTCATTAAACTGCCCCGTGTCCAGATACAGCGCTTTATCACTTCATGATGTAGGAGAGGCTGCATGAGTCACTCTGAATGAATGATCCCAGCTCCGTACCATGTTTATTATATCAACAAAGTAAAGCTTAAAATATAACTGACCCTACATGTACCAATGTCAGATTCTAGTAGACCAATTCACCTTTATAGGGATGCTATAAATGCAGGCAGCTCTCTAAGCAACTACCATATGGTTATTTCTTTATGGTATTCTGATAAATGTCTAGAGCCAGGAGATCACATGGCCTCCCAGGTAAGGCTAAGCTCACATGTCGTTTTTACTCTACGTCTGACGTGCACGTTTTGACATGAGAAAACCATATCAAAACGTGTACCACAACGTGCACATTGATTTCTATGGTCAGGACGGATCCCTAATGGTGTCGTTTGTGTATCCTTAGGTTTGTATTATTTATTTATTTCAGTTACTTATATAGCGCCAACATATTACGCAGCGCTGTACAGGAGGTCCTCTTTTACTGTCCCCATTGGGGCTCACAATCTAAACTCCCTATTGGTATGTTTTTGGGGTGTAGGAGGAAACCAGAGTACCCGGAGGAAACCCACGCAAACACAGGGAGAACATACAAACTCCATGCAGATGTTAAATCAATGGCGACGTATGGACGACGTATGCAATATTAACCCCTTCCCGACATTTGACGTATCCATCCGCCAAAGTCGGGTAGGGGAAGTATGGAACGGGCTCACGGAGCGAACCCGCTCCATACGATGCCGGTATGTTACAGCCGACACTTCAGAGTAACGAGCGGGATCGTGCTCGAGCGCGATCCTGCTCGTTTATCTCATTAAATGCCGTGGTTAATAGCGACCGCAGCATTTAAATCGTTAGAAAGGGGGGCGACCCCCTCTAACAGCTCATCGCGCCCCCCGCCATGCAATCGCGGGTGGCGTTGGTTGTTATGGCTTCCTGGGGGCCATCTATGGCTTCCCCAGGTCCGCCATGTTTGTGTTTCCATTAATAGAAGCCTGTCAGAATCACGATATACTGCAATACATTAGTATTGCAGTATATAGTTCAAATGATCTAACGATCGCTGGTTGAAGTCCTCTAGGGGGACTAATAAAAAAAAAGTAAAAATTAGTAAAATAAAGGGGGTTTTTTTATGTAATAAAAAAAATATTAAAATTATAAGTTAAAAAAAATACCCCTTTTCCCATTTCCCCCTAGAGCATAGTAAAGAAAACAAATAAACATAATTGGTATCGCCGCATCTGTAAAAGTCTGAACTATTACAATATATCATTAACCCGCACAGTGAACGGCGTACAAAAAAATTGTAAACGCCAGAATCGCTATTTTTTGGTCACCTCATCTCCCACAAAAATTAAATAAAAAGTGATCAAAACCGTTGCATGTACGCCAAAATGGTATTAAAAACTACAGCTTATCCCGCAAAAAATAAGCCCTCATAACACTTAATAGACGGAAAAATAAAAAAGTTATGGCTCTCGGAATTTGGCGACACAAAATAAATTTTATTTTTTACTCTTAGGTTTTTACTTAAAATAGTAAAATATAGAAAAAACTACATATATTTGGTATCGCCGTAATCGTATTGACCCAGAGAATAAAGTTAATATGTTGTTTTAATTGCACAGTGAATTCCGTAAAAACAAAGCGCAAAAAACAATGGAGGAATCAGTTTTTTTCACTTTCTACCCCACAAATAATTTTTTGCCCGTTTCCTAGTACAATATAGGGCACAATAAATGGTGCTATGAAAAACTACAACTCGTCCCGCAAAAATCAAGCCCTCATAGGACTATATCAACGGAAAAATAAAGACGTTATGGCTTTTGGAAGGTGGGGAGGAAAAAACGATAATGAAAATCTGAAAAATGGCTGCGGCGGGAAGGGGTTAAACCCTACGTTTGCATATGTTTTTTGTAACTTTATATGGGAAATCTTGACTTTACAAAGTTTGATTTAGCTAAAGAACAAAAAAAGTATACGTTTTTATTAGTAAGAACGGACACAAATGTATAAAAACGTATACTACAAAAAACGTAAGCATGTTACAAACGCATACGTCATTGTATACCACAAACGTGTGCACAAAACAAGATATGGACTGAGCCTGATATGTCGTTTAGGACAGACGATGTGATGGACTAAATATTATAGGGTATTTTATACACTGTAAGGCTGCATTCACACGACAGGGTCCGAGTGTCGGCTGGGAAAATCGGCTGTTTTTGGCCGATTTTCCCGGCCGGTTTGCATCCGTTCCGATTCTGTTCCAGGCCGTGTTGCCGTTTTTACCGGCCGATTTGGACCCGATTTGCATCCAGTTTTTTCCCTGACCGTTTTTTAATCGGATGGATTTTTTGCACTTTACTTATTTTTTTATTATTATGGTCTGTCCCTCAAAGGTCAAAAAAGACCTTTTTGGAACTTTTAATATTTTTTTTCTTTCTTTTACACCATGTTTTTCCACTGTAACTGGAGCTGCACAGCAGCCCCAGTTACAGGGGAAATCAGCCCTCTCATAGTGACGATTGTCACTAATAGGGCTGTGCTGGGTCTAGTCTAGTTAGACCCAGCAGCAGTCTGTCACTAACGGCACCCGGCCATCATGTGACGAGTCACATGATCACCGGGAGGAATAGAGACAGCGCCGCTGCTGCTGTCTCTATTCCTATACACAGCGTTCATTGAGTGCTGTGTAAAAAGAGATCGGAGAAGACAGAAGCAGCGAAAGCTGCTTCTATCCTCTCCTCAGGGTCCCTGGCAGCCGGAGACCCGACATTCAGCTGCCCGATCGCGTGGGCAGCAAGTTAAAACCCGAGCCATAAAAAGTCTATGGCTCGGGTTTTAAGGACCCTGACCGCTGGCCGTAAAAATACAGCCAGTGGTCGGGAACCGTAACAAGCAGGGGAAGGGAGCCAGCGTAGCGCTCCCTTCCACCTGCTGTACACCCCGGCCCTGCCACACAGTATCTCCAGCGTAGCCATTCGTCCGAATGGCATCAACTCCTCCTCCTCACATGCAGTCTGCGCTGTGAGGAGGAGAGAGTGCGGCGAGCGACGGTAGACCCGGCCATCACTCGGGACACATTCCGGTGATGGCCGTGTATGACCCGGCCCCATAGACTTCTATGGGAGCCGGGCGGCCGGGTACCCAGCCGAAAATAGGGCATGTCCCATTTTTTGACGGCCGGTTTTCCCGGCCCGTTAAAAAAATCGGTTGTGTGAATAGCCCCATTAGGGGTCTATTATTCCTAATGCAGCCGGGTGCCGGCCGATTTATTAACGGCCGGCACCCGGCCGGGAAACCCTGTCGTGTGAATCCCGCCTAATAGAATATACTCTGTATACTAACACACTAGATCAGGGGTCTGCAACGTTCAGCACTCCAGCTGTTGTGAAACTACAATTCCCAGCATGCCCTGAATTATAAAGTCTTTGGCTGGAATTATAAAGCCTTTGGCTGTCAGTGTACGCTGGGAGTTGTAGTTTCACAACAGCTGGAGTGCTGAATACAATAGATGTAGTCAGATTTGGGATATATGTATATTGCATACTTGTTGATAGAATTATCTTAGCTGTAATTCTATAAATATACAGCAGATCAACTTTTCCACAGGCATTTTACACGGTCAGTATTTTTGTCACAATTATTTGTGTCCCAAAATGGGGCGTGTCCCTGAACACATTTGTCCAATCAGTGAAGGGACACACCCTATTGACAAGAGGAATGGTGAATGGTGAATCCCAGTTGTTAATTTATTCATAGATTTCCAAGAGGAATAAGAAAGGGACGGCATAATGTAGAGCTCCAGAATTGGTATTTTATGGGAAACACAAGTATTTACTAAAACAGACACTTCTATTTTAATGGACATTTAAAGGTTTTTTTAATTTTATGTTGTGTGTTAAATAAACAACTAGATATAGTCTTGGACAAGACTTTGAAGATTCAAAGGGGTTGTCCGGGCACGGGGCGGTTTTCCATACTGATGGCCTATTCACAGGATAGGTCATCAGTATACAATCGGTGGTGGTCCGACACGCAGACCCCGCACCGATCCGCTATACATGCTGCCTCCGGAAGTTACGCAGTGTTCAGTGCCGGAAGCAGAAGACTCCGGTCACAGTATAGCGGCCGTGCTGCAGTTCTGCTCCTATTTAGGTGAATAGGAGATGAGCTGCAGGAACCCAGCACGGCCGCTATACAGTGACGGGAGCCATTTGCTTCCAGCACCGAGCACTGCATAAATTCAGGTGGATAGGTCATCAGTGTGAAAAACTGCCCCATGCCCAGACAACCCCAAATAGGAGAAATGTACGGTCATCCTCCTGCTGCACCCTGCTTCTGTCTGTAAAGAAGGTGATGCTGTGTGAGTGGTTTCTCGCCTAATTCCCCAAATTCTTGGCACACCGAGCATTCATGAATGCCATCTCAGCATTGCTCAATTGCTGAGAGTAGAGAGATGGGTAAAGACTCTTATCCCGCACCTCCTACCTGGCCAATTATAGGAGTAGATGAAAGTAGATGTGGTGGAGCACTTAGCACCATGCTCTAACATCTGCCAATGTATATAGCTTAAATGCTTTAAGGGGTTTTCCCTCCAGAAGTGATGGCATATTGCTAGAATATGCCGTTACTTCTAGATCGATGGGGCTTGAATGAAGATCTGCAGTTCCCTGCACAGCAGGTGGTTGGGACTCAACCTGTACAGAGAAACTGCAGAAGGGGCTTCTTTGCTCTTAGGAACAACTATATTCCTAGAGGTCAGATCCACACCGGTCATGAAGTGATAGAATATTTTACCTATAAGATGGCGGACTAAAGGAACTGTCATACATGTTTACAAAGTAATACATATACAGTCATCATTCCTTCATTTTTATCATACAAGGTGTAGAGAATATGAATTACAAGACAAAAAGTAATGTCGTGTGCTTATCAGAAGTAGCAGCGACATCTAGTGGACAGTTGTATATTTACTGATACATTGTCAGCTTTAGTGAATACTGAATGAACACGACACTGCAAAGCTCAGCATCTGAAGTGCAAGTCATTGTGGCCATTACACCAGATTTGCAGGTTTTTACACACTTTTGGGCAACAGTGTGAGATTTTAGGCCCTTTTACACTGGCCAATTATCGGGATAACGAGTGTTAACGGAACGCTGTTCTCGATCATAAACAGGGCAACCATCAGCCGTTGAATGAGCAAACACTTGTTCATCAGCTGATCGAGACGTTTATGCAGAATTAAAAATCATTGTTGTCGGCAGCATGTCTCCCTGTGTAAACGGGACGTGCTGCCAACATGATAGAAATGTATGGCGATGAAAAGGTTTTTTTTAGCCAGATACAAGCGTGGGCACAATAGAAAGGTGCTAACTGACAAAAATGCACCAGGGGGCACCGCATAAATGTTGCCACATACCCTTAAAAACTACAATGGATAAAGACAATGAACACGCACGGGTATGTATATGGAAAAAAGTCTATAGACACAAAGACTATATTATGCAGCGTATAAATTTATTAACAAAAAATACTCCACAAACACAATAAAAACATTTAAAAAAAGTAGATGGCTGCTATAAGGCTGGATTCACACGAGCGTGTTCGGTCCGTAATGGACGGAACGTATTTCGGCCGCAAGTCCCGGACCAAATACACTGCAGGGAGCCGGGCTCCTAACATCATACTTATGTACGACGCTAGGAGTCCCTGCCTCTCCGTGGAACTCCTGTCCCGTACTGAAAACATGATTACAGTACGGGACAGTTGTCCTGCAGCGAGGCAGGGACTGCTAGCGTCATACATAAGTATGATGCTAGGAGCCCGGCTCCTTGCACTGTGTTCGGTCCGGGACTTGCGGACGAAATACGTTCCATCCTTTACGGACCGAACATGTTCGTGTGAATCCAGCCTAACTGGTTCAACTGGGAGATACTGCCCTGATAAGCAGCCCAATACTAACTCCCCCAGAAAAGAACCTACCTCAAATAACCCTCACGTAATGATGACAAAGATATGGACACAGATAAAAAGAATATTGCATCAGACCATGTGAATAAATGAGTCCTGTGACTCTGTTACCACATTATAAGTGGCCTATCTCCTATATAAGGAGATGGGCGCTATAATGTAGGTGACGGTGATGCTTTTTATTTAGAAAAACAATCTATTTTTACCACTTTATGAACAATTTTTAGCTTTATGCTAATTAGTTTCTTAATGCCCAACTGGGCGTGTTTTTACTTTAGACCAAGTGGGCGTTGTACAGAGGAGTGTATGAGGCTGACCAATCAGCATCATGCACTCCTCTCCATTCATTTACACTGCACTAGCGATATAGCTATATCGTTATGTGCAGCCACATACACAAACACTAACATTACTACAGTGTACTGACAATGAATATACATTACCTCCTGCCAGGACGTGGTGTGTATTCACAATCCTGACACGTCTGTAGCGTCTCTGTGAGATTTACAGCAAGGCAAATGTAATCTTGTGAGATTACGATGTAAACGAGATTACGTTTGCCTTTCTGGAAATCTCACAGAAAAGATTCAGATGTGTCAGGATTCTGAATAGATATCACGTCCTGGCTGGAGGTCATGTGTATTCATTATCAGGACACTGCAGTAATGTTAGTGTTTGTGTATGAGGCTGCAGATAACGATATAGCTATATCGCTATCTGCAGTGCAAATGAATGGAGAGAAGTGCATGACGCTGATTGGTCACTGATTGGTCAGCGTCATACACTCCCCTGTACAACGCCCACTTGGTCTAAAGTAAAAACACGCCCAGTTGGGCATTAAGAAACTAATTAGCATAAAGCTAAAAATCGCTAATAAAGTGGTAAAAATAGATAGTTTTTCTAAATAAAAAGCACTGCTGTCACCTACATTACAGCGCTGATCTCCTTATGTAGGAGATAGGCCACTTATAATGTGGTGACAGAGCCTCTTTAAGCGCTGCCTCCGGCAGGGCTTAATAGATGCCTGTCAGAATCACGATATACATTAGTATTGCAGTATATCGTGCAAGTGATCTAACGATCGCTGGTTGAAGTCCCCTAGGGGGACTAATAAAAAAAACTTTAAATTATTTCAATAAAGTTTTTTTTTAATGTAAAAAAAATAAGTAAAGTTAAAAAAAAACCTTTTCCCATTTTCCCCCTAGAGCATAGTAAAGAAATAAATAAACATAATTGGTATCGCCGCATCTGTAAAAGTCTGAACTATTACAATATATCATTATTTAACCCGCACGGTGAACGCCGTAAAAAAAAAAAAATTCTAAACGCCAGAATCTCTATTTTTTGGTCACCTCATCTCCCACAAAAAATGAACTAAAAAGTGAACAAAACGTCGCATGTACACCAAAATGGTATTATTAAACACTACAACTTATCCCGCAAAAAATAAGCCCTCATACCACTTACGACGGAAAAATAAAAAAAGTTATGGCTCTCGGAATTTGGCAACACAAAATAAATTTTATTTTTTACACTTAGGGTATGTTCACACGATGAGAGGCATTTACGTGTGAAAAGACAGACTGTTTACAGCTGCCTCGTTTCACACGTAAATGCTCCTCCTCGTAATTTACGAGGCGTCTGTGACGCTCGTAAATCTTGAGCTGCTTCATTGAGTTCAATGAAGAACAGCTCAAATTACGTGGCAAAGAAGTGCCCTGCACTTCTTTGCCGAGGGAGTCATTCTACGTGTCGGCGTTTAACAGCTGTCAAACGACGACGCGTAAATTACAGGTCGTCTGCACAGTACGTCGGCAAACCCATTCAATTGAATGGGCAGATGTTTGCCGACGTATTGTAGCCCTATTTTCAGACGTAAAACGAGGCATAATACGCCTCGTTTACGTCTGAAAATAGGTCGTGTGAACCCAGCCTTAGGTTTTTACTTGTAAAATATAGAAAAAACTATATATATTTGGTCTCGGCGTAATCGTATTGACCCAGAGAATAAAGTTAACATGTTGTTTTAATTGCACAGTGAATTCCATAAAACCGAAGCGCAAAAAAACATGGAGGAAACGCTGTTTGTTTAATTTTCTACCCCACAAATAATTTTTTTCCTGTTTCCTAGTACATTATATGGCAAAATAAATGGTACTACAACTCGTCCCGCAAAAATAAAGCCCTCATAGGACTAGATCGACGGAAAAATAAAGAAGTTATGGCTTTTGGAAAGTGGGAAGGAAAAAACGAAAATGAAAATCTGAAAAAGGGCTGTGGAGGGAAGGGGTTAAGGATACATTTCATCCTCCTCTAGCACTCTGTCAATAACATCATCGGACTAAGCTATGGACACCACCTTCTGGAAAGCTGTTAGCATACGCCAATTTAGTCCCTTCATTAAGACAGTCCTTGACCAGCTCGCTCAACCTTTGATGTGTAAAGTTTATTTTATAAGGCGCCAGAAGTACTATATATATATATATATCTGCATATAAATACCCTCTGCAGACTTTGGCTCTGCCAGTAGTTAAAATGGTTCCATTATCTTGCGACCAGCACGATCATGTGACACTGCCGAAGCCCCGCCCTTTTACGTTGTGACCGCAGTAGAGGCTCCGAATCTGTCCTCAGCCCGGGCGTTGTAATCCGGCCGTATAGCCGCTTAAAATGCCGCTGCTGGCATCTCATGTGTACGCGAGGGGCAGTCGGACTTGTGGACTTTTAACAAGAATCGCATTCGGAGCTTCAACAAGAGCTTTACTAATAACACATCGCAAAAGCCATGGCGGGTGAGTACGTAATGACGACATTACGTGATGCAAACGTGTGTGTGCGTGCGTGCGTGGTCATATTCGGCGTAACTCCACGTCACTTGTATGGTTACTTTCAATGATGCGATTGACGTTCTTAGAAATAAAAAATAAAGAAATACAGTTGTTCCTTGCTTGGGCTGAGCATGGATTACCACTATGTGATTTAAGTTTAATTCAGTGAAACCATGCAAAGACTTTTTAGGGCAAAAAACCTATAAGATTTAAAAAATACTTTGTAAGGCCCTGTTCACATGTTGTGTTTGACCTACGTTTAGTGTGCACGTTGGAAAAGCTCCTAACATACATGCTAAACAAGTCCATATTACCCCGATGAAGGCCAAATAGTGTCCTTTTAGTCTTAGTATTTTGTTTGCAGTGTGGAAAAGCTTAGTAGACTGCGCTTTTCCGTTTTGCGGATTAAAAAAGTACACCGCACGGTATGTTTTCTTTAATATGGCTGCCTGTGGGTGAGGAATTGACGCATAACTTTTCACGACATAAACGTTAAATGAATGAAATTATAGTTTATGGATGACAAATGTCTAACGGTGGCACCCGTCACCTATAGCCTATAACGGTATCTGTTTAATGGATATGTCATGATAGTTCATGATTAAAAATAAGTTCATCACAAATGCTCCGATTGCCTTGTCTTCATGGACTGTATCCTAAAATAAAAGAAATAGCATACTCACTCCCTCCTTGTCTACCGTAGCAACGCATCCCTGCCAGCCTCCTGAGATTATGTCGTTTTGACAGGCTTCAGCAGTCACAAGGAACAAAACGATGTCATTTCCAGAGACCGGCAGGGACCCGTCACTATGGGGGACCAGAAGAGGGTGAGTATGGTATTTTTCTTTTTTTAATCGTCTCCCCTCCTTTTTTTCTCTTACCTGTTAAATGCCTGTTAGCACTCACGGGCGACCGCCATTTTGCCGATTCGTGCGTTGCGAACCCCAATTGGTTCGCTCATCTCTATTCATGATGTATACTTTTAATCTATCCCATAATAGTCTGTGGCAGACGGATGCTACTGTTCGGCATCCGCCACAGTCTACGTTAAACATAGGACAAAATATTAATTGACTGCGACCTAATACACTTACCATTAGGCCTGATCTACACGAGCGTGTGCGTTTTGCGCACGCAAAAAACGAGGCGTTTTGCGTGCGCAAAAGGCACTTAACAGCTCCGTGTGTCATCAGTGTATGATGCGCGGCTGCGTGATTTTCTCGCAGCCGCCATCATTATGACACTCCGTTTGGATGTTGGTAAACAGAAAAGCACGTGGTGCTTTTCTGTTTACATTCAGAGTTTGACAGCTGTTGCGCGAATCACGCAGTTCGCACGGAAGTGCTTCCGTGCGACATGCGTGGTTTTCACGCACCCATTGACTTCAATGGGTGCGTGATGTGCGAACAGCGCACAAAGAAAGGACATGTCGTGAGTTTTACGCAACGCACTCGCACTGCGCAAAATTCACGCACTGTCTGCACTGCCCCATAGCCTAATATAGGTGCGTACGACACGCGTGAAAAGCACACGCGTATATTACGCTCGTGTAAATAATGCCTTAAAATGCTGTCCCAGACAGGCCTGTGTATTCAATAGGCCTCAGTGGTATTGTCCTTAGTAAAGTAATGTCACATGGCTGCAGGACAATATGTCACTATGGACAAAATATTTTTGTCGTCTGTAGCAGTTGGACAATGCAGCCACGGACGTGTCCATACACATTCCAGATGGAGACTGGTGGCGAGTTATAAATAAATAATTTTAACAGGAAAATAAAAATAAGTTCTCATTCAGTTGCTATTTCTGACTGGTTTCTGACATTTGTGGGAAATGTCTATATCTCGGCAGCTAGCCTTTTTTCTTAGGCCCAGTTCAAAGACAAATATTAACCTTTCAATTATACTTCCTTATGTTGCGTTCATATCGCGTTTTTTGCCCAATTTGTTTTCACTACAACATAAAAATATAAAGTATGGACTGAGCCTTACAGGTTTTATTAGTTTTTTCGCTATTGACTTTAATGGGAAAAAATGCAGCCCTCAAACTCACATCTTGAAATCACAATCATGTTTTCCAGGTCTAGAAACATTTCTTAGAGCTTTTCATACTGACATGCGGCATTTCCTAGACCAAACGCAGTTCAGGGAGCTGGACTCCCATCATCATAGTTCTGTATGATGCTTCTTCTCCCTGCCTCCCCACGGAAATACTGTCCCATACTTTAATAATGTTTTCAATACGGGCAGGTAGTCCCACGGGGAGGCAGTGATTTACAGCATCATGGATGACTATGCTGCTAGGAGTACGGCTCCATAAACTGTGATCGGTCCGGGAAATGTGGCCGACATACGGTCCGAATCTCACGGACCGAACACGGCCATGTGAGTAAGGCCTATGACAGAGATGTGGTGTTTGTAATACTGCAGTGGTGTGAATTTTTGCTGCCCTCTATTAACCGGTCCATGTGAATGTACTCTTATGAGGAAAATAGTGGATTATAAAATGCTACAACAAGGTGGTTTTCCATAGAAGCAGTTCTAGGAACATTTTCTGTAAGGAAGGTAATGATGTGGTGAAAGCTTGGGCACAGATGCCTCACCTATGCTACCTTCTACCATCTGCAGGCAGACTGGTAATTGCCTTGTTACTCTTGATAACGTGCTGACATAAATTTTAGGCCCAAATAACCCATACTTTAAGGGACTTCCTATGGGCACTGGCTCCTACAGCATCACTGCATCGGTATATGATCGGTGGGGATCGGTCCTAATCTGAGTAAGCAAATTGAAAAGGTCCCTTTACAATGTCCCAAAAAGCTGTAAAATATCTGCCCCCTTCAGGAGGGAGGACTGCTCCTCGGATTTGGCGGAGATCTTCTGCATGTTAACCCCTTCCCGACATTTGACGTACATGTACGTCATGGAAAGTACTGACTTCCCGCATCTTGCCGTACATGTACGTCAAACGTTTGGCACCGGCTCAGAAGCTGAGCCGGTCCCATCATCACCGGATCTCAGCTGTATCTTACAGCTGACATCCGACTGTAACGGCGGGGACCGAAATTAGCTTCGATCCCCGCCATTAACCCCTTAAGTGCAGCGCTCAAACGCGATCGCTGCACTTAAGGTGTTTGCAGCTCATCGGAACCCCAGTAATGAAATTGCCGGGGTTCCGGTGGCTGCAATGGCAACCGGAGGCCTAATACTGGCCTCCCGGTCTGCCTAGCACCGAAGCCGGTCAAGATCCGCCCGGCGGCGGAGCCTGATCGGCTTCCGTAGCTGCCGGCAAGATGGCGCCGGGTCAGGAGCTGATCCGGCGTCATCAGCGGTGGAAGTCAGCTGTACTGTACAGCTGACATCCACCTGTAACGGCAGGAACCGGAGCTAGCTCCGATCCCTGCCATTAACCCCTTCGATGCAGCAATCGAAAGCGATTGCTGCATCGTAGCGGTTACAAGCAGATCGCCAGCCCTGACAGGCAATCGGGACTGGCGACTGCTGTTATGGCAACAGGAGACACAATGGTCTCCTGCTCTGCCATTACGGAAGCCGATTTAGGCCCCGCCGGGAGGCGAAGCCTAAACGGCTTGCTGTCAGTGAATGACTGACAGATCTAATACATTGCACTACATAGGTAGTGCAATGTATTAGAAAAAAAAAAATCTGACCGTTGGACCTTCAAGTCCCCTAGTGGGACTTGAGAAAAAGTGTAAAAAAAGTATAAAAAAGTGTAAAAAAAAGTGCAAAAAATAAAAGTTTGAAAACAATAAAAGTTTCAAGTAATCAAATAACACACAATCCCCCTTTTACTCTTATCAAGTCCTTTATTATTGAAAAATAATAATAAACCATATGTATTTGGTATCGCCACGACCGTAACGACCGGAGGTATCAAAATATTATATTATTTATTGCACGCGGTGAACAGCGTAAAAAAAACCCGTAAAAAACGTTACCAGAGTTTCTGTTTTTTAGTCACTTTGCCCTACAAATATTACAATAAAAAGTGATCAAAAAGTCGCACGTATCCAAAAATGGTACCTATAAAAACTATAGCTCGTCCCGCAAAAAACAAGCCCTCATACAACTCCGTCGACAAAAAAATTAAAACGTTATGGTTCTCACAACTTGGCGACAGAAAAAATACATTCTTTTTACAAAAGTAATTTTATTGTGCAAAAAGTTGTAAAACATAAAAAAGTTCTATAAATGAGGTATCGCCGGAATCGTACTGACCCGCAGAATAAAGGTAACATGTAGTTTATAATGCGTGGTGAACTCTGTATAAAAAAAAACCAAAAAAAGCTGTGCCAGAATTGCGTTTTTTGGTTTACCTGGCATCCCAAAAAATAGGATAAAAGGTGATCAAAAAGTCACATGTACCCCAAAATGGTACCAATAATAACTACAGCTCGTCCCGCAACAAACCAGCCCTCATACCGCTACGTCTATGAAAAATAAAATTAGTTATGGCTCCAATAAGTCAGGAAATAAAAAAATATGCAGTTGTGCCCGAGGAGAACATTTCTTCTGTTTCAAGAGGCGATTTATCAAGGACCTAAAATTAGGGAACCAGGAAGGGAGGGCCCAATCATATCCGATGGAAGCGACGGTGCCCGTATTATACCAGGATAATACTTTCCCAGCAAAATTCCCCAAACTACAAAGGCGCGGAGTGTGGACCAAAAGGGGGATAAGAAATGACACCATTTATCAGTGCGACACCGGCCTGTGCAGAAAGGATTGCTTCACAGCGTAACACACATCTATGGATTATTTTTATTTTTTTATACCACCTGACTATGCCCCTTATATACTCCGCCCCGCTTACATGTACCCCCACATTATAAAACACCAGCAATACTCAAACAAATATAGTACCAAGCAAAATCCGCTCTCCAAAAGCCAAATGGTGCTCCCTCGGCCCTGAACCCTACAGCGTGCCCAAACAGCAGTTTCCTTCAACATATATGGCACCGTCATACCCGTGAGAACCCTTTTAACAATTTTTGTGGTGTGTGTCTCCAGCGTCATAAGCTGGGCATGACATATTTGCCACTGAATGGCATATCTAGGGAAAAATATAAATTTTTAATTTGCACCATCCGCAGCGCATTCATTTATGGAAAAGACCTGTGGGGTGAAAATGCTCACTACACCCCTTAATAAATGCCTTGAGGGGTGCAGTTCCATAATGGGGTCACTTATCAGGGGTTTCTTTTTATTATTTCACATCTGAGCCTCTGCAGTTGTGAACCAATACTTTGTAAATCGCCAAATTAGGCCTCCACTCCGCATGGTACTCTTCACTTCTGAGCCCTGTCATATGTCCAGACAAAAGATTAGGGCCACATGTAGGGTGTTTCTAAAACCGGGAAACACCGCATAATAATTAGAGAGCTGTCTTGTTATGGTGGCACAAGCCGGGCACCACATATTGGCATATCTATGGAAAAAAATCCCATTTTCACTCTGCAACATTGAGCGCACACTAATTTCTACAAAACACCTGCAGGGTTAAAATGCTTACTACACCCCTTGGTAAATGCATTGAGGGGTGTAGTTTACAAAATGGGGTCACTTCTGGGGGGTTTCCACTGTTTTGGGCCCACAGGTGCCCAGAAACCAATCCAGCAACATCTGCACTCCAAATGGCGGTCCTTCCCTTCTGAGCCCTGCCGTTTGCCCAAACAGCAGTTTATGACCACATATGGGGTATTGCCGTACTCGGGAGAAATAGCTTTACAAATGTTGGGTTCTTTTTTTCCTTTATTTGTTGAGAAAATGAAAAAATTTGCGCTAAAGCTACGTCTTATTGAAGAAAAAGGACTGTTTTTATTTTCACTGCCTAATTCTAATAAATTCTATGAAACATCTGTGGGGTCAAAATGCTCACTACACCCCTAGATGCATTCTTCAAGAGGTGTAGTTTCCTAAATGGAGTCCCTTTTTGGGCGTTTTCATTGTTTTGTCCCCTCAGGGGCTTTGCAAATGTGACCTGGCCTCCGCAAATCATTCCTGCTAAATGTGATCTCAAAAAGTCAAATAGTGCTCTTTCCCTTCTAAGCCCTGCCGTGTGTCCAAACAGCCGTTTATTACCACATGTGGGGTATTGTTTTACTCGGGAGAAATTGCTTTACAAATTTTGTGGTGCTTTTTCTCCTTTAGTCCTTCTGGAAATGAGAAAAAATTAGCTAAACCTACATTTTCTTTGAAAAAATGTAGATTATTATTTTCAGGGCCTACTTCCAATAATTTCTGCAAAAAAACTGTGGTGTCAAATCGCTCACTATACCCCTAGATAATTTCCTCAATGGGTGTTGTTTCCAAAATGGGGTCACTTGTGGGGGGTTTCCACTGTTTTGTCCCCTCAGGGGCTTTGTAAATGTAACATGGCCTCCGCAAACCATTCCTGCTAAATTTGAGTTCCAAAAGCCAAATGGCGCTCTTTCCCTTCTCAGCCTCGCCGTGTGTCCAAACAGCCGTTTATTACCACATGTGGGGTACTGTTTTACTCGGGAGAAATTTCTTTACAAATTTTATGGTGATTTTTCTCCTTTAGTCCTTGTGGAAATGAAAAAAAATTAGCTAAACCTACATTTTATTTGAAAAAATGTAGATTTTCATTTTCACAGCCTACTTGCAAAAATTTCTGCAAAAAACCTGTGGGGTCAAAATGCTCACTATACCCCTAGATAATTTCCTCAAGGGGTATAGTTTCCAAAATGGGGTCACTTGTTTGGGGTTTTCACTGTTTTGTCCCCTCAGGGGCTTTGTAAATGTGACATGGCCTCCGCAAACCATTCCTGCTAAATGTGAACTCCAAAAGCCAAATGGCGCTCTTTCCCTTCTCAGCCACGCCGTGTCTCCAAACAACCGTTTACCACCACATGTGAGGTATTGTTTTACTCGGGAGAAATTGCTTTACAAATTTTGCGGTGCTTTTTCTCCTTTAGTCCTTGTGGAAATGAGAAAAAAAATCGCTAAACCTACATTTTCTTTGAAGAAATGTTGATTTTAATTTTCACGGCCTACTTCCAATAATTTCTGTAAAAAACCTGTGCGGTGAAAATGCTCACTACACCCCTAGATAATTTCCTTGAGGTGTCTAGTTTCCCAGATGGGGTCACTTTTGGGGGATTTTGACTGTTTTGGCACCGCAAGAGCCCTTCAAACCTGACATGGTGCCTAAAATATATTCTAACAAAAATAAGGCCCCAAAATCCACTAGGTGCTCCTTTGCTTCTGAGGCCGGTGTTTCAGTCCAGTAGCACGCTACGGCCACATGTGGGATATTTCCTAAAACTGCAAAAACTGGGCAACAAATATTGAGTTGCATTTCTCTGGTAAAACCTTCTGTGTTATAAAAAAAATTGTATTAAAAATGTATTTCTGCAGAAAAATATGAAATTTGTAAATTTCACCTCTACTTTGCTTTAATTCCTGTGAAATGTTTAAAGGGTTAAGACATTTTCTAAATGCTGTTTTGAATACTTTGAGGGGTGAAGTTTTTAAAATGGGGTGACTTTTTTGGGGTTTCTAATATATAAGGCCCTCAAAACCACTTCACAACTGAACTGGCCCCTGTAAAAATAGCCTTTTGAAATTTTCTTGAAAATGTGAGAAATTGCTGCTAAAGTTCTAAGCCTTGTGAGGTCATAGAAAAATAAAAGGATGTTCAAAAAACGATGCCAATCTAAAGTAGACATATGGGGGATGTTAATTAGCAACAATTTTGTGTATTATAACTGCCTGTCTTACAAGCAGATACATTTAAATTGAGAAAAATGCTAATTTTTGCAATTTTTCGCTAAATTTTGGTGTTTTTCACAATTAAATACTGAACATATCGAGCAAATTTTGCCAGTAACATAAAGTCCAATGTGTCACGAGAAAACAATCTCAGAATCGCTTGGATAGGTGAAAGCATTCCGGAGTTATTACCACATAAAGTGACACATGTCAGATTTGAAAAATGAGGCTCTGTCAGGAAGGTCAAAAGTGGCTAAAGAGGGAAGGGGTTAATGGATAGTATTCTTTGAAATTTCTTTATGGATCTTATGTAATATTTTAATTCTTTGCTATTTACAGAGTTGTCACATTGTCCTATGACTTGTATGATGGAAAGGCACCTGGACCACCCCTAGTCTTGCTTCATGGATTGTTTGGTAGCAAATCAAACTTTCAGTCTATTGCTCGAGCTTTGGTGCGCCGGATAGGTAGAAAGGTAAGTGCTTATCATGTTAGCATGACAGACTGTCAGTTGTTTTGATTCCTATATTTGATGTCTATGAGCCAGATAAAACTTGTGCAATGCAGTACAATGTTTCTGCATTGGTCACTCCAAGAATGGCATGCATTGTTGTCACTACTATTTGGCAAAAAGAGGACCCTGCTGCTACTTCTACTAGGGAGACAGAGGGGACCCTGCTGTCACTACTGTTGGTGGAAACGGGGGGACCCTGCAGCTAGTTCTACTGGGAAGTAAGAGGTGGGGAGACCTTGCTGGCACAACTACTAGGGAAAATGTGGACCCTTCTGCTGCTGCTACTACTACTATTGGGAAAAAGGAGACATGTACATCTAAATGCGGCAAAGGGGTTAAAGGACTCAATTCTGATTTAACCCCTTCCCGCACCTTGACGTATCTGCACGTCAAGGTGAACAGTAACTTCGCGCACCTTGACGTGCAGTTACGTCTGGACTTTGACAGTTAACTGCCGCGCAGCGCTACACCGCAGCAGCGATTAACTGTGCAGGGTGTCTGCCCTGCAGTCCCTGTTGCCGATCACCGTCCCATCGCTGCTGATTTTGGCAACTAACCCCTTAGATGCAGCGGTCGATTGGGATCGCCGCATTTAAGGAGTTTAGAGCAGATCGGCAGCCTCTACATGAAATTGCGGGGGTTGCCATGGCAATCAGAGGCCAGACAATGTCCTCCGGGCTGGTCCTCATAGGCTTCCTGTCAGAGTGACCGTCACGTCACAATGACAGTTAGAATACATTACACTACATAGGACGCGATCAGAGCTTCAAGTCCCTTAGTGAAACAAAAAAAAAAAGGCAATAGAAATGTTTTATAAAAGTTATAAGTTACAAAAACCAAAAATGCTTTTTTTTCCTATAATAAGTCTTTTATTATAGGAGAAAAATCAACACATTAAAAAAAGTACACATATTTGGTATCACCACGTTCGTAACGACCCAAACTATAAAACTATAATATTTTTCCTGCATGGTGAACACAACAACAAAAAAAAGTGAAAAACAATGCCAGAATCGCTATTTATTTTTGTCACCACCCCTCCCAAAATATAGAATAAAAAGTGATCAAAAAGTCGCATTTAGCCCAAGATAGTATCAATAAAAACTACAACCCGTCCCGCAAAATACAAGCCCTTACACAGCTTTTTTAACTGATAAATAAAAAAGTTATGGCTCTCAGAATATGGAGACACAAAAAATAAATAATTTTTTTTTAAAAGTGATTTTATTGCGCAAACGCTGCAAAACTTAAAAAAACTAAATCCATATGGTATCGCCGTAATCGCATCAACCCGCAGAATAAAGTAAAATGGTCATTTATAGCCCACAGTGAACGCTGTAAAAAAAAAAAACAATAAAAAACTTTGTCAGAATTGCTGGTTTTTGGTCACCTTGCTTTCCAAAAACTGGAATAAAAAGTAATCAAAAAATCGCATGTACCCCAAAGTGGCACCAATAAAAACTAGATTGTCCTGCAACAAATAAGCCCTCACACAGCTCCGGTGGAGAAAAAATGAAAAAGTTCTGACTCTTAAGAATATGGCGATGCAAAATATGCAGAGTGTTCCAAAAGCGGATAAGATTGGGCACCATTTATCAGTGCGACACTGGCTACACATCTGTGAAATATTATTTATTTACCTCATTATTATACCCTTTTAGTATGCCCTGATGTACCCCGCACAACTTACACATGCCCCCACATTATAAACTGAAATACCGGTAAAACCCCAAACAGAACTACTACCAAGCAAAATCTGCGCTCCTAAAGCCAAATGGCGCTCCCTCCCTTCTGAACCCTACAGTGTCCCAAAACAGCAGTTTACGTCCATAGATATGGCATCGCCATACTCGGGAGAACCCGCTTAATATTTTATGAGGTATTTGTCTTCAGTGGTACAAACTGGGCACAACATATTGTGCACAAAAATGGCATATCATTGTAAAATTGTAATTTTCACTCCGCACCATCCGCTGCGCATTAACCCATTCGCGCACCGCGACTTAATAGCATGTCGTGGTGTGAGGGGGTGATGCATGGAGTGGGCTCACGCGCTGAGCCTGTGCCATACGCTGCGGGTGTCAGCTGTGTTCTACAGCTGACACCCTGGACTAACTGACAGGAACAGCGATCGTGCCGTTACAGAAGCCTGTAAAAATGACAATTTACTGCAATACATTAGTATTACAGTGTATTGCACCAGCGATCTAATGATCGCTGGTTCAAGACCCGTAGGGGGACTCATAAAATGTGTAAAAAAAACAGTAAATTTACTTATTAGTGAAAAAAAATTCAATAAATATTTAAAGTCCTAAAAACAACCCTTTTCCCATTTTTTTCTCTAAAGTAATGTAAAAAATACACAAAATTGGTATCGCTGCGTATGTAAAAGTCCGAACTATTACAATATACCATTATTTAACTCACATGGTGAACACTGTAAAAAAGAAAGAATTTAAAACGCCAAAATCACTGTTTTTTTGGTCAGCTTAGCTCTAAAAAAATGTAATAAAAAGTGCTCAAAAAGTTGTATGTACCAAAAAAAATGGTACCAATAAAAACTACAGCTTGTCCCACAAAAAATAAGCCCTCACACCTCGATCGACCAAAAAATAAAAAAAGTTATGCCTCTCGGAATCTGGTGAAACAAAACAATTTTTGTATTAACAAATAGTTTTTACTTTGTAAAAGTAGTAAAATGTAAAAAAAAAAACAATATAAATTTGGTATCACCGTAAGGCGAAATTGACACGAACGTGTGCGTTTTGCGCGCGCAAAAAACGCAGCATTTTGCGTGCGTTGCATTTCCGTGTGTCATCAGTGAATGGTGTGTGGCTGCGTGATTTTCACGCATATGCCATCCTTATGACATGCGGTTTTGATGCTTAGAAACTGCAATGAATGTGGTGCTTTTTTTTTTTTTTCACTTCATTTCTTTAACCACTGTAGCGCGAATCACGCGCGGCACACGGAAGTGCATCCGTGTGCCTTGCGCGGTTTTCACGCACCCATTGACTTGAATGGGTGCGTGATGCGCGTAAAACGCCAAAGTATAGGACATGTCGTGAGTTTTATGCAGCGGACACAAGCTGCGTGAAAATCACAGAATGTCTGAACGGCCCCAATGACAAACATAGGTCCGTGCGACACGCGTGATTTTCACGTGCGTATCACGGACGTGAACTACGCTCGTGTAAATAAGGCCTAATAGTATTGAGTCGCAGAAAAAAAATTTAATTGTCATTTTTACTGCACTGTGAAAAAGCTGGAAATACAAAACCCAAAAAACAATGGAGGAATCGCAGTTTTTTCCCATTTTTGCCTGCAAAGAATTTTATTTTCAGTTTCCCAGTACATCAAATGGTGTCAATACAAACTACAACTCCTCCCGCAAGAAACAAGCTCTCACACCACTCTATTGACGGAAAAAATAAAAAAGTTATGGCTCTTGGAAAGCAGGGAGGGAAAAAAGTAAAAGCAAAAAATGGATCAGTCTGGAAAGGGTTAATTAATTTCTAGTAAAAAAACATTTATGATTACATGTGGGGTTAAGCTATACTCAGGAGAAATTGCTTTACAAATGTTGGGGTGCTTTTTCCTTCTTTATTCTTTGTCAAAATGAAAAAAAATTGATATTTTAGTGGAAATAATGTTGATATTCATTTTCATGGCCTAATTCTAATAAATTCTGAAAAAGACTTGTGGCGTATAAATGCTCAATATACCCCTAGATAGATTCCTTAAGTGGTGTAGTTTCCCAAATGGGGTTACTTTTGGGGGGTTTCCACTGTTTTGGTCCCTCAGGGACTCTGCAAATGCGACGTGACACCCGAAAACTATTCCAGCTAAATTTGAGCTCCAAAAGCCAATAGCTCTCCTTCCAGCCCTGCTGTGGGTCCAAACAGCAGTTATTACCAGATATGGAGTATTGCCGTAATTGGGAGAAATTGCTTTACAAATGTTGGGGTGCTTTTTCTCCTTTATTCCTTGTAAAAATTAAAAATTTCTATGTGTTTTCCAAAAAAAAGTTAATTTTTATCTTCACAGACTAATTCAAATACATTTAGCAAAAAAAAAAACTGTCTCTAGGTGCTCCTTTTGCGCCTCTGTATCAGTCCAGTAGCACACTATGGCCACATGTGGGATATTTCTAAAAACTGCAGAATCCGGGCAATAAATATTGAGTTGCGTTTCTTGGGTAAAACTTTCTGTGTTAGGCTGGATTCACACGAGCATGTTCGGTCTGTAAAGGACGGAACGTATTTCGGCCGCAAGTCCCGGACTGAACACAATGCAGGGAACCGGGCTCCTAGCATCATAGTTATGTACGACGCTAGGAGTCCCTGCCTCGCTGCGGGACAACTGTCCCGTACTGTAATCATGTTTTCAGTATGGGACAGTTGTCCCGCAGCGAGGCAGGGACACCTAGAATCGTACATAACTATGATGCTAGGAGCTCGGCTCCCTGCACTGTGTTCGGTCCGGGATTTGCGGCCGAAATACGTTCCGTCCTTTACGGACCGAACATGCTCGTGTGAACACAGCCTTACAGAAAAAACTGTATTACAAATACATTTTGGCAAAAAAAATAAAAAATTGTAAATTTTACCTCTACTTTGCTTTAATTCCTGAGAAACGCTTAAAGGGTTAAAATACTTTCTGAATGGTGTTTTGGATACTTTGAGGGGTGCAGTTTTCAAAATGGGGTTATTCATGGGGACTTCTAATATATAAGGCCCTCAAAGCCACTTACAGAACTGGTCCCTGAAAAAATAGCCTTTTGAAATGTTCTTGAAAATATGATAAATTGCTGCTAAAGATCTAAGACTTGTAAAATCCTGGAAAAATAAGTGTTCAAAAAACTATGCCAACATAAAGTAGGCATATGGGATATATATATAATAGTGACTATTTTGTTTGGTATTACTATCTGTCTTACAAGCAGATACATTTAAATTTAGAAAAATGCAATTTTTCTCTAAATATTGTTTTTTCACAAATAAATATTGAATTTATCGGGAAAAAAAAATTACTAACATAAAGTACAATATAGCACAATAAAACAATCTCGGAATCACTTGGATAGGTAAAAGCATTCCCAAGTTATTACCACATAAAGTGACACGTCAGGTTGGAAAAAATAGTCTTCGTCCTCTAGGCCAAAACAGGCTCAGCCCTAAAGGGGTTAAGAAATATATTAGAGAATTGAAAATATGCAATTCCATAGTATACGTGTTCGTTCACTGAAGATAAACATTTGAAGACTGCGAGGTCTTCATGCCAAACCAATAAAGATCATGCAGGAATATGAAAATAACCGTTCGATAAAAAGTCAAAATTTGAATAGGTATTCATAGGGTAAAAGATACATAAAAGACAAAAAGTCATGCACAGACCCACAAGTACATAAAACGTCCGGGCGAAGCACTATGGGTGCCAAACGTATGTATTTACTTTCACTTTTTGGTTCCCCCACTGTCTTTACTTCTTTGGTACTTTTCAGCCGTGACCTTCCTTCTTGTTGGTCCTGTTCAGGGCATGATGTCCTACTTTGGCTGTTACTCTTAATATATGTCTGCGGGGTTATCCTTTTGACTTTCCAGTTGATAAACCGGTGTATACACTACTTGTTGGCATTGCTTCATGCCTTGATCATATTACTATTTTTGCCTATACACTGTTTACACCCTACCAGGGTGATCCACCCTTTCGTTTATGTACTTCTGGGTCTGTGCATGTCTTTTTGTCTTTTGTTATTTATGTATCTTTTATCTATGAATACCTATTAAAATGTTAACTTTTTACCAAACGGTTATTTGTCATTTTCCTGCATGATCTTTATTGGTTTGGCTTTATGTATTCATGCAATTATGTATTTTTGTATTTGGGAATACTGATTAGTGTAGAAACGAGAGAGGGACGCGTCATCAGAATCTTTCAGTAGTGCAGCCTAAGACTTTGGGCCTTTTACGTATAGCGATATGTATCTCGGCATAGTAAAAAATTTAAAAAGTTTTTCTAATTTTTAGTGAGGGACTTTAAAGAGGCTCTGTCACCAGATTTTGCAACCCCTATCTCCTATTGCAGCAGAGCGGCGCTGCAATGTAGATTACAGTAACGTTTTTATTTTTTAAAAAACTAGCATTTTTGGCCAAGTTATGACCATTTTTATATTTATGCAAATGAGGCTTTCTAAAGTACAACTGGGCGTGTTTAAAGTTAAAGTACAACTGGGCGTGTATTGTGTTTGTTACATCTGGGCGTTTTTACTTCTTTTACTAGCTGGGCGTTGTGAATGGGAGTGTATGATGCTGACGAATCGGCATCATCCACTTCTCTTCGTTAACACCCAGCTTCTGGCAGTGCACAGACACACAGCGTGTTCTCAAGAGATCACGCTGTGACGTCACTCACTTCCTGCCCCAGGTCCTGCATCGTGTCAGACGAGCGAGGACACATCGGCACCAGAGGCTACAGTTGATTCTGCAGCAGCATCAGCGTTTGCAGGTAAGTAGCTACATCGACTTACCTGCAAACGCCGATGCTGCTGCAGAATCAAATGTAGCCTCTGGTGCCGATGTGTCCTCGCTCGTCCGATCTCTCGAGAACACGCTGTGTCTGTGCACTGCCAGAAGCTGGGTGGTAACGAAGAGAAGTGGATGATGCTGATTCGTCAGCATCATACACTCCCATTCACAACGCCCAGCTAGTAAAAGAAGTAAAAACGCCCCGATGTACGCACATAATACACGCCCAGTTGTACTTTAGAAAGCCTCATTTACATAAATATAAAAATGGTCATAACTTGGCCAAAAATGCTCGTTTTAAAAAAAAAAAAAAAACTTTACTCTTATCTACATTGCAGCGCCGATCTGCTGCAATAGGAGATAGGGCTTGCAAAATCTGGTGACAGAGCCTTTTTAATAAAGGACGTTTATATATTTTCTTTCATGAAAATTTGGTCTGATTGTTGAATTTGCATTGGCCACATGCACTAGTAATAAACCCAGTTAACTTCTAGTATAGGAATTTCTTGTGTTTTGCTAACTGGTTATTAATAAAATACAAATGACTGCTCATTATAATTTTTGATAGTACCAGATATAATATTTTGCACTATTATTTATTTTTGTTTTATTTAATTAGTTATAAATCGGAATATCTATTGCAGGTGTTGACATTAGATGCCCGCAACCATGGCAGCAGTCCGCATTGTGATATCATTACGTACCCTACGATGAGTGCCGATGTGCGACATCTCTTGGAACAGCTAAATATTTCTAGTTGTGTCTTAATTGGTCACAGCATGGGGGGCAAGATTGCCATGACCTTGGCACTGCAAGAAGTAAGCGGTACACATGTAAATTATGTCCAACAATGTTAAAACAATATACTGCAAAGCATAACAACACATACATGGAATAGTTTAATGTTTGATTGATAGGGGTCCCATCACTGGATGACAAGAATGAACTGCGGAGCATCAGAGCAACTTTAAGTTTTACCAAACACAGTGCGCTCATTTGTGCGCTATGTATATTATTGCATTTTAGCCTTATACAATATGATGCAATACCAGAAACCGTACACAGACGGGTATGTACAAATCCTACTTGCACACACTGGTCTTCTAGATCTAATATCCAGTACTGAGCTTTAACATACCACGTGTTGGGAAAGAAGATTGCATGTTGTTGCCATTTATCTGATACAAGGTGGATTATGCCACATGGAAACATTATGTCACTTTGGAGAAGAGGGACAATATACATAACATATGATGGAACTGAAAATCTGTCATAGGAAATCTATCTTGGTAATGGGGTGGTCTTCCCAAAGAGGTTCTCTTTTGTAGAGCTTTCACTGATTATGTGCGCCTTTTTAAAAAAAAAAAAAAATAATTTAATGTAATTTAACTTAGAAAATAGACCCCAACAAAATCTAGTTAATGCATTACTAGGCAGCTTTTGGTATCTAAATAAAGCGCCACGGGCCAGTGCAGGAATTTTTCTAGTTATCTATCCATTGCCTGCAAATGTGACTCGCCATCTCTGCTATAATATATATATATATATATATATATATATATATATATACACATTGACTCTCTTCTTTTGTATTTCTCAGCCTCAGATGGTAGAGCGTTTAGTATCTGTGGACATTAGTCCTTCACCAACAGTGCCCCAGATTGGTTTCCCTCAGTATATCAAAGTCATGCAGAATATACATTTGGAAGGGAAGATGCCAAGATCTAGAGCCAGAAGATTGGCAGAGGAGCAGCTCAGTGCAACAGTGAAGGTATGGATGGTTTTATGTATTCTTACCTTGATCCTTTTAGAAGGTAGTACAAACCAGAAGACAAACACACAGCCGGAGGGGAAGATTGTCTGATCATTCCATTAAAGAGGGTTGTCAAACATTCAAATATTACATTTCTCTGTTAGATAAATGAACCCTTTTTTACAGGTTTTTACAATTTACAGCGGTGCCAAATTTATATTGTTTTTGTTAAGTTTTACTACTTTTTCTCAATCCAAAAACATTTTTTTTTACAAAATATTTCTTTTTATGTCGCCTTATTCCAAGATCCATACAAAAATGTAAATTTTATGCTAATGTACTTTTATAAGGGCTTGTTCTTTGTGAGACAACTTGTAGTGTTCATTGGCGCCATTTTGGGGTACATACGACATTTTGATTACTTTTGATTCCTGCTTTTGTGAGGTGAGGTAAACAGAAACGCTATTCTGGCATGTTTTTTACGGTGTTTACTGTGTGGGATAATTAAGGTGTTCATTTTATAGAATGGGTCATTACGGATGTACAATACTAATTATGTGTCGTTTTTTTATATTTTCTTTGTAATAAAACATTTTGTAAAGGAAAAAGGGTTTTTATCGATTTTTTTATTTTTTTACTCTGGAATGTTGGTTTCACCATTTTAGGGCCTGTTCACATCAGCGTTGCATTCCGTTGAGGGGTTCCGTCTGAGGTTTCCATCGGGGGAACCCCTCAACGGAAAGGCAAATGGAAACCTTTAGCTTCCGTTTGCATCATCATTGATCTCAATGCTGACGGAAACATTGCTAATGGTTTCCGTTTGTCACTGATATGACTGGGTTCCGTTGTTTTGACGGAATCCATAGCGCAGTAGACCGCGGTATTGATTCCGTGAAAAACAACGGAACACTGTGTTCACATCTTCATTGTGGTGATGCAAACGGAAGCTAAGGTTTCCAGTTGCCTTTCCATTGAGGGGTTCCCCCGACTGAAACCTCTGACGGAAGCCCTCAACAGAAAGTCAACGCTAATGTGAACACAGCCTTACTGTCACATTTTCAGAATAGGCACTTCATAAATGTATCTTTGTAATATCCTCACTCAAGGAGTGAGGAAAACTATTTTAGACATGTTGGAGCAGGGGGTCAAATCCTTGAACTGACCGAGAGAGTGGAATAGAACAGGGGAGGCTCCAACTTTATTATGTTATATATTATATTAAGGACATGGAGTAGAAGATGAAAGATGACAGAGCACAGAGGAGAGCGAAGGAGAAGGAAGAGCAAGGTGAATTTGACTAAGCTGGTGCGTTTGTGCCTCCAGTCAGGAGCATCAGCCACATTTTTGCGGGTCATTTCTACGGCCCAGACACTTATCCATAAATATACGGGAAGGTGTCCGTGGACCATAGAAATTAATGGATCAGTATTTTTATCCGCAATTATGGATCCGTAATTGCGGATAAAAATAACGTCCTGTTCGTAGGGCCCGAGGCTGGGTTCATATTGCATGTTTTTGTTGTGTTTTCAAGTACCATTTTTTTAAATTCACACACATTTTTACATAGATATAAACTTGTGTCAATTTAATCCAAAACAAAATTACAGCTGAAACCATAAAAAAATTAATGCGTTGTTATAAACACGCATACTTTTTTTAGAGTTTATTTTGGCTACGTTTGAAAACAACAAAAACGCACAATATGAATCCAGCATCAAACAGGCCTGAGCTGTTCCCATTCAAAATAGTAATGACTTATCCAGATGAACGAGTACAGGTCGGGATGCTCAGTAGGGGTTAAAGTGTACCTCCAGTTTTAGGAAACTTCTGTTATGTTATAGAGACCACAAAAGTTCTCATTGGTGGGTTATGGGATCTGAGGCTCCCACCGATTTAATATTTTTTATTACTAAATGTTTCTTTGAGAGTTGCCCCTTGGGCATAATTTTGTGGTTATCGGATACCTATAGGGCTGCAAAGGTGCCATAAGACTGCACGTTCTACTTTTATCCATGGCCTAGACTGCAGGATAACAAAAAAACAATTGTAAATAGAATTGCTCTAATCTATTAACCTTTACTCATTTGCATTTTGGTGTGTTTTTATTTATAGGAAGCCTCCGTTCGCCAGTTTTTGCTAACCAACCTTGTGCAAGAGAATGGTCATTTTAAGTGGAGAGTGAATCTTGATGCTATTTCAAACCATCTCCAAGATATACTAGACTTCCCAGAGTTTCAGTGTTCTTACCCTGGACCGACACTTTTTCTGGGAGGAGCTAATTCTCCATACATAAGGTGAACTACTTCAGGATTTTTACACCATGCTGAATTTACAACATTTTTATAATAGAACATCAAGTGAAAGATTTTTTAATATTATAAATTATTATTCTTAGTATGAGAAGTGAAAAATATAACTAATTATTTAAGCTTATTGTTCAAGATGTAGTATATATCTTTTCACAGATATTTGCCCTTGTTTCTGGGTATATGGTTGAACAAAGCTGAATATAGAGTGTTTGGGCATCCGCTTGGCAAATGAGGTTTAATGTGCCCAGTTATGTATCTGGGCACAAATAATCTGCTTGCATCATATGTCCTCGGGGAAGTAAAACTTGGAGAATCCCTAATAATAGAGAAGGATCTGGGTGTACTTGTAGATCATAAACTAAATAACAGCATGCAATGTCAATCAGCTGCTTTTAAGGCCAGCAAGATACTGTCGTGTAAATAGAGGTATGGACTCGCGGGACAGGCACATAATAGTACCACTTTACAAAGCATTATGTTACATAGTTACATAAGTGGGTAAATGTATAAAGATGAGCTATGCAATTAATAAGGGGCATGGGGAATCTTAGTTATGAGCATGAGATTTCCAATTGGTGTACAACATGAGACCGCTGAGTTCAGTAAATGGTCATGTGTGTATCTGGGCATGTCGTTGCTGCATTAAGGTAAACAAAGAGTGGCGGGGCCTATCAGAGCAGCGGCGCTGGAGCGTTTATGAGTGGAGTATAGGTTCTTTTGTATTTTTATTCCATTTCCTCCATTCAGTCTATTTTATTTGGATCTTAGAAAACCTCTTTAAGAACCGTGAATATGTGTAAGGCCTTATTCACACGGACGTGTCCATTTTGCGCGCGCAAAAAACGCTGCCTTTTGCGCGCGCAAAAGGTCCGTGTGTCATCAGCATACGGTGCGTGGCTGCGTGATTTTCGCGCAGCCGGCATCATGATGACGTGGTGCTTTTCTGTTTTCATTCATTTCTTTTACTGCTGTTGCGTGAATCACGCGCGGCGTCCGGAAGTGCTTCCGTGTGCCGAGCGCGATTTGCACGCACCCATTGACTCCAATGGGTGTGTGCAGCGCGAAACACGGGCAAATATAGGACATGTTATGCGTTTCACGCAGCGCATATACGCTGCGTGAAATTCACTGACAGTCTGAAAGGCCCCATTCATTAACATAGGTCCTTGCGACGCACGTGATTTCCACGTGCGTAGCACGGACGTATTATACATTCGTGTGAATAAGGCCTAAGGGTATGTTCACATAGCTTATTTTTAGCGTTTTTTTAACCATAAACCCCCCTGAAAAATGGTGTTTCGTTCCCACGGGGCGTTTTTATACGCGTCCGTTTGTAAAAACGTCCCGTAAAAAAGAAGTGCATGTCACTTCTTGAGCCGTTTTTGGAGCTGTTTTTCATTGGGTCAATAGAAAAACAGCTCCAAAAACGTCTGTAAAAAGCACATCAAAAAATGCCTGATGCATAAAAAACGCCTGAAAATCAGAGGCTTTTTTACCTTGAAAACAACTCCGTATTTTACAGCCGTTTTTTGTTTGCCGTGTGAACATACCCTGATAGTCTAGCAGTTGACGGCTTCTGAAAAAGCTTATATGATTTCTTACAAGGCAACGTCAATATTTATATAAATGTATAGAATTCTTGTCTGTATGTTGATCCATAAACCAAAAACTAAAGCCATAGTCTAAGAAAATAGAGATATCCACAGATAACAGTACCTCGGACCCCCACCAATCCAAACTTCTGACATGTCACTATGACATGTCAGAAGTTTGTCGAACGTTTAGCTACACTTTAATCATAAAACCAAATTTTCCCCTCAGGGAAGGGAGGATATTTTCCCCTTTTATTATTAAACCATCTTTCCCTCTCCCCCCTCCTTCTCTTCTCTATTTTCTTCCCTTATACTGGAAAGATATTTTCCCAGTGTAACCATTTTTTCTCAATGTGTATCTGTTTATCTATCTATCTATCTATCTATCTATATATATATATATATATATATATATATATTATACATTCACTGTAGAGCTCTGTAACAATTAGTCCTCTTCTCTATCCGTCACCCTGGATCGATGTGAGGGGAGAGTAAAGAGGGCTATATACACACACGATTGTGAAAAAAATGGCAGTCTACAAAGAATCAACTCTCAAAGCCCCGGCCGACATGAGAGTGCAGTGCTGCTCACGCTGAAGCAGCACTTCACTCATTAAACCCATTCCAGGCTGTCGACGTCTATACACGTGCTAATTGCATGGGTCATCGGCAGTTAGAACGTATATAGCCGTATGGCAGTTGTGAACGGGTTAAGTATATTTTTGCAGCTTTGTAATATAAGGATAAATTGGGGACACCCATCCATCCCTTTTTAAATACATAGTTTAGAGGTTTTTTGAGACACTCTCTTGGGCGTTTATCTGCCCAAATAAATGCCCTATCAAGGACTGTAATTTTTGAGGACTTATACAACGCAATAGATATATTATTTTAGGCAAGAATAGCATTCTTGTAGTATTCTAGCGATCCATGACAGATCTAACTTTGTAATCCTGGAGTTTTCAGATTGCAAATCTTTTTGTAAGGTATTTACATTCTTCATTACCAAAGAATGCGTTGGGAATGCTAAATTTATTCCTAGGTATGTTAAACCATCCTCTGACCATACAAATTAGAATTAGCGTTTTAAATCTGCGCTCATTACTGATGGAATAAATAAAGGAGAATTATTGTTTTTAGTCATATTAAGTTTGTAAAAAGATATTTAGAGAAATTAGACATCATTTGCATAATAACGGAGTGATTTATCTGGTTATGTGTCTAATCCCAGATGATGCCCTCAATATCTGCACAGGATCGAATGGATTCCGCCAGAGTTTCCCTAGCTAATACAGAAATAACAGGAGATAATGGACTCCCCTGAACTTTAGCATTGAGTCGTGTACAGAGCCATAATTGCCTTTTTATAAACCCTAAAAAACAAACTTTGACAAAACCGCGTCCAGATACCCCCAGTGCACCCTATCGAAAGAAATGCCCTCGGGGTTCTCGACAACTCTACCGTCTGAGGGAGTTTTATCATTCCATGTGTTCCATCTTTGGTCTGTCTGCCGGCCACAAAACCCACCTGGTCAGGTGAGGGAATTACTTGATTTAATTGATGGGCCAACAACTTGGAGTAGATCTTCACATCGCAATTTAATAACGCAATTCCTCTAAAGTTTTCTGGCCCAGTCAATGCTTTACCTACTATTGGAATTGTGGAAATTATAGCATCTGAGTTAACCTGTGAAAGGCGACCCGTTTTCTGCCATTCAGAAAAAACTCTTAATAAATAGGGGCCCAAAATGTCAACATATTGTTTATAGATATCATTCGGTAGGCCATCCACTCCTGGGGCTTTATGTAATTTAGTCGTTTGAATCACCTTTTCTATTTCAGACAGAGTTAATGGAACATTAAGAAGTTGCAGCTCGTCCCTTGAGACCTTAGATAGGTTAAGAGTGGCCAAAAAAACTCTCTATGTCTTCCACCCCTGGGTGATACGTTTAGTGATAAGTATTCAGATTGTACAGCTTAGAGTAAAGGGGGTTTTACACTGGGCGATTATCGGGCACACGAGCGTTCATAGCATGCTCGTTGCCGATAATTGCCCAGTGTAAACAGGGCAGCGATCAGCAGATGAACAAGCAAACGCTTGTTCATCTGCTGATCGTATCGTTTTAAAAATGTAATATATTATCGTTGTAAACAGGGAGACTCGCTGCCGACATGATATTAATGTATGAGGATGAGCGATCGGAGTAACGACCGCTCATCCCCATCCATAGCTCTGTGTGACAGGAGCAAAAGGAGCGCCGATCAACGATGTCTCGTTAATCGGCGCTCGCTGCGTCAGCCGATTATCGGCAGGTGTAATAGGGGCTTAATAGCTTGCAATCGGCTCTGCAATCTTTTGTGGATTTCTTATCTGGTTCCATTCAATCTTAGATTTAACAACCATCTTCTTAACACGGGTGGCAAGCAAAGCACTAGCTTTGTCACCCATCGTATAAAATATAATCCTACAATTCCTCATGTTATTTTCATAAATATCTAGCAATACTATACAAGGTTTAGCTCTAAATTGCGTTATATATTTTGCCGCTTTTTGTGAAGGATCAGATTTATTCCTCATAACAAATTGCTTAATCTGACTGAGCAATGTAGTAATCTCCTTTTCTCTTAATCTTTTCCTTATTGCTGACTGTTTCATACACACTCCCCTTATATATGCCTTATGTGTCCCCCAAAGTATATCGTCCGAAACATCACCTGTATAATTAATCTGAAAAAACTCTTGCAGATCATCTGCTATGTCTTTCCCAGTGATTTCTGTTTTAAGAAGGGATGAATTAGAGCGCCACACAACTGGTGGATTATAACTAAAGGACTCTGGTCTGGCCATGAAATTGTACGAATACTAGTTTCTTTACATACAGATATACAGCAACTGTTCACCACATAGTCCTCTATTCTGGAATATGACTGATGCCAAGTAGAATAAAATGTATAATCCCTTTCATTTGCATGCTGATATCTCCAAATATCATGAAAGTTTTCCCCCATTACAACATGGTGTTAAAAGGTAGGCTTTCACTTTAAGACTGGGTTTCCCCGCACAGATTGTAGCCCCATACAGAGAAGTTTTGCTTGGATAGTAGTAGGAAAAATTGGTGTCGTCATAGTAAAATAAAGCCCTGCTGTTCCCCATAAGGAGGTTTTCCATTATTCATTCACGTGCAGTAGCAATAACAGTGATCATATTGGAAATGTTTTTATATATTATTGGTACGATCCAACCAAAATCCAGACTAAGTCCCCCTGCACATGTACCGTGATTATGAGCGCGGACGGCCGCGGACAGTTACCCGTAGTTGTGTGCTGTGCTCCCATTATAAAGTACAGGAGCACGGTCCATAAAATAAAAAAATAGGACATGTCCTATTTTTTGCGGATACTTTCTACGGCCCGGACACCTTCCCGTAAATATACGGGAAAGTGTCTGTGGGCAATAGAAATGCATGGGTCCGCACTTTTATCCGCAATTATGGATCTGTAATGGCGGATCAAAGTTCCGGTTGTGTGCATGGGGCTCTGGACGTGATCAGTTCAACAGAAAATGTCTTTATTAATCAACAGTTCAATGGCATAAAATGTTTTCTATAAATAATTTTTACATATAAAATGTCTTTATTACTTTTATTTTTAGTTCAGAGAACTATCCTGACATAGAACGCCTCTTCCCATGTGCAAATGTGGAGTACATTCAAGGCGCAGGACACTGGGTACATGCAGAGCAGACCAAGGATTTCCTCAATGCCATCTGCAACTTTGTAGAGACAACGTAACACAAGACAGAAATGTCCGTAGAGCCAGCCTGTAGAAGATCGTTCTACTTGTGGAATCTGCCTTCTAGAGTGCTGGAAAATATCGACTCAATAAATTATTATTATTATTGTTAAAATGTCAAATGTAAAAATTGTGTATGTTTGTAAATTAGAAAGTGGAACAGTTGTCAATGTTTGTTATTTTGTATTTTTTTTTACAGTGAAGATGTACTGCTTTTTTTTTTTTTTTTCTTTTGGCGGAGACTCGTTTTTGCCAAAGTTTACAACTTGAAACGCAACTATATTGCTTGTCACTTTTCAATTATTCTTAGCACCTGATGATGATGATGATGATGATGAAGAATAACCGTTTTGTTGACAGAACTTGCTGACAAAATGACAGCATGTCATCGGTTTCTGAGAAGCTAATTCACAGATGACAACCATTAAAGGGGTTGTCCAGGTTCGGGCTGATTTTTATACTAATGACCGATTCACAGGTTAGGTAATCAGTATATGATTAGAGGGGGTACGACACACAGACCCCTACTGATCAGCTGTTCTGGGTGCCGGAAGCTATGCAGTGGTCGGTGCTGGAAGCAGAAGGTTCCAACCACAGTATAGCGGCCGTGCTGGGTTACTGCAGTTCTGCTCCTAGTCACTTGAATATGAGCAGAGCTGCAGCACTGCCGCTATACAGTGGTCAGACCCTTCTGCTTCTGGCACTGACCTCTGCATAGCTTCCCGGCGCCCAGAGGCAACCTGAGCAGGATCTGGGTGTTGTACCCATTCTGTGAATGGGGGCTTCAGTGTAAAAACACAGCCCCGAACCAGGACAATCCCTTTTAAATTTCTTAATATTTGCATTTATTTATATGCCATTGATCTATACCATTTATAATGTACATTTTATACATTTCTTTTATTTTCTATTTTACTTTAGAAAAGTTCACATCCAATAAAAGTTGCCTATCATGACTATTTATATCTAAAGTTATTCTAATAAGGAGGCTATGTTTTTCTTTTTCGTCCATGCATTAGAACTGCAAAGAATCCACCTGAGACACCTGTCACCTCTTCTGTCCAGTATCGGATGCCCAAGGCAGTCCCCATATACTTTAGCTCATCCATGAATCTCACTGAAAATCCACAAAAATTAAAGAAGTCCTCAAGCGGAAACGCAACCCCTCCCACACACCCGTCTGTCCTGCTCTGCACTTCATTTATGTATATTGTACTCTCTGTCCTACAATCCAGCCTTCTGTCTGCTTCTGATCAGACACCATCTTGAATTTTAAATTTCATCCTGCGTTTTCTTCCTATGTGCTATGCTATCAATCCCATGATTCCTCAGTACAGCATCATATGAGCAGCAACAGTTATTGCCATTATTGCCTGCTGGGGAGGACAGTGTGATTATTCTTCCCCCAGTATTCTCCTTAAAAAGATAAGAGATTATAAGTGTAGTCAGAGATCCTGAACTGTGATCTTCTCAATTATAACTGTGTGGACCGGAGCGGATGATTGGAGTTTGTTGTTTTCATATCCTAGGCATTGTCACATACATTTTATTGGTGTAATTAAAAAAAAATAGATTAACCCCTTAATACCGAAGGTATTTTGCCCTTTTTTTTTTGCGGGACGACTTGTAGTTTTTATTGGTACCATTTTGGAGTAGATGCGACTGTTTGATCACTTTAACAAATTTTTTTGAAGGTAAAATGAACAGAAAACAGCAATTCCGGCGTTGTTTTCTATTTTATTTTTTACGGCATTCACCAAGCGGGTTAGATAATGTAATAATTTTATAATTGTGTTTGTTACAGATGCGGTGATACCAAATATGCCTAACTTTTTTACTTGGGACATTTTATTTATTTCAAACTTTATTTAACTTTTGTTTTTAGTCCCACTAGGGGACTTTATGTATGATCTTTTGATCACTTTTATAATACACTGCAATACTTCTGTATTGCCTTGTATTATTGCCGGTCAGTGTAAAACTGACAGGCACCTGTTAGGTCATGCCTCTGGCATGGCCTAACAGGCAATCACTAAAGGCAGACCTGTGAGCCTTTGTTAGGAGTAAATACATATAGCAGACCAGACCCCCTAAATACAGATCCCAGACCCCTTAAACTAATATAGACCCCAGACCAGACCCCCTAATTGCAGACCACAGGACCCTTAAACATATACAGACCCCTTAAACTAACACAGACCCCAGACCTCCTAAATATACAGACCCCAGAGCAGACCCCCTAAATACAGACGCCAGACCCCTTAATCTAATACAGACCCCCTAAATACAGACGCCAGACCCCTTAATCTAATATAGACCCCCTAAATACAGACCTCTTAAACTAATACAGAGACCAGACCCCCTAAATAGACTCCCAAAATACAGACCCTAGGACTCATCCAGCACAGGACTGGGAGGGGTGAAAGTTTCACCACCTGCTCACATTCATGTTCTGGATCCTGTCCCTCCTCAGTAGTCCAGAGTGGTAAGGGTATGTTCACACGGCAAAGCCAATTACGTCTGAAATTACGGAGCTGTTTTCAGGCGAAAACAGCTCCTGAATTTCAGACGTTTTGACAAGTGCAGGTGTTTTTCGCTGCGTCAATTACGGACGTAATTGGAGCTGTTTTTCAATGGAGTCAATGAAAAACGGCTCCAATTACGTCCCAAGAAGTGACATGCACTTTTTTGAGGCGGCCGTCTTTTTACGCGCCGTCTTTTGACAGCGGCGCGTAAAAAAAAGCCCGTCTGCACAGAACACCGTAAGACCCATTGAATTAAATGGGCAGATGTTTGCAGACCGTTTGGAGCCGTTTTTTCGGCCGTAATTCCAGGCGTAAAACGCCTGAATTACGTCCGTAAATAGGGCGTGTGAACATACCCTAAGAGGGTAGCAGGATTTAGCACGTTACACCTGAGTATGGTGATGTTAGATGGTGCTAATGTCAGGGTTCCTTTCCCTGTTATTTCACACCGAATAGCCACCTCTGTAAATTGGAAACTTAGGGCATGCATGGAAGAAATAGACCAGAGAGAGTTGTTGGTAATGATCCTCCCTGAGTGAAGTAGGAAGTACAACTAAACTTTTATTAGACAAAGAGGTTACAAAAATCTTCTCTGTAGGAAGATGGGACGTGCTTAAGCCCTATTGGTTCTATTCAGCTGTGAGTTCATCTGTACACTCCTCTTGCATTCCAGGGGCGGTGTCTTCCATAGGCGTGTTCCTGGTTCTTTGTGTAATATACTGATATTTAACTTTTGTAAGGTAATAATGTTTTTGCAAGCAATATACATACTGTCACGGCGCGGGGTGTGGACCCACTGGGCCGTACCGCGTAGCGGGGGTAGCAGCTGGCCAACAAGGTACAAAACAATGTCTATAGTTCTGAACGGGTACCTGAGGCAATGTAGACAGTGGCGGGGGCACGACTTGACTTTCACAGCAGGTGACGCCGCGGATGCAGCGGGAAGACACGACTTGACTTTTGCAGCAGGTGACGCCGCGGATTCAGCGGGAAGACACGACTTGACTTTCGCAGCAGGTGACGCCGCGGTTTTAGCAGGAAGACACGACTTGACTTTCACAGCAGGTAACAATAGCACGGGATACAGGGTACAGGCAGCAGGAATGGGTAACACTGGGAACTGGAAAACACTGGGAGACCTTTAGCAAGACAAACTAGGGTCAGGGGCGTAACTAGGGAAGACTGGGCCCCATTGCAAACTTTTGACTGGGCCCCCCCCCCCTCCCGGTAACTAACGGCGCCACAACTCCAGCCTTCCGGACAATGAACACTTATCAGTTCTACGGGCCCACTGCCTTCGGGGCCAGGTCGCAACTGTGACTACTGCGACCTCTATAGCTACACTGCGACACTGGGCTGCAATATACAGCTGACACCTGCTGAGTATGGGGGCGCTCAGCCCGTTCCATACTTCCCCATGATGGCTGCTACGTACATTTACGTGGCATGTCATTAGGGTGTTAAAGGGGTCCTCTGGACATTTCTTATTGATGGTCTATCTTTATGATAGGTTATCAATATTAGATCGGCGGGGGTCCAACTCCCAGAACACCCGCCGATCAGCTTTTTTGGAGGGGCCGTAGAACTCGTCGCCTTGGCCTCTTCAGTGTTTACCAGGCACAACGCCGTACACATCGGTAGCAGCTGCGCCTGGGATTGCAGCTCAGTCCCGTTCACTTGAATGCGATCCCAGGCACAGTCGCCCCGTGTGTGTGTGTATGGTGTTGTGCTTGTTAACTGGGAAAAGTCAGACGAACGCTATGGTCCCATCAATCACGGACCCCCACTGATCTGATATTGATGGTCTATCCTAAGGATGGGCCATCAATATAAAATGCCCAGAGGACCCCTTTCTTTAATGTAATGTAATGTGTGTGAAGTTTGAAGTTATATAACTTGGCAGAGGGCAGGGCCAGGCAGGCATCAGTATATGTGTTAGGATATGTTCACACGACAGCATCCGTAACGGCTGAAATTACGGGGATGTTTTCAGGAAGAAACATCCCCGTAATTTCAGCCGTAACGGCATGTGCAGGCGCTTGAACGCCGCGTCCATTACGGGCGTAATTGGCGCTGCTATTCATTGGAGTCAATGAATAACGGCTCCAATTACGCCCCAAGAAGTGACAGGTCACTTCTTTGACGCGGGCGTCTATTTACGCGCCGTCATTTGACAGCGGCGCGTAAATATACGCCTCGTGTGAACAGACAAACGTCTGCCCATTGCTTTCAATGGGCAGATGTTTGTCAACGCTATTGAGGCGCTTTTTTCGGACGTAATTCGGGGCAAAAAAGGCCGTATTACGTCCGTAATTAGTGTGTGTGCACATACCCTGAGGGGGAATTCACTGAGTTTTTCAGCATGCTTTTTGACGCGGAAAAACGTGTAAAAAAACAGACGGAAACGGATGTCTCTTTTCCAGCGAGCGAGCTAAAACCGCTCACGGGAACAAGCGACTTGCCCCTATCTCCGTGCGTTTACGTGCGTTTACGTCTCTGACCTCCCATTGACAATAAGAGGCAGAGAAATTTGCCTGCGGCGCTCAATGTCCGCCGCCAAAAAACGCAGCCAAAAATACGGCAAACGGCGTGCAGGCATGTGAAAATCTGACTCAAAATTACAGAAGGAATTTTTAGGCAGATTTTTCTGTCTGCAAAAAAATCTGTGTGAACAGGACCTTAAGGCTTCAGTATAGGTGTTAGGGGGAAAGTGCCACCCATTGAAAACCATGAAATTTTTCCTGCGAGCAGTAAAAAACACCTGCGGGTAAAAGAAGCGTTAGGCTATGTTCACACTGAGTTTTTTGCAGGAAGAATATCTGCCTCAAAATTCCGTTTGGAAGTTTGAGGCAGATTTTCCTCTGCCTGCACGCCGATTTTTGCCCGCGGCCATTGAGCGCCGCGGACATAAAACACCGCGAAATACGCTTTCTCTGCCTCCCATTGAAGTCAATGGGAGGTCAGAGGTGTTAACGGCCGAAGATAGGGCATGTCGCTTTTTCCCGCGAGGCAGTTTTACTGCTCGCGGGAAAAAGACGCCGACGCCTCCCATGCATTTTTTGCTGCGTTTTTCTGTCCACGGCCCGATGGCCGAAAAACGTCACAAAAAAACGCAACGAAAAACGTGGGAAGTGTTCAAAATATGCCTCAAAATTCCGGAAGGAATTATGAGGCAGATTTTTCTACCTAAAAACTTTTCCCTTCTCCCATGAACTTTTTTATTTTATGTACCTGTCCTCTGCAGTCTGCACGTCCTCCGTCCGTTCTCCGTCCGTCCTCTGATTGTCCTCCGCCCGTCCTATGGGATGCTAGTTCTCCGGCAGTCCTGAGTCCTCCGCCCATCATATGGGATTCAAGTACTCCGGCAATCCTGGCTCCTGACTGTACTGTCCTCCGCCCGATGTCTCGCGCCATTCGTTTAGCTCCGCCCCCTGTCCTCTCCCCTGCCTGAGCGCTCCTCCTACCACGTATCGCCGTCCTATTCCACTGTGTGTGGAGGAGGAGTCGGACTATCAGTGGAGTGCACAGTGAATATCACCGGGCCCCCGGCCCCCCCCCCCCGGATGCCTAGTGTAACGTTAGGGACGGGATGCTACTAGTAGGCATTAGGGGGCCCGTGCCTCCATGCCTGGCACATAATGTAATGTGCCTGACTGTCAAGGCGACACGGGCCCCCCCATGCCCCGGGCCCCGTAGCAGCTGCTACTGCTGCTACTGTGGTAGTTACGCCACTGACTAGGGTATACAACAACGCTCAGGAAAGGAACCAGTGGGCAAGGCCCCTTATTATAGTCCAGCAGCCATTTGGGCTGATAATTGTTGTAAGGCAGCTGGACGCGTACTGGCCCTTTAAGGCCGTGCACGAGCGGGCCCGCGTGTCCGGCGGGACACAGTCCGAGGACCCGGAAGAGAGTGCAGGTGTCTCCCTGGAGGGAGCACACGCCGAGAAGAGAGGCGTCTATGGCAGGGATCGTCAAGGCGTAATCTGTAAATCTTTTTATTCTTGTTCACCAGTCATTATTGTGTTATTCAGCATAGTTTTATTACACACAGCAGAAATATAATCCCCTAACATCGATATTATAGTGAAGTTAAAATGGAGTATAGAACAATCAAACAAAATGATGGAGTTAGTTAATTTATTTTACACCATGGATAATAAGTCACATATAGATGAAGATGAAAATGTCAAACCAATATATAGTTCCCAAGAAACATTCACTCATATAATTGGAGTAAGTCATGGGCCCTCAGCACAAATAGTGAAACACATAGGTAATAAGCCCCTTCTAGATAACAATGAGAACATCGGTCCAGTATAAGGTCCTCTAATACCATTCTTGTATATTCATACTAAATATAACAACTAGTATAAAGTGCATAAAAATATGAGAACTATCAAGCTCAGTGTTCTACTGCGTGAGTAACCCATAAATGTAAATAGTTTGGGTAAGGAGCCCATATATATATATATATATATATATATATATATATATATATATATATATATATATATATATATATATATATAGTACCCAAGGAACATTCATTCATATATAGTAGCCCTAAATCGGCAGTAACTGCATGATTGAAGTAAGTCATGCGCCCTCTTTGCAATACATAGGTAATAAGCCCCTTCTAGATAACAATGAGAACATCGGACCAGTATAAAGTGCTCTGATACCATTCACCCGATATATATATATATATATTCATATTCAATATGAGGACTAGTATAAGGCGCATAAATATACAAGATCAGTCAGGCTCAGGGTTCTGTAAGCCCAGAATTCATATAGTTTATATAAAGAGCCCATGTGCATATTCATGTACCATAGTATCCAATGAATTTCTATGATTTGGGCAAACATCTCGATATGCATAAAAATGTGGGATAATAACGGGCCCGAATTCTGTTACAGGTTATATTAGGACGGTGATGTTCTGAGAAATGCCACGCAAATGGCAAATATATGGATGAAGCATGCTAAAATTCCCTATAAATGCAGAGAACGCCGTCACAAGACAGTTAACATGTACTATAGTTTAGATAATAAATTTACATGGCCTAAGAGGGCTTAAAAAATAGCATTTATATCAGAATTATAGTTGGGTTCTATACAATAATAGTCCGTTTATCTTATCTCTCTTTATGGGATCTTGTTATTATTATTTTTTAACCCTTTATTTTTCTGCTTCATGGTCTTTTCTTTATGATTCTCTCTTTTGTCCAGTGTGAGGATGTAGGGTTTGGGGCAGGTAGATTAGATCCAGGAATTAGAAATGGAATTGTGTTGTCTAAATTGCGTTATCATAAATTTACTGGCAGGGGCAAATAAGGGCGTACACCACATTCCTGCTTTGGCAATTAATATAATGCCTCAATTGGATGGTTTCCCCACTCATGCCCCGGCGCGGTTGTTGGTCATTGATAATGGGTCTTGACAAGTTTGTCTTTAAGATTATGTGCTCTCTTAGCCATCATTTGGGGTCTTTGAGTCATGTACCCCGATCCTTTGAGCTCGGTCGGTAAAATGAGCCAATGGGTATTCAAAATCTGATATAGTTTAGTCCATTGGTTGTTGTATTTCGTTACAAATCTGACTTTGTTGTCGGTTATTCCTGTTGATGGACGTAACAGATTCTCACGCTCACAATCACGTGCTTGTTCAAAAGCCAATGAGATACATTTTTGGGGTGACCACGAGGTTTAAATCTAGATGTCAAATCACGTGAGGCTGTTTTGGAATCTTGCATGCAAGTACAATTGCTCCAAAGTCTTAGGAATTGACCTTGGAAACTTAAAAAGTGAAGTATCCTATTTGTCAGTGTGGTCTTGCTGTATAGATCTGTTGTAATTTGGGTACTATTCAGTTGTATTTTTAAATCCGGGAAATCGACACATTCATTGGAAAATTCAAGAATGCATTATGGGTGGTCGCTTCAGACAATTTTTTTGTTGAGGAAATATCCCACCGCATGCATTCCATCCTGATGTCTGAAGTTGGAGTATAGCGACTCGACATCACAGGTTACAATCAAGGAAAAACAAAAAGAGCTAAAGGATCTCTAGCAATAAAGGGCCTTTTACACCGGCCGACAATAGGCCGGTGCACCGAGCGCCGATCAACGATACATCGCTCGTCCACATACATTATTATCATGTCGGCAGCGTGTCTCCATGTTTACACAGGGAGATGTGCTGCCGACAACGATAATATTTTACTTTTTTAAAACTATACAATCAGCAGATGATCGTATCATCTGCTCGTTCATCTGCTGATCGCTGCTCTGTTTACACAGGGCAGTTATTGGCAAGGAGCGTTATATGAACGCTTGTCTGCCCGATAATCGCCCAGTGTAAAACCCCCTTAAGCCAGAGTACAGTACAAATAGTACAGTGCCACCAGGACACTTATATGCACAAAAAGAGGAAAACAGAAAAGCTATACTAGCTATGCTGACCATCTATAGTAGTCTGCATATGTTTCTTCATATGCCGTATTTATCCCTGGATGCTATTCTTTAATCAGTCTATCATGCACATACCTTATCGTTTCTCATTTTGTAATACCTTGCATTATATTATTGGCTGTGCTTGTAACATTTATGACATTGGTCACATGTATTTTCGACCTGGCCGGGTGTGGGCTCTCCGTTTTTCTGCTATATAGGATTACCTCTATTGTGGTTATTTTCTAATTAATTTTCTCGAATGAATAAAAATGTTATACTTTTATGTTCCATGAGTCGAGTGCCCTTTTGCAACCAGTCTTTTCAGTTTTCCTCTTTTTCTTACAATCAAGGTGTCTCAGGCAACAGGTGTTCAAATTCTTTCTCGGTAATAACAATTTCCTTGTTTGCTGCATCTAAAAGTTGATTCAATTTCCTCTTGAAGATTTTTGAGGCATCCTCACCTTTATATAGAAGGTCCAACAAGTCCCGAAAAGTCTCTGTCTTCTTGTGGCACGTCCTGGATAATTGTAGTTGATCATAAAGATGTCTGAAACAAAGATGTCTGCAAAACAAATATGCATCCTTAATAAATTCAAATTTGTCCAATGAACACACGGGGGAAAAGGTTAATCCTTTCTGTAGGACCAACCTGTCTGTGAGTGGATGTGAAGACAAATGAATTATTTGATTCCCCTAATTCTGGTACTGCCGCTTTTTGTGTAAGTAATGGCTCTGGGGGGCTTGATGCCTGGGTCCTCTTTTTCTTGGATTTGCAACGTCCCCTCGTAGTCTTGCATCGTTGTCGCTTATATTAGAGGATAAAAAATCCTTGCTTGTACAGTGATCATTTGTATTGGATGTCGCATTGTTACCCCTGGATATATCACCCCTAGTACCGGACATGTTTCCTGAGTGCTTCCATTTGGAGGCTTGTTGTCTGTCAAAATCCAATTTGTCTCACCTAAACAGTTTTTTCCCCCCAATAATCTCTTTTTCGTAGTGATCCAATATCTCTTTTAGTAGCAACATCAAAAGAATCCAATTTACTTTCCAGTAATGCCAATAATAATCCTAGAGAGAAATGTACAATACATTGTGTTAAAGCTCTAAGTTTATTAATGCTAATCTAATTCCCAGGTCAAAAAGAGGGACATTTAAGCAGCAAAGAGAGAAAGTAGGGACTGTCCCTCCCAAAGAACAATAGTGATCAAATCGTAGTGATGTAGCAGCACTGAGTCTATCAGATGTAGCAGAGTTTTCTGCTGCTGCTGCTGCTGCTTCTACAAAACTGCTGTATCACTACTACATCAGACAGGAGATGCACTCAGCTCTGCTGCATCTAATAAACTCAACACAACTACATATGACAAGACACAAACTTGGCACTACTACATCTGATATACTAAAAACTCTGCTACATCCAATAAACTTTACACTATATGATATGTAGTTTTGCATGGTCTGTCAGAGGTATACGTCAGGAGTATTGCCCGACGTATATATCTCCGTTGGAGACTACTGTATAGGCATGCACTCGCATCTGTCACTCATAGGCTCTCAGGAAGAACATATACTGCGTGATGTTATTTTTTTACTGCATGCCTATGCATGGAATAAAGAAAAACATTTTGGGGGAAAACTACTGTGATATTCCATACAGTATTAAAAAGGTATAACAACCTACTCTATTGGCCTTCGTCGGGTGAATGGAGCCCTATGAATGTGTTTGACATGTGCAACGGCAAACGGACACTGCAAAACGAGGTGTGAAAGTACCACGTAGACTTGTCATCAGTGCGTAAATTTTTTTAATTGGATTTCTTTAGAGACATTGTAAAGAAAATAGTATATTAGTGAATCAGCTCGATGTCCAGGGTACACGCAAGAAAGAGCAGACAATGACAGGGATAGCTACAGGGGCTCCGCAGACAATATCACACATGACCGGATTAAAAACAGCGGTTCAGTAGTCAGTATTACACATGATGGGATTAGATACCGCAGCTAAGCAGTCAGTATCACACATGATAAGCTTAAATTCAGCAGCTCAGGGGACATTATCACACATTACTGGATTAGATACAGTGGGTCAGAAGACAGTATCACATATAATAGGATTAGATATAGCAGCTCAACACATTATAGGATTAGACACAGGGCCTCAACAGACAGTATCACATGACAAGATTAGATACAGCATCTCAGTAGATAGTATCAAATAAAAGGCTTAGATACAGGGCTTCAGCAGACATTAATCACACATGATAAGTTTAAATGCAGGGCCTCAGCCGACATTATCTATTTACTTACCCTCCTCGCTCCTGAGTCGGTTCCTCTTCGAAAACTGCACTGGGGTTTGATGCTGTTTAGTGGCAGAACGTTATGTACACCGCACAACGTAATGGCCCTGAACGGCGTCAGTACCCAGCACTGTGCCCGGAGCTAAAGAGGACCCAACTCAGTAGCAAGGAGCATAAGTATATAGATAGCTACACTATTGGTTAAAAGAGAGGTAGAGCGCAAAGTGCACACACCCCCCCCCCCTCCCCAAGCTACACAGCGAAGCAGCCGGACAGTTAGGCATTTGAATTTCCCCTGCATCTCCCGCCTCTTTGCTGCTCAGATTTCTGCCCCAGGTGTATCAGTGACAGGAACAGCAGAATATACACTGTGGTGAGAATGAAAACACTGCGCTGTGATGATCTAGGCATATTTCCCTGGAATACAAGGGTCATCATTTCAGTGGAGCCTACCCTGTACATGCTATACATGCTCTGTGGTTATACACCCAGTCCTACCCATACTGCCAGATCAGCATGTAAGATTAGCATTTACAATGCATTCGGAAAGTCTTCATATCCTTTAAAAAAAGATTTACATTTTGTTATGTTGAGGCCTTGTGCTAAAATTAAAAAAAATTCAGGATTTTCCCCATCATTCTGCACTCAATACCACATAATGACAAAGTGAGAACAGAATGTTAGTAATCTTTACTAATTTATTGAAAAGGAAAAAGAAAATATTGCATTGACATAAGTATTCAGACTCTTTACTCAGTACTTAGGTAAAGCACCTTTGGCAGTGATAACAGCCACCAGTCTCCTTGGGTATAATGCCACAAAGGTTTGCATACCTGGATTTGGGGATTTTCTGCCATTCTTCTCTGCAGATCCTCTCAAGCTCTGTCAGGTTGGATGGGGACCGTCGGTGGACGGCCATTTTCAGGTCTCTCCAGAGATGTTCGATTGGGTTCAAGTCAGGGCTCTGGCTGGGTCACTCAAGGACATTTATAGAGTTGTCCCTAAGCCATTCCTGTGTTATCTTGGTTGTGTGCTTAGGGTCATTGTCTTATTGGAAGGTGAACCTTCGGCCCAGTCTGAGGTCCAGAGCAACCTGATCCAGAGTTTCATTAAGAATATCTCTGTACTTTGCTCCATTCATCTTTCCTTCAACCCTGACCAGTCTCCCTGTCCCAGCCGCTGAAAAACACCCCCACAGCATGATGCTGCCACCACCACGCTTCACTGTAGGGATGGTATTGGGCAGGTGATGAGCAGTGCCTGGTTTCCTCCAGACATAACGCTTAGAATTGAAGCCAAAAAGTTCATTCTTGGTTTCATCAGACCAATAATCTTGTTTCTCACAGTCTGAGAGTCCTTTAGGTGCTTCTTTGCAAATTCTAGGTGGGCTTTCATGTGTCTTTTACTGAGGAGAGGCTTCTTTCTGGCAACTCATAAAACCCAAATTGGCGGAGTGCAGCAGTGATGGTTGACCTTTTTGAAGTTTCTCAAATCTGCACACGCTAAGGTTTCAGTTTGCCTTTCCTTTGAGGGGTTAACCAGACGGAAACCTCAGACGGAACCCCTTAACGGAAGGGCAACGCTGATGTGAACACAGGCTTAATTAAATGTTTGACCAAATATATAGGCACATTTTTAATTTGATAATTTTGTCTTTTTTTATGTGTATGCAGTGGCGGATCTACTGCTATAGTAGTAAAATAGCAGCTCCTACTGGGCCCGCAGCATGAGGGGGCCCGTGCCGACTGTCCCAGCACATAAATGTTCCCAAAACATTTATGTGCTGGGCCGGGTGGCATAGGCCACCTCAAACCGCAGGCATTGCTAGCACGGGGCATCTGGGCCCAAGCCCCGGATGTTTTACCTGCTGCCACGGGTGACTGCCACGGACGACTGCCACATTCAATTGTATCTGCATTCTTAAAGGGGTTTTCCCATCAGGGACATTTATGACATATCCACAGGATATGTCATAGATGTCAGATAGATGCAGGTCCCATCTATCTCTAGAATGGGGCCCCTTCTAGCTTTCTGTGTTCCCGCTGACGCTTGTGATTTCTGACCATATAAAAAGAAAACAGCGTAGCACGTTGAGTTTCTGTAACTGCCATAGTAGTGAATGCCAGTTATGGAAACAGCGTAGCATGCGAGATGGATCCGGCATGTCAGGGACATGCAGAACCCGCTGACACTGAACCCGTCAGTCTCTCGGATCTGATGGATTCTGGTCTTCGCGCATGATACAGCTGCTCTGTATACAGAATACAAAGCAGCTGTATCTCAAAAAGTAAAAATAATAGTTAATAAAAACTAATTATAAAGCTGCACCAAACACACCTTTTTATTAAGTAAAAAATCCATTTCAAAAGGTGTACATAGCCTTTAATAAGAGTACACTCGGCAGCCTAGCTGTATTTTTACATTGCTCTCAGAACTGATAAATGTTAATTTTAGGGAGGGCAGGTCTTGTGAGTGTATTGGTTGTCGGGGAGGGGGGCCAAACCAATGTTTGCTATGGGGCCCAGTCTTTTTTAGTTATGTATGGAATATTTTATTGTTTCCAGCAGTTCTGCACTTCTCCCCTACATACAAAATCCTGTGAGAGTGAAACTGTAGTGAGAATGACGTGACACAGTCTCAGCACCGCCCCTGCAAAAAAGTCAGGAACTTTGAAAAGAATGTATTGTCTGCTTCCTGTAGAAGGAGCGGTGTGCAGTGAGGACGTGCTGCTGGTCATTTCTAGCCATGGCTGGTAATGTATTTTGTGAATCAGAATTATTAGATTTGCATTAAAATGAATTGTTTCAATGTACCTATATAGTTTCCATAGTTGTTTTAGCAGCAAGGAGATATTAACATACTTCCCCTTGGTTGGGACTGTGTTGCACCATGCAGAGACAGATTATTAGGAAGGTATGGCAATTGGTGGCACTATTGTTTGTGGAGCTGTGCCCAACTCGTCTCTGTTACTTTGCTGCCAGCCTTTGCATGGCGGGAACAGGGACACTGACTATTTAATTTCTAAGAGAAGGGGCCAAACAGAGCAGTGTACCGCTGTCACACATATACAGGACTAGGGACAGCAAATAAATCTTCCTGTTCTGTAAGTGGTTTGCCTTGGTCCTTGATCTGTTAGGAAACTATAAATTCCAGCATGCCCTGACAGCTGCAGGCCTTCAGGGCATGCTGGGAGTTGTAGTTTTCTCAAAATCTTGCATTCGATATTGGTATGTTTCTTTATTTATTTCATGAATAATAAAAGTGCTTTTCAATTACCTCCCACCCTACGGTGCCCGCTGATCTGAGTCTGCTGCATGTAAACATTGCAGTGCACCCAGGTCCGTACATGGCCCCCGTCCTCACTCTCTGTACAATGTATGGGGCATCCGTACATTGCACCGAAATGGTGTCCCCGCTGCAGCCGTGTCACATACTGAGACTTTGCTATTCTCATTTAAAGGAGGGTGCTGGGTGGGGACTTGGCAAAGTTAGGGACGTGAATAAAAAAAAAAATTTCATGGAGATATCTCGATTTCCATTACTTAAAAGTTGGGAGGTATCCAATAATGTTTAAAAGGTTTCAATTTGTACATATTCCACGGCAATTCACAAAGATCTTGAATACAGCACTTATATCCTTATATCCATGTTTACATGCAGCTGTTTCTGTAACTTTCCATAGAAAATAATAGAGAGAGCCACGCACATGCATGGCCACCTCTCCATATAGTCACCGTCTGGAATTGGCATCGGGTGACCACAATTCTTTATATAGGTGCGGGTCTATGGATATGTAGAATTCACTGGAATATTGAGAAATAAAAATAAAAAAATAACTTTTATTATTATATATTAAAACCTGTGTGGCTCTAAATAATTAAGAAATTTTAGTATAATTTATACCATGCTAATATGGACCTCATATATAAGATTTATTTGTGTCAGTCTGGGCTCCGTTCCAACGGAAAGCTCCGACGGAACGGAGCCCTGACGCAGATATGAACGAAGCCTAAGAAGAGAATCTTTGTTTTTGACCTTATAGCTAACAATACATCTAACTTCCTTATAGAGTTAGGTCCAGAATTATTTGGACAGTGACACAATCTGCATGATTTGGGCTCTGCATGCCACAACATTGGATTTGAAATGAAACAACTGAGATGCAATTGAAGTGTAGACTTTCAGGCTTAATTCAAGGGGTTCAACAAAAATATCCTGTGAAACGTTTAGGAATCGCAACCATTTTTCTACACAGCCTCCTCATTTCAGGGGCTCAAAAGTAATTGGACAAATTAACATTACCAGACATAAAATGTTTTTTTTTAATACTTTGTAGAGAATCCTTTGCAGGCAATGACTGCCTGAAGTCTGGAACCCAAGGACATCACCAAATGCTGGGTTTCCTTCTTTGTGATGCTTTGCCCGGCCTTTACTGCAGCTGTCTTCAGTTGTTGCTTGTTTGCGGGTCTTTCCTTAAGTTTTGTCTTAAGCAGGTGAAATGCATCTCGATCGGGCTGAGATCTGGTGATTGACTTGGCCATTGCAGAATATTCCACTTTTTTGCCTTAAAAAACTCCTGGGTTGCTTTCGCAGTATGTTTTGGGTCATTGTCCATCTGTACTGTGAAGCGACGTCCAATCAATCTTGCTGCATTTGGTTGAATTGGAGCAGAAAGTATAAACCTGACGACTTCAGAATTGATCCGGCTGCTTCTGTCTTCAGTCACATCATCAATAAACACTAGTGACCCAGTGCCTTTGGCAGCCATGCATGCCCATGCCATCACATTGCCTCCACCATGTTTTACAGAGGATGTGGTGTGCTTTGGATCATGAGCCGTTCCAAGCCTTCTCCATACTTTCTTCCTCCCATCATTCTGGTACAGGTTGGTCTTAGTTTCATGCTGTTCCAGAACTGGGCTGGCTTCTTTACATGTTGTTTGGCAAAGTGTAATCTGGCCTTTCTATTTTTGAGGCTGATTAATGGTTTGCACCTTGTGGTGAACCCTCTGTATTTGCTCTCATGGAGTCTACTCTTTATGGTAGACTTAGATACTGATGCACCTACTTCCAGGAGAGTGTTCTTCACTTGGGTAGAAGTTGTGAAGGGGTTTTTTTTCATCATGGAAAGGATTCTGCGATCATCCACCACTGTTGTTTTCCATGAACGTCCAGGCCTCTTGGAGTTCACGAGATCACCAGTGCGCTCTCTTTTTTCAAGAATGTACCAAACTGTTGATTTGGCCACTCCTAATATTTGTGCTCTCTCTGATGGATTTCCTCATTTTTTTTCAGCCTAACGATGGTCTGTTTCACTTGCATTGAGAGCTCCATTGATCTCATGTTGTGGGTTCACAGCAAGAGCTTCCAAATGCAAATGCCACACCTGGAATCAACTCCAGACTTTTTACCTGCTTAATTGATGATGGATTAACGAGGGAATAGCCCATGCAGCCCATTAAATAGCTTTTGAGTTATTTGTCCAATCGCCTTTGGTCCCTTGAAAAAGAGGCAGCTACATATTAAAGAGCTGTAATTCCTAAACCATTCTTCAAATTAGGATGTGAATACCCTCAAATTAAAGCCGAGAGTCTGCACTTTAAGCTCATATTGATTATATAACTGTATATTCAATTTGTTTTGGTAAACAGCTAAAATGCCCAAACTTGTGTCACTGTCCAAATAATTCTGGACCTAACTGTAATTGTTCTGTCTATCTGGAATATATGGTTCTAACAATTGTCAGCTGCAAAAAGCAACCGAAAACTCAGCTGAGGGAATTTATTAGGACTGGCGTTGTCTGCTGCGTTGCATATTTGCATATTTTTGGCTGTTTTTCTGGCCATTTTTCTGGCCGAAAAATCAGAAGCAGAACGCCTCCAAACATTTGCACATTGATTTCAATGGTAAAAACTGCGTTCTGTTCCGACGGGGCGTAAACCTTTATAAAAAAAAAACGCCTGCGAAAAAGAAGTGCATGTCACTTCTTGAGCCGTTTTTCATTGACTCTATAGAAAAACAGCTCCAAAAACGGCCGTAAAAAACGCAGAGAAAAAGACGAGTTTGCTTAAAAAACTTCTGAAAATCAGCTCCGTGTTTTCAGACGTATTTTGCTAAGCTTGTGAACATTGCCTTAGTGGTTGTCTTGAGTTAAAAAAGTTGCACTAAGTTTCAGGCTGCAATCTTCATTCCTTCATTCATTTTCAGACCCCTTGACATGCAGTCTGCAATCTGCTCGAGCTTCAGAGATTGCTCATGTGAGCGAGTCCCGCCCAGTAAGCGCAGCCAGCGATGTTAGGACAGGGCTCTACAGTGACATGTCACGTGGCATGTGTTGCACTGTGATCACATACAAGAGATGCAATATACAAGTCGCAGTTGTAGAAAGTTGAGGTCCTCCCTTGAATTTCTGCGAAAAACACAAAAGTAATGCAACAGTGTTGCGTTATTGCATATGCTGGACATCACATTGCAATATCACAATGCACTTCATCGCACACATGTGATTATCGTGCGCATGTAAATGCCATGGAGCCTAAAGGAGTTGTATATACTTTACAGCAGCAAAATAATAAGACATTTTTAATGAAGATTATTTAGAAAGCTGCTTAATTTTGCACTTAGGAAGCAATTAAACAATAATAAAAAAAAGTACTAAGTGTCCATAGCGAAGTTTGATTATGAGATAAATCAGGTTTATTTATCTATAACATATAATGGTGAATAATGGCGAATACAGATCCGCATGATTTCAGAAAATTTTGTCTCAATATCACAACTGGAAAATGAAGTTATGTTTTTCTCTAACGTTCTCTAGTTTTTTATTTTATTTTCAGATAAACTTAAGAAAGTCCGAACAAAGTTAGTGGAACGTTGCAACAAAGCACTTCTAGGATTGTTGCTAGATGATTTGCTTCAAAAACAAATACTCAACCAGGCGGAAGTGGAGTTTATCAAAGAAGAAAGCCCTTTGCGTGCAGATAAATGCAGAGAACTGGTTGATATGGTGATAAAAAAGGGAGACTACAGCTGCAATGTGCTACTGCAAAAAATCATAGAAAGGGACGAAGTGCTTAGTAAAGATCTGGGGATAACAGGTATACTTATACAATGTCATTATATTGTATTATTTTCTAGTGGTAACCAGCAAGTAAATGTGTAATACAGGAAAATGACAGCAGAATGATCCCATTACCTGATAATAACTCCATAAGATTCCTGTCTCATATAGCGGTGACGGGTGCTGCCAGACACCCACAAAAGCATCCTTTTTTAGGGAATACTAGACTCGCCATGCTTGAGCTAAGTAGATCATCCAAAGTTTTCCCCTCATGATAAATGGATCCATTGGTGTCCAGAAGCCTCTTATCCCCCCTCATCAATTGGAATTGATATGCACTTTTGGCTGATCCAAACATGGGTGTTCAGCTGTGACAGCATTCAATATCAGATTTCCCCGGTGAAGCATCTCTTACTGGTAGAGCAGCATGCTGCATCTTCGTGTATCAGTTGCACATGGGCAACCCTAAAAATGTTGTCCCATCATTGTTGGCACAATAGTACAGTCACCAGGACTACATTCAATGAAACTATCATTGTAAGGGTATGTTCACATGTCCTATTTTCGGCCGATTTTCGGAAGCAGAACGCCTCCAAACATCTGGTCATTGATTTCAATGGGGAAAAACAGCGTTCTGCTCCGATGGGCTGTTTTTTTACGCGGACGTTTTGGGACGTTTTTGGAGCCGTTTTTCATAGAAAACAGCTCCAAAAACGGCCGTAAAAAATGCAGCGAAAATCGTGAGTGGCTTAAAAAACGTCTTAAAATCAGGAGCTGTTTTCCTTTGAAAACAGCTCCGTATTTTCAGACGTTTTTGACTCAGCGTGTGAACATACCCTAATACTAGATCACTCCCAATTTGGCTACACATTTGTGAACAAGTCAGAGGAAGTAGACTAAATATAATTCTTCTTGAATTATCCATAGCCTGTTCAACTACAGTATATACTGTACATACTTAAAGAGGACCTGTCGCTAGGTCATATAAGTTGAACTGGTTTACTGACCTGAATAGCGCTGTCTCCATGATTCCAGTGCAGGGTTTTTTTTCCTGGACCCCCGTTCCAGAGATGTGGCCCACTGTTGTGTTGACTCCCTATATACAAATTTTCTGTAGCTAGCCGAGGTGGAGTTAGCTTCCCTACCCCTGATGCTGACCAATCAGCCGGAGGCAGCTTGTGGGTAAGAAGGGTGTAGGGAAAAAATATAAAATGGCGCTGGAATCAGGGAGACAGCGCTGTTCAGGTCAGATAACCTGTTAAACTTATATGACTTAGTGACAGGTCCTCTTTAAAGAGAACAGAAAGTATCACAGCACTGCACATATAGACGGAATGGGTGCAAGCCTCAACAGGACTTGATCCAAGGTCCCCTATTGTAAAATCCATAAGAGACAAGGCAGCGCATCCAAAATAAAGGGAACTTTATTCACCCATGAGACGTTTCAGCTCAACAGAGCCTTTCTCAATCATAGGGTACTCTTTAAAGGGGTTTTCCGAGATTTGCTGCAGAACATTTCCACAGAAAGCTGCAGGGAATACCACACTAAATTAAGCAGATTTTGGTGCCGATTTGCCTGTGGAAAAAAGTGAGTGTCTTGGGAAAAAAAAGAAAAAACATAAAAAAACACTATATCCACCTCGCCTGGAGCTCCCAGGGCAATGCTTCTCTGGTCCCCACTGGTCTCTATAGGCTTTTTTTTTACTGGTCTTACGGATTTTGCTGCTTATCCGCTGTTAGTCCGCAGCAATATCCGCAACAATAGTATTTGCTTGCAGATTTCTTCTGCCCCATTGAATTCATTGGGGAAAGTCTGCAACAAGCCCGTGCACTTTCCGCAGCAGAAATTGACATGATCTGTGCTGGTCAATTTCTGCGCGGAAAATCTATGCTGCGTATGGAGACGATTTGTTCAAATCTCATTCACTTTTCTGGTACCGTATTCTGCTGAAAATTCTCCATCCCAAATCCAGCTGGAAAATCGACAGCAAATACGCTACATGTGAACGCGAACCTAATAGAGAAAGGTTTTCACTTCCTGTCAGGTCACACAACAGGAAATGGAATGGAAGAACTTCCTGGATACACTACCCACTAATGTTGCTCTCAAGCTTTTTTTGATTTGGATGACCAAATAAACTAGCCCAAAATCACAGTAGCTTTCAATGAAAATAAGTTGTTCACATGCTCTGGGTGAAACTGGCTACATTTAGAAAACACAATGATCAATATAGAAGCCACATCCGGTCTTTCATACCATTACATAGCGCTCAAAAAAAATGGCATTTCCTATCCGCAAATAATGTAATCCAATTGTATTTATTATTGCAAATAATATATAGTACCCGAAGATTAATCAGAATTCTTTCTATGTTTCCAGCAGAGCTTCCATTACCAACGCAGGAACAAAACAATGCACAACCTATCCAACGAGGTAATGCTACTTTAACGTCATCAGTTTATATTGCATAGTGTGTGTGTATGTCCGCACAAGGTTGGCATTTGGCACTTGGGGTGTAGTTAAAAGGATCCAAAAAAATGCATAAATTGCAATTCCCATAAAACATTACATTCTGAGCATATTTCATTATAGAGCTTTTTTCCTAGGCCGCATTTAAAACAATTGTAAGAGTAAAATTCAATTCTATTGGATAAATTTTCCAAATTTTACACTATCACCACTAGAAAGGTATGCATTTAAAAGTCTTATCCCAACAATCTATTAAAGGGGTTTTCCGGTTTGATATAAATAATGCTTAAATCCCTGTATTATTTAAAAGTTCCACAACTTTCCTATATACCCCATGTTTCAATTCCTGAGCATTTTCAAGAAATGTGTTTGCTGTCAGAGAATGAGAACACTCTTGTTTACATTCAGAGGCAGCAAACCCGTACATACTTAAGGCCCTTTTACACGCACCATTTATCGGGCAAACGCTCATTCATAGAACGCTCGTTAACGATAATTGCCCTCTTTAAACAGGGCAGCGATCAGCAGATGAACGAGCAAACACTTGATCATCTGCTGATCGTATCATTTTAAAAATGAAAAATATTTCAGGGTTTGACTGCACTATTGATTCCGTCAAAACGACGGAACCTTGTCACAACGGTGACAGACAGAAACCATTAGCTAGGTTTCCGTCACCATTGAGTTCAATGGTGAGGGAAACGGAAGCTAAGGTTTCCGTTTGACTTTCCGCTGAGGGGTTAACCTGACGGAAACCTCTGACGGAACCCCTCAGCGGAAAGGAACGCTGATGTGTACAGGCCCTCAGAGGACCTTTACTCCTTTCCCAACTGACAAGTAGATACAATTGTATTCAGTCTAGACAATACTCTGTGAGCTAAAGAGGGCTGGACTCCAGACCTATTGCAGCAAATTACCAGAGAAATTTGTGCAGCTGCTCACAAAGCATTGCCTAGACTAGATACAGTTGTATCTACAGGGTGGGCCATTTATATGGATAGTCCTAAATAAAATGGGAATGGTTGGTGATATTAACTTCCTGTTTGTGGCACATTAGTATATGGGAGGGGGGAAACTTTTCAAGCTGGGTGTTGACCATGGCGGCCATTTTGAAGTCGCCCATTTTGTATCCAACTTTAGTTTTTTCAATGGGAAGAGGGTCATGTGACACATCAAACTTATCGAGAATTTCACAAGAAAAACAATGGTGTGCTTGGTTTTAATGTTACTTTATTCTTTCATTAGTTATTTACAAGTTTCTGACCACTTATAAAATGTGTTCAAAGTTCTGCCCATTGTGTTGGATTGTCAATGCAACCCTCTTCTCCCACTCTTCACACACTGATAGCAACACCGCAGAAGAAATGCCTCCCGATCTGACCCCCTTAGACTTTTATCTTTCGGGTCATCTGAAGGCAATTGTCTATGCTGAGAAGATACGAGATCTGCAGCAACTGAAACTACAGATACTGGAAGCCTGTGCTAGCATTTCTTCTGCGGTGTTGCTATCAGTGTGTGAAGAGTGGGAGAAGAAACTTGTAAATAACTCATGAAAGAATAAAGTAACGTTAAAACCAAGCACACCATTGTTTTTCTTGTGAAATTCCCGATAAGTTTGATGTGTCACATGACCCTCTTCCCATTGAAAAAACTAAAGTTGGATACAAAATGGCCGACTTAAAAATGGCCGCCATGGTCAACACCCAGCTTGAAAAGTTTCCCCCTCCCATATACTAATGTGCCACAAACAGGAAGTTAATATCACCAATCTCATTTTATTTAGGTGTATCCATATAAATGGCCCACCCTGTACTTCTCAGCTGAGATCAGGACTAGGTATGTACAGGTTTGCAGCCTCTGAATGTACTCAAGTGTTCTCATTCACTGACAGCAAACTAATATATTGAAAATGGTGTAGAAATGAAACCCAAAATATGTTACAAGTGTGTAGAACTTTCAATTAAACAGTGATTAAGCTTTATTTGCATAAAACTGGGCAAACCCCTTTAAGGGCTCTTTACTGAAGAACACCATGCACGCCCTAACTATATGGAGAATTGCAAAAACGAGTAAGGGTATGTGCAGACACAAAATAAAAAACGTCTCAAAATACGGAGCTTTTTTCAAGGGAAAACTGCTGCTGATTTTCAGAAGTCACGTTTTTCACTGTGCTTTTAACAGCCGTTTTTGGAGCTGGTTTTCTATAGAGGCTATGAAAAACGGCTCCAAAAACGGCTGAAGAAGTGACATGCACTTCTATTCCGCCTCCGTTTTTTTTCAAAATGGCAGCGTATAAAACGCCCCGTCGGAGCAGAACGCCGTATTTCCCATTGAAATCAATGAGCAGATGTTTCTAGGCGTTCTGCTTCCGATTTTACAGCCGTTTTTCGGGATGTTTACGGCCCGAAAAACGTCTGAAAACACAACGTTTGCACATACCTTAAGGCTCTGTTCACATCTGCGTTGGAGGCTCTGTTAGGGGCCTCTGTCGAAGATCCGGCAGAGATTACCGGAAACAATCAATGCAGCATATTGTTGACGGAAAGCAGACGGAACCCATTAAAGGCGTTTTTTGGCCGCCGGTGGTGTCTGTAGTGCAATGGAACCGTTGCTTACAGTATTTCCTTGTCCTGCTCCTCTGATGGAGCAGAACAATGGAATGGCCCGACGCAGATGTGAACAGGGCCTTAGTGATTAGTAATATATTAAAGTTGTTATTACCTTGATATTTATTATTAAGTCAACAACTTTCATGCGACAGCTTCAATAGCAACTTGCATACAAATCACTTGCAAGTTACTATTGCTGTCGTATAAAAGTTGTTGAGTTAATACAAGATTGCACTACAGTTTGACACTTTCTTGCTTTGCAAATTTCTCTGATCAAATTACTTCATGAAAAAAATAGTATTACAAATATTAGTGGTTTAGTTTTCTTTATATGACTTAAAGAGGACCTGTCAGTATTTCTGCCACTTGTATTCCCCATAATATAACAATTCTGGAACATCTTTTCTTAGAAATTTGCCTTATGCCGTTCCTCTGTTATTCCTCCTAGAAATGTATACATAAATTGGCTACTGGATGTTACCAGTTGGTCATGTGTCCTTATGCAGTCTGACACTGTCCAATCAGTGCTCACAGTCTCAGACTGTTTAGGAACACACCCCTTTGACAAGGGGAGTACATTTCCAGGTGGGATAATGGAAGAATTGAAAAGTGCAGAGTTCTACAAAAAAGGGTGCTCCAGCATAGTTATTTCATGGGGAATACACTAAAATAGACATGTCATGAGAGCGATCAGGTTCTCTTTCCTATATTCATATATTGAAATGTAGATTTATCGGTTTCCCTTTTAAATAATTTGTTAACCCTTTATGCTCAGTTGTGAGTAGTCTTTGCACTGTCAAATTAAAAAGATTCAAAGGTTCCATAACTAATAAAACATGAATCATGCTCTTATTTTCCAGCATCTGCAGAACTGTAACTGCTATAAGAAGAACAGTCCAGCCAACAAAATAATTGCTCTTCAGATTAATATGTGATATGAAGAATTGTGCCTGTAACAGGACCAACCTTAGTTTATATAGTGCCCTGTGCAGAGCCATAGTTTGTGCCCACCTATCTCACCACCAAAAGTGAAACAGAAATTTTTGAGCGGGCCTGAAGGTTAATAGGGTTATGGGAACATTACAAAGACAATATATCTTTTTTACTTTTCCAACCCTTTCCTAAAAGTGTCTCTAAGGCTGGGTTCACACGAGCATGTTACGTCCGTAATTGACGGACATATTTCGGCCGCAAGTCCCGGACCGAACACACTGCAGGGAGCCGGGCTCCTAACATCATAGTTATGTACGATGCTAGGAGTCCCTGCCTCGCTGCAGGACAACTGTCCCATACTGTAATCATGTTTTCAGTACGGGACAGTAGTTCCACGGAGAGGCAGGGACTCCTAGCGTCGTACATAACTATGATGCTAGGAGCCCGGCTCTCTGCAGTGTGTTCGGTCCGGGATTTGCGGCCGAAATACGTTCCGTCCATTACGGACGTAACATGGTCGTGTGAACCCAGCCTTATTATAAACACCCCACAACCACAGCTAAACTTCATGTACAAACAGGACTTTTCTTGATTTTCTTTGTATAATGATGTTCTTCTTTATAAGTAATAATTCTATATGATCCTTTTTAAAATTGTGTTAAATTTCTTCCAAGAAGAAACTGGTCATACCTGAACCTAGGAAAAAATGTATTATAAACTAGAATTATTGTGATGTGATTATGAATTATGCACTTCGGGTTCCATGTGTATTTTTGCTTCTTTTTTACCTTTTTCAATAAACATTACAGTTCGTCCCAGTCCGCGAGAGCGAGCTGTTAGTGGTGTTTTATTTGGCGCTAGCAGTCTGTCACTTTGCCAACACAATCCATATGTACCATACAAGATTAGTCATCATAGTGTAGAGTCCCCTCGTTCAAGAAATCCTCACCTATTTGCCAGAGCAAAGAGCAGCTTCCACTATAGCAGAAATAGCCTGGCAATGTATTACGTAGTCACCCATTCACTATATTTCCCCCCCCCCCCCGCAGTGGACACTGGTGTTGGTTTCTGCTTATCAGGAGTTTTAGAAGCTGGATCCACAGTGATCAGCTGATTTTAAGTTGTATTCACTTGTTGTAATATTATGACATATCACTAGCACATACCATATGGGACCCCTGCAAATCCAGAGATTTTCCGTCCGAGGTCCCACTAGCTTTTACCTGCACAATAGTCCAGCTGTTACGTTGGGTACGTGGACCCACTGGGCCGTACCGCCTTAACGGTATGGCAGCTGGCCAATAGGACACAGGTCACAGTCTATAGTTCGTATAGGTGTACCTGTGGTAGCTCAGACAGTAGCAAGACAGGCTCGGCTGGGACTAGGCAGCAGGCAGGCACCAGGCGTGGTGTAGCAGGACAGGCGTGGTACTCAGTGCAGCACGACTCCAACTCAGCACTTGGACCAGGATAGCACGGGATACAGGTAGCAGGAATGAGAAAAAACTGGGAACTGGAAAACACTTAGGAGACCATTTGCAAAGACAGACTAGGGTAACGACAACAAAGCTCAGGCAATTTAGTGAGGGGCAGAGCCCTTCTTATAGTCCAGGGTGATCTGGGAGCAATCAACTCAATCCCCCACATGTGTGCGCTCTGGCTCCTTAAGGCTGGACTGAGCTCGCGAGCTCATCCTAGTGGTGGCTGCGGAACAGGACGGCCTCATGTGCAGGCATCTCTGGAGAGAAGGGCGTCGACAGGATGGGAGAAGTTCGTGGTCAGCATCACAATCTCCGATGGCCACCACCATGCATTCTTCACAGTTAGGGTTTGTTCCCACGCAGTGTTTTCAGGCATTTTTCGGGGGCCGAAGCGCCTCGAAAAATGTCTGAAAAAACGGAAGCTGAACGCCTTCAAACATCTGCCCATTGATTTCAATGGGAAAAACTATGTTTTGTTCAGAAAAAAGGTGCGTAAAAAAACACCTCGTAAAAAAGAAGTGCGTGTCAATTCTTGAGCCGTTTTTAGAGCCATTTTTCATTGTCAGTAGAAAAACAGCTCCAAAAATGGCATAAAAAACACCTGATGCTTTAAAAACGGCTGAAAATCAAAGGCTGTTTTCCCTTGAAAACAACTCTGTTTTACAGTAGTTTTTACTTTAGCATGTGAACAGTGGCGGATTATCATTAGGGCGTTTCGGGCGGTCGCCCGGGGCCCAAGACTGCCAGGGGGCCCAAGGAGCCTATGACCGCCCGAACCCCCTCATGCCCAGTGGCGTCGCTAGCACCGGAGGGAGCCCCGGTGCCAGGACCGCACCTGTCAGGCGAGGGGAGCTTTGCTTCTACTTAGCAGCCGTGGTCTGTGCTGCTTTAGAAGCTCCCCCTCCAGCCCCCCTTCCCTGCTCTAAACATCTCTGCTGCTAGCTGTCGGGACATGGGGGAGGGGAGACTGTCGGCGGGCTCTGTGCTGTGAGCAGGAGAAGAGCTGCAGTGAAGACATAAAAGGTAAGTGCATGTGTGTTTAATATCCATATTCATGTGTGTTTAATGTCCATATTCATGTATGTTTAATGTCCATATTCATGTATGTTTAATGTCCATATTCATGTATGTTTAATGTCCATATTCATGTGTTTACAAGGTGTACTTTGTGTATAATGTGCATACTCGTGTATAATGTGCCTACTTAGTGTATAATGTGCATACTCGTGTGTACTTTGTGTACTATGCATACTTTGTGTATAATGTGCCTACTTTGTGTACTTTGTGCATAATGTGTGTACTTTGTGTACTGTGCGTACTTTGTGCATAATGTGCGTACTTTGTACTGTGCGTACTTTGTGCATAATGTGCGTACTTTGTGCGTACTTTGTGCATAATGTGCGTACTTTGTGCGTACTTTGTGCATAATGTGCGTACTTTGTGCATAATGTGCGTACTTTGTGCATAATGTGGTACTTTGTGTACTGTGCATACTTTGTGCATAATGTGCCTACTTTGTGCATAATGTGCGTACTTTGTGCATAATGTGCGTACTTTGTGCATAATGTGCCTACTTTGTGCATAATGTGCGTACTTTGTGCATAATGTGCGTACTTTGTGCATAATGTGGTACTTTGTGTACTGTGCATACTTTGTGCATAATGTGCATACTTTGTGCATAATGTGCGTACTTTGTGCATAATGTGCGTACTTTGTGCATAATGTGCCTACTTTGTGCATAATGTGCGTACTTTGTGTACTTTGTGCATAATGTGGGTACTTTGTGCATAATGTGCGTACTTTGTGTACTTTGTGCATAATGTGTGTACTTTGTGCATAATGTGCGTACTTTGTGCATAATGTGGTACTTTGTGTACTGTGCATACTTTGTGCATAATGTGCGTACTTTGTGTACTTTGTGCATAATGTGCGTACTTTGTGCATAATGTGCCTACTTTGTGCATAATGTGCGTACTTTGTGCATAATGTGCGTACTTTGTGCATAATGTGCATACTTTGTGTACTTTGTGCATAATGTGCGTACTTTGTGCATAATGTCCTTACTTTGTGCATAATGTGCGTACTTTGTGCATAATATGGTACTTTGTGTACTGTGCGTACTTTGTGCATAATGTGCCTACTTTGTGTACTTTGTGCATAATGTGGTACTTTGTGCATAATGTGCGTACTTTGTGCATAATGTGCCTACTTTGTGTACTTTGTGCATAATGTGCGTACTTTGTGCATAATGTGCATAATGTGCGTACTTTGTGCATAATGTGCGTACTTTGTGCATAATGTGCGTACTTTGTGCATAATTTGCGTACTTTGTGCATAATGTGGTACTTTGTGTACTGTGCGTACTTTGTGCATAATGTGCCTACTTTGTGTACTTTGTGCATAATGTGGTACTTTGTGTACTGTGCGTACTTTGTGCATAATGTGCGTACTTTGTGCATAATGTGCCTACTTTGTGTACTGTGTGTACTTTGTGCATAATGTGCGTACTTTGTGCATAATGTGCGTACTTTGTGCATAATGTGCGTACTGTGTGTACTTTGTGCATAATGTGCCTACTTTGTGTACTAGTGTTTAGGTAGTGTTAGCAATAGTTACGGCGCGGCAGGGTGGTGGTGGAGAAGGGGGGCCCAAGTTTGGGTAACAGCCCAGGGCCCATGGTCTTCTTAATCCGCCACTGCATGTGAACATACCATGAGGGTGCAAGATAGAGCCCCACCTCCAATTATAACTTGATAAAGATATGCTACTGATTATAATGTAATGTACCAGTTTAGCTGTGCCATTATCTGTATTAGAGAATTACTCATTCTAAGGCTAGATTCACACGAGCGTTGCGAAGACCCTTCACACGGTCCATTGAAACAACAGCCCTGTGAACGGCCCCATTGAATTACATAGGTCCGTGTGACGGCTGTTGTTTTAACGGCCGTCACACGGACGTATAAGGGCACGGCCAGACGTGGCAGAGTTTTTCCGCTGCAAATGTTGGTGCAGATTTAGGGCAATTATGCAATGAATCTGAACCAACATTTGCATATTTGACAGGTAATTCAGACATTGCAGAAAAGACAGCAGACTTGCCACAGATTCAGTTTTTACATTGCAAAGGCTGAAATTCGCAGTGAAATTCCGCTTCTTCTCCGCAACAGTCAGTGCATGCTGCGGACTGAAAATTCTGCACCGCAGCCTATGGTCCGCAGCGGAGTTTTCCGCAACGTCTGAACTAACTTGCCTAAAAATGTATTGAAACAACTGTAAAAAACGGCCGCTGGAGAATTCCACTGCAGACTGTCCGCAGCGGAATTCCACAGCAATTCCGCCACGTCTTGCCGTGCCCTAACACGTTCGTGTGAATAAGGCCTTAGGGTATTTGTGCCTGTGTTGTGCGATCCTGCAGCTCTCTGTAAAGCTTCTGCAAGGGAATGAGCTGCATATTCTGCCTCCGTCAAATCTTTAGCAAGCAGGAAACCGCACACTCAGTCTGTGCATTTTCAGGAGGGAAGAAAAGTTTTTTTTATTTGATAAATTTGCTTAAAGGCTATGTATACCTACGAAAATGTGTTTTTTGTTGTTGTTTTTTTATTATATAAAAATTTGTATCAGTGTGATTGGTGCATCTTTGTAAATTACATTCTATTACAAATTATTTTTCCTTTTTGAGACACAGCTGCTTTGTATCCTGTATACGCCTGTATCACCTGAGACATGAAGCCGTCAGATCAGCGGCACTGACAGGTTAAGTGTCAGCGGGTTCTGCGTGTCTCTGAAACGCAGGATCAAGCTGCTACTGATCACATACAAGTTCATAACTTAAATGTGATTGATTACAGGTGGATCCTGCATGTCAGAGACACGCAGGTCCCTCTGTCACTAAGGCCTGATTCACACGAATGTGTTAAACGTCCGTGGGACGGCCGTTGAAACAGCGGCTGTCCCACGGACCTATGTAATTGAATGTGGCCGTTCACACAGCCGTTATTTCAACGGACTGTGTGAAGGGTCCGTGCGAAAATAGGACATGACTTATCTTTTCACGCATCACGCATCCCTCCATACACTCTCAACTATGGTGGATGCGTGACATCGCGTCCCGGCAGCGCTGAGCACGGATGCACCTTGGACGTGAAAAACTGACGTTTTTCATGTCCGAGATGCGCAGCGCTTGTGTGAATCAGGCCTAAACCTGTCAGGCCGGCAGGACTGATGGATTCAGGTCTCAGCGCAACATACAGCTGCTCGGTATACAGGATACAAAAGCAGCTATATCTCAAAAAGTAAAAATTAATTATTAACAAAAATTATTTAGGAAGTTGCACCAAATCACACTAAAGGCCCCTGCACACGGCCGGAAGGGTAATCAGTCCGTGATTACGGGCACGGACAGTCAGCCAAATTTGCTGGCCGTGCTCCCAATATAAAGTATAGGAGCACGGTCCGTAAAATAAAAAAATAGGACTTGTCCTATTTTTTCCGGATGCTTTCTACGGCCCGGACACCTACCTATAAATATACGGGAAGGTGTCCTTGGGCAATAGAAATTAAATGATCCGTACTTTGATACACAATTACGGATCCGTGTGCATGGGGCCTGATACACATTTTTATTTAAAAAAACAAACAACGATGTCAAAGGTGTATATAGCCTTTAATTGATAGAAATTAATCTATCATTGTCTGTTTGTTTTATTTGTTAGAAATTAATGGAATCACTATGTGCTCAGAGGCAGAATTTCGAGAAATAACTACTACAGAAAAAGATGTGAGTATGAGTGACAGCAATTGATCAATCCTCAATACTGATTTGCTCTTTTTTTTTTAATTATATGTCCCTTATGATGGCAGATATTTGCCAAACAGTGACTTATGTTATGTTCAAGGACCACCTTAGCCAAATATTGTCAGCATGTAAATCAATACTGTTCAGTGTTAGGGTATGTTCACACAGGCATATTTTACGCCTCGTAATACTCCCCAAAATACGCCTAGAAACAGCTCCCATAAACCAGGCGTTTTTTAGGCAGAGTTGCCAAACGCTTACCAAGTGTTTCTTCAGTCAAGGAAGTAGTCAATATCTGTTTCAAAGACGCCTCAAGAAGGGACATGCACTTCTTTATTTTATACAAGGCGTTTCTTTAAACAGCGGCGTAAACTTATGCCTCATATACACTACCCAACTTTTAACCATTTAAAACAATGGAAAGCTGTTTATAGGCATTTTCAAGGCGTATTTTACAGAGTAATGTAACCGTTTTGCGCTCCGAAATACGCCTGAAGAACTCTGTGTTAGGGCGTATTCAGACGAACGTGATATACGTCTGTGCAACGCGCGTGATTTTCACGCACGTCGCACGGACCTCTATTAGTCTATGGGGCCGTGCAGACAGTTCCGTGATTTTTACACAGCGTGAGTCCGCTGCGTAAAACTCACGACATGTCCGTTCTTTGTGCGTATTTCGCGCAATACGCACCCATTGAAGTCAATGGGTCCGTGAAAATCACGCGCACCACACGGAAGCACTTGTGTGGGACGCGCATGATTCGCGCAACAGCAGTCAAAAGTATGAATGATAACAGAAAAGCACCACGTGCATTTCTGATTACAAACATCCAAATGGAGTGTCATAATGATGGCGGTTGCGCGAAAATCACGCGAAAATCATATGGTGATGATACACAGAGCTGTCAAGTGTCTTTTGCGCGCACAAAATGCAGCGTTTTTTGTGCTCGCAAAACGCACACGCTCGTGTGAATCCGGCCTTAATCTCACTTTCATTACATCTCTCGAACATTGTTTTGGTACAAAAATCTTATCAAGGAATATTAATAAAAATCAATGGACTTGTCCATGTCTATGAATCAGTCAATAAGGTCATGATGGCACAGACGCTAGTTGAGACCCTACAATACACTACCGTTCAAAAGTTTGGGGTCACCCAGACAATTTTGTGTTTTCCATGAAAACTCACACTTATATTTATCAAATGAGTTGCAAAATGACTAGAAAATATAGTCAAGACATTGACAAGGTTAGAAATAATGATTTTTATTTCACATAATAATTTTCTCCTTCAAACTTTGCTTTCGTCAAAGAATGCTCCATTTGCAGCAATTACAGCATTGCAGACCTTTGGCATTCTAGCTGTTAATTTGCTGAGGTAATCGGGAGAAATTTCACCCCATGCTTCCAGAAGCCCCTCCCACAAGTTGGATTGGCTTGATGGGCACTTCTTGCGTACCATACGGTCAAGCTGCTCCCACAAAAGCTCTATGGGGTTGAGATCTGGTGACTGCGCTGGCCACTCCATTACAGATAGAATACCAGCTGCCTGCTTCTTCCCTAAATAGTTCTTGTGTAATTTGGAGGTGTGCTTTGGGTCATTGTCCTGTTGTAGGATGAAATTGGCTCCAATCAAGCGCTGTCCACAGGGTATGGCATGGCGTTGCAAAATGGAGTGATAGCCTTCCTTATTCAAAATCCCTTTTACCTTGTATAAATCTCCCACTTTACCAGCACCAAAGCAACCCCAGACCATCACATTACCTCCACCATGCTTAACAGATGGCGTCAGGCACTCTTCCAGCATCTTTTCAGTTGTTCTGCGTCTCACAAATGTTCTTCTGTGTGATCCAAACACCTCAAACTTCGATGCGTCTGTCCATAACACTTTTTTCCAATCTTCCTCTGTCCAATGTCTGTGTGCTTTTGCCCATATTAATCTTTTCCTTTTATTAGCCAGTCTCAGATATGGCTTTTTCTTTGCCACTCTGCCCTGAAGGCCAGCATCTCGGAGTCGCCTCCTCACTGTAGACATTGACACTGGCGTTTTGCGGGTACTATTTAATGAAGCTGCCAGTAGAGGACCTGTGAGGCGTCTATTTCTCAAACTAGAGACTCTAATGTACTTGTCTTGTTGCTCAGTTGTGCAGCGGGGCCTTCCACTTCTCTTTCTACTCTGGTTAGAGCCTGTTTGTGCTGTCCTCTGAAGGGAGTAGTACACACCGTTGTAGGAAATCTTCAGTTTCTTGGCAATTTCTCGCGTGGAATAGCCTTAATTTCTAAGAACAAGAATAGACTGTCGAGTTTCACATGAAAGCTCTCTTTTTCTAGCCATTTTGAGAGTTTAATTGAACCCACAAATGTTATGCTCCAGATTCTCAACTAGCTCAAATGAAGGTCAGTTTTATAGCTCCTCTAAACAGCAAAACTGTTTATAGTGGTGCAAACATAATTGCACAAGGGTTTTCAAGTGTTTTCTAATCATCCATTAGCCTTCTAACACAGTTAGCAAACACAATGTACCATTAGAACACTGGAGTGATGGTTGCTGGAAATGGGCCTCTATACACCTATGTAGATATAGCATTAAAAACCAGACGTTTGCAACTAGAATAGTCATTTAGCACATTAACAATGTATAGAGTGTATTTCTGATTCATTTAATGTTATCTTCATTGAAAAAAACTGTGCTTTTCTTGCAAAAATAAGGAAATTTCTAAGTGACCATAAACTTTTGAACGGTAGTGTATATTATTTTCAGATTAATAGTACTCAGACTTTCGTACATATAAATCTAACAAGATGGCCTATTGTTTTTTCAAACAATTTAGCATTAACATACGTATTAAATGTCCTTTTGTTTCAGTACCCCTAGGGTGCGCACAAAACATAGAAAGATAGTGCTCAATAAAATTATTCTTTGCTAATTTATGTATATTTCTAAGATAACTTACACAACTAATTAGAATAAATGGGGTTTTCCCATCAGAGACATTTATGACATATCCACAGGATATGTTAGAGAAATCAAAAAATAGGCAGCAATCCGTAGATCAGGTGAAAATTTAGGGGTACTTTTCAGCTCCTTACACTGGAGCCTTTCTCAAGCAATGACATAGTAAACCAACAGGTTTTATATATTACAGTGCAAATCAATCAGTGCAAATCACGTCAATGAACAAATCAAAGTGAAAAAATTGCACATATATAATAAGTGTAAACAGTTCATAATACACCAAGCATAGTATAAGTGTTAGCTGATCCTGTGACATAGTGTCATAGTACAATCATAATCAAATGTATCAGTGTAACTGTAAAGATGTTTAAATATGTTATTAATTAATCAAAGGGTAGAGTGGACACATTTAAAACATAGACAATTACTTCCAGGGATTCAGTGTAAAGGCAGAGAACGGCACCCTCGCCGTAGAACTGCGCATGCGCGATGCGCACACACATAACACTATGTTTATCCGAGTACTGGAACGTGCGGCGCATGCGCCGTCTGTAAAATTTCAGTGATAGTGGCCAAAGGGGGAATAACATTAGATAGTGTAGTGCACATGTATGCACATGCGCGGAAAGTACACCCAACCGTCCTGGTAATATGAGGGTGTGGGCTCTATAGTAATAGGGAATATTAAGGCATTATCTCACAGGGAGTTAGTAGGCATATTGTCACAGAGTGTCAAGGTAGCGGGTAGATAGTGTAGTAGGAGTATAGTGACATCTGGCTACCAATCAGAGAGCCAGTGTCCCCCTCTCAGACCAGGAGACAAGCACCATTGCCCTGCGTCACAGATCAATGTGCTTTAATGTCACCACAGAACTAAGAAAATAAATCTGACCCAGAGAAGGACACAAATGAGACGCAAAAGGATGTCTCCTTCCCTCTCCCCTGGTGCGCTTCGTGCTGGAGTTGAAGTGCCTGGCGTTTCTGCCAAAAAAGAGGAAGAATAAGGAGCTTGATCCCCAGTTGTTGCTTTTAGGGTATGTTCACACGGCAACGCCAAATACGTCTGAAATTACGGAGCTGTTTTCAGGCGAAAACAGCTCCTGAATTTCAGACGTTTTTGCAAGTGCATGCGTTTTTCGCGGCGTCCATTAAGGACGTAATTGGAGCTGTTTTTCAATGGAGTCAATGAAAAACGGCTCTAATTACGTCCCAAGAAGTGACATGCACTTCTTTGAGGCGGGCGTCTTTTTACGTGCTGTCTTTTGGACAGCGACGCGTAAAAATACACCTCGCCTGAACAGAACATCGTAAAACCCATTGAAATCAATGGTCAGATGTTTGCAGACGTAATGGAGCCGTCTTTTCATGCATAATTCGAGGCGTAAAACGCCTGAATTACGTCCGTAAATATGCCGTGTGAACATACCCTTAGATGTAAATTAGACTTCTGTCATCATTCTGCCAGTTGTATAGTTGTCCTTTAGGGTATGTGCACACGATAACGTCAATTACGGCTGAAATTACGGAGCTGTTTTCAGGAGAAACCAGCTCCTGCATGTCAGACGTAATTGCTCGTACTCGCGTTTTGCGAGGCGTCAATTACGGACGTAATTTGGAGCTATTCTTCATTGGATTCAATTAAAAATGGCTCCAATTATGTCCCAAGAAGTGCCCTGCACTTCTTTGACGAGGCTGTTATTTTACGCGCCGTCTTTTGACAGTGACGCGTAAAATTACAGGTCGTCGGCATAGTACATCGGCAAACCCATTGAAATGAATGGGCAGATGTTTGCCGACGTATTGGAGCCGTGTTTTCAGGCGTAATTCGAGGCGTAAAACGCTTCCATTACGCCTGAAAATAGGTCGTGTGAACTCAGCCTTAGAGTAGTCATCAGCATCTCTGCTCCACTTTCTCCATTTGGTCGCCTCCTGATCACCTTTTAACCTCTGTGTCTGTGCTATCAAATTTTCACAGAATCTATCATATTCCTGACTGTTGATTGAAGATTTGAGTGCAGTGTCGGTATGTTGTACGTCATCCTGTATTTGTAGTTTCTCTTGTTGTAGGAACTCCATGCATACTTACTTATTGGATAACTGTTTAAAACGGGTGCAAAAAGATGCATTTTGTGATGGGAAAACCCCTTTAATATTATATCCATTATAGAGCAGCAGTTTGCACTCCAGAGCTGCTCTACTTACTGTGGGTACAGGAAGTTACACCCATTGTCAGCCATTTTGGAGGCTATAAGCAATGGTATTTGGTCACTCAGCATTCATACAAGTATATAAAAACACTTCATGTTCCCTTATTTCTCCTATCTCTCCTCTTTGCATGTATATCGGTCTGGTTGAATAAATACATAATAGCACATGAAGGAGATTGGCACAGATGCAGTGAAGTATGCCTACATGGCAGTCCAAATGCAATCTAAGTGGTTTGACAAAGGCAGAGGGCTCCCTCTGTCACCACATCCACGCTTCCACAATGCAATCATGGGGTGCGAGGCCTGATATACACGAGCGTATACACGAGCGTGTGCGTTTTGCGCACGCAAAAAACGTGGCGTGGCGTGCGCAAAAGGCACTTAAAAGCTGCGTGTGTCATCAGTGTATGATGCGCGGCTGCGAGATTTTCTCGCAGCCGCCATCATTAAGACACTCCGTTGGAATGTTTGGAAACAGAAAAGCACGTGGTGCTTTTCTGTTTACATTCAGAGTTTGACAGCTGTTGCGCGAACCACGCAGTTCGCACGGAAGTGCTTCCGTGCAACCTGCGTGGTTTTCACGCACCCATTGACTTCAATGGGTGCATGATGCGCAAAAAACGCTGAAATATAGAACATGTCGTGAGTTTTACGCAGCGCACTCACGCTGCGCAAAACCCATGGACTGTCTTCACTGCTCCATAGAGTAATATAGGCGCGTACGACACGCGTGAAAAGCACGCGCGTCGCACGTGCGTATATTACGCTCGTGTAAATGATGCCTAACACTGACAGGCATAATGCATCGCAATACAGGAGTATTGCAATGTATTATGGAAGCGAACGGAGAATCATAATGTCAAGTCCCCAAAAAATTGCAAAGTAAAAAAAATTATAAACCCAATAACAATTGTGTAAAAGAATGAATAAAAAAATTACATATTTTGTATTGCCACAATCATAACGACCTGTAGAATAACTTGAACATATTATTATACCGCATGGTGGACGATGTAAAAAAGAAATTAAACTCCAGATTTTTTCCACCCCACAAAAAATGGACTAAAAGTTAATAAAAACGGTCTATGTAGCCCAAAACTGTGGCAATAAAAACAGCAACTTGCTGTGCAAAAAATGAAGGAAAAGGTTATCAGCTTGTAACAATGCAAAAAACGACAAAAAGTTATTTTATTGTAGAAAAGTAGTAAAAACAGAAAAAAAAAACTGTACATAGTTTTTGAGGCAATTTTTTGATCAGTTGTGTTTTTTTCCAAACACAGCATGTTCTGGATATGGCATTTTTTCCGGCGTGTTTCCCTATAGGATTTCAAATACGCCAGAAAGAAGTGTGTACCAAAAGGCCTTAAAAAAAGGCATGTTAAGTTTTAAAGGCTATGTACACCTTTCAAAGGGATTTCTTTTTTAATAAAAAGGTCATTCAGTGTGTTTGGGGCAACTTTATAATTAGTTTATTTTTACTTTGTCAGATACAGCTGCTCTGTATTCTGTATACAGTGCGGCTCTATTGTTCGCTGAATCCTGTACCCATCAGGTCCGAGGTTCTTTGTCAGCGCGTCCTGCATGTTTCTGACCCGCAGGATCTACCTGTTATCTATCACATCGAAGTTCATAACGGATTCAGGCCTTAGTGAACCATACAACTGCTCTGTATACAGGATACAGAGCAGCTGTATCTCAAAAAGTAAAAATTATTTTTTAATAAAAACGAATTATAAAGTTGCACTAAACACACTTATTGACCTATTAATGTAAGGGGAAAAAAAGAGGGCTACTGTATTATTCAGCAACAAATGTTTTTTCTTACTCCTCTAGAGATATCCCATACGTGAAAAGTGTAAGCGCAAACGCTTGGCACTGATCATTTGTAATGTGAATTTTGAAAATCTGAAAGAGCGCAAAGGGGCAAACTTTGATTTGGAGGGAATGAGGATTCTATTAGAAGGACTTGACTATGAAGTACAATGGAAAATTAATCTGACAGCTAAGGTAAGGACTGTAATATATATATATACACATACAGGGTCGGACTGGACCACCAGAGAACCAGAGGATTCTCACCAGAGGTCCCAGGCTCTAACACAATAATGGGCCATAAATGTCTTGCAGAAGACAACCCCATTTGGGGCCAATCACTTGCCACTGGGTCTATTCATAAATTACCTATTAGACCTTATTGATGAAATATCCTGTGTGTACAATGATAACAACGAGGACTAAGATGAAATGAAAAGTGGACATGTACATGTTCTTTATAGATAGAGGGTGGGCCCTCAGAATCATCTCCTCTGATGGGCCCGAGAAACCCCAGTCTGACGCTGTACACATACATAGAAAATGTATACATATAACTCAATATTAACCCCTTAACGCCAAAGGACGGATATATTCGTCCTCAGCAGCTGCTAGTTCGCGCAGGAGGACGGATATATCCGTCCTGTGATGGCGCTGGTACTGCCAGTGTACCCACGCGATCAGCGGCAGGAGCACGGCTGTTATACGAAGCGCGCACCGATTCCGGCAGTTTAACCCATTAAATGCCGCTGTCAATAGTGACAGCGACATCTAATGTGTTTGACAGACGGAGGGAGCTCCCTCTGTCCCCCCATCGGCGCCCCCGCAAAGAAATCGCGGGTCGCCGTCGGATTTTCATGGCACCCGGGGGTCTAACAAAGACCCCCAGGTCTGCCTTCAGCAAATGCCTGTTAGGCGATGCCGGAGGCATGACCTAACAGATTGCCTGTCAGTATTACACTGACAGGCAATAATGCTTTGGTATACTAAGTATACCAAAGCATTATATATGCGATCAGCAGATCGCATAGTGAAGTCCCCTGGTAGGACAAAAAAAAAAAAAATGTAAATCAGTTAAATAAAGTTTGTTGAAAAAAAAAAAAAATGACAGTGAAAATCAAATAAAACTTTTTTTTGCCCAAAAAGTGGTTTTGTTTAGTAAAAGTGTCAAAACAAATCACACATACACATATATGGTATCCCCGCAATCGTAACAACTTGAACAATAAAATGAACACATTAATTAAACCGCCGGATGAACGGCGTCCAAAAAAAACGCAAAAACAACGGCAAAATTCTCTCTTTTCTCCCTTTCCCCCCATAAAAAATTAAATAAAAATTAATCTATAAGTCCTATGTACCCCAAAATAGTACTAATGAAAACTATACATTGTCCCGCAAAAATCAAGCCCACATACGGCCACATCGACGGAAAAATAAAAAAATTACGTCTCTTGGAATGCGGCGATGCAAAAACAAGTAATTTTTTTTTAAAAGGCTTTTTATATTGCAAACGTAGGAAAACATATAAAACCTTTACATGTTTGGTATCCCCGTAATTGTGGCGACCCATAGAATAAAGTTAACATGTTATTTACGCTGCATAGTAAATGGCGTAAATTTATAACGTGAAAATCAATGCTGGAATAGCTGCTTATTTTCAATTCTCTCCTAAAATAAAGTTAATAAAAGTTAATCAATATGTTATTAGCATCTAAAAATGGTACAATTACAAAATACAACTCGTTCCGCAAAAAACAAGCCCTTATACGGCTATGTCGACGGAATAAAAAAAAAGTTACGACTCTTGGAATGCGACCGTGAAAAAACAAAATATAATCCTAGGTCATTAACGTGCAAAATGGCCTGGTCATTAAGGGGTTAACCCCTTAATGACCGCCGATACGCCTCTTCACGGCGGTCATTAAGGGGCTTTATTCTAGGCCGTCGCTTTTTCACGGTGGCCTAATCAACGACCTGCATGGGTGTCCCGTGCAGGCTGGAGCCGGGGCTTGGCTGTCTGATGACAGCCGGGCTCCAGCTCCAACGGAAGCGATCGAAGTTTACTTAGATCGCGGCCATTTAACCTCTCAAATACCACAGTCATTAGCGACCGTTGCATTTGAGTTGTTTACAGAGGGAGGGAGCTCTAACAAGGCTCCCAGGTCAGCCCTGTCTATATAACTATTAGGCCTTATTCACACGAACGTGTGCGTTTTGCGTGCGCAAAAAACGATGCGTTTTTTTGCGCGTTGCAGTTGCGTGTGTCATCAGTATGTGCTGCGTGATTTTCACGCATATGCAATGCTTATGACACGTGGTTTTGAAGTTTAGAAAAATACGTTTACCAAAGCATTATATCTGCGATCTAAACATCGCATAGTGAATTCTCCTAGGGAGACTGAAAAAATACAGACCCTAAGGCTACATTTACACAACCGAGTGCAAACTCGGACGTAAAAAACTAACGTTTTTCACGTCCGAGCGGCACACCTGCAGGACCCGTTTTCACGGATCCCTCATAGACTTGAGTCCTATTGTGTCCTATTTTTCCACGGACCCTTCACATGGTCTGTTAAAACAATGGCCGTGTGAACGGCCCCATTGAAATACATGCATCCGTGTGACGGCCGTTGTTTTAACGGCCGTCACACGAACATATACTACGGTCGTTCTAATGTGCCCTAAGGAGTAATGCACACTAAAATGCTAATAGTAAGATGGCTCTAAATAATTGCCCAGATCAATTCTTACTTATACCAGGTCATACTGTCACCAACAGGTTTCTCCCACTGGGCAGACTACTGTGAATCCGCACCACCCAGTGAGAGAAAAGGTTCAAAAGGGTAGGGCAGCGGTTAGTGGCATTCATGAGTTGTGTTACACAGTGCAGGTTTGCTGCAGTATTTGCATGTATTTTTTAAGCCAAAACCAGAATTGGATCCAGGAGAGCAGACCTATATGGCCTTGGTTTATATGTTTATTCTGTTTAGGTTCTGTTCCTTTTTTTACTTAAAATATACATGCAAAATCTGCCGTAAATCTGCACTGTGTGAACAAGGCCTTAACGTGACTGGCTCATGAGCTCAATGTTTCCCTCAAACATTGAAGTTGCTTGTGAGTTGTGGAAATTCTTCTGTTTTACTGCGACATGTGGGCCGCCCGCATATTGCCGTGGAGTCCTAGCTTTAAAATCCATGCCATGTTTAAAAAAGGAAATAAAAAGGCAAAGGAAAGTTATTGGGGTTAGCAGTTGAATATTTATTTCTAGATAATGTACTAAAAGTGTAACATATTCTATACTTATCTTCATACGTAAAAAAAATAAATAAAATTGAAACCACTCATTCCTCTATTGAGATTGAATTTCACAACTGTTCACAAAATGCAAAAATAATCAGTTTTGTAATTTTTTGTCAAAATACAACATGCTTTTGTTTAGCGGCAATATTAAAGAGGCGCTGTATTTGCTTTTTAGGAAATGCAGACCACGATGATGAATTTTGCGAAACATGATCACAAGGATTCTGACAGCACCTTCCTGGTTTTCATGTCTCACGGAGAAAGAGATATCATTTGTGGGACTGATTTTAAAAAGGAAACTGTAGAAGGAAAGGAAACAGCAACTGGCGCCCTCCGTGTTGACTCCATCTTCAAAACATTCAATAACCAAAACTGCTCAGGACTGCGAGATAAACCAAAAATTATCATTATCCAGGCTTGTCGTGGAGGTAAGTTAATGGGGTTCTCCAGCGATATAACATATATATGTAACATGTTGTATTATGGCACAGCATATAAAGGAGTTGAAGGATAAATATAATACTCAAGGTCACTGTTGCCTTGTCCACAATGTTTACAGTTCTGTGCAGCTGAATATCATTGGGAAAGCAATATGATTGACAGCTCTCCTCTGTCTACAGGTCCTTTATGGCACAGATCATATTTCATGAAAAGACTCTGTTCACACTAGTGCTTCTCTGTCAGGTTTCCATTGCTTTTTGATGGTCAGAATAACAGAACATGTTATCTAGAAAAAAAAGCAAATCTGACGAATCCCTTTTGAGTGTTGCTCCATCAAGATCTGTTAAAAACAGATCATAACAGATCTGTCATACTTGTCATGGATCCTGTAAAACGAGAAGCCATGAGACCAGTGTGAACAGAACCTTACAGTGCACAGTCGTCCCCCATTCAGCAACAGGTAAGGAAGTGACAGGTGAAACTTCCCTTGTATAGTCAATAATTGGATTGTACATCTATTAACCCTTGTAACCCTATACAATCATAGTTGATTTGGATAATAAGGGGAAACATCAGTAGCAAACATCATATCCCCCACTGCTGTTCTCCCCACAACGACCGCAAAATGCAACGGTTTACAGTACCTTCATTCTGGTAACGAAGAGACAAGAGCATCTTTTCTATATTAATTCACAGAATATTCTGCTAACAATGCCAGGAAAGCAAAGGGCCGGCCAAGGCACCAAGTGCAGCGCTTGTGTTATATGAGAATTGCCACATCTCTCTTGAAGTCTTTTTCTTTAAAGAGGCTCTGTCACCAGATTTTGCAACCCCTATCTCGTATTGCAGCAGATCGGCGCTGCAATGGAGATAAGAGTAACGTTTTAGTTTTTTTTAAAACGAGCATTTTTGGCCAAGTTATGACCATTTTTATATTTATGTAAATGAGGCTTTCTAAAGTCCAAGTGGGCGTGTTTAAAGTTAAAGTACAACTGGGCGTGTATTATGTGCATACATCTGGGCGTTTTTACTTCTTTTACTAGCTGGGCGTTCTGATGAGAAGTATCATCCACTTCTCTTCAGAACGCCCAGCTTCTGGCAGTGCAGACACAGCCTGTTCTCGAGAGATCACACACGCTGTGACGTCACTCACTTCCTGCCCCAGGTCCTGCATCGTGTCGGACGAGCGAGGACACATCGGCACCAGAGGCTACAGTTGATTCTGCAGCAGCATCAGCGTTTGCAGGTAAGTCGATGTAGCTACTTACCTGCAAACGCCGATGCTGCTGCAGAATCAAATGTAGCCTCTGGTGCCGATGTGTCCTCGCTCGTCCGACACGATGCAGGACCTGGGGCAGGAAGTGAGTGACGTCACAGCGTGATCTCTCGAGAACTCGCTGTGTCTGCACTGCCAGAAGCTGGGCGTTGTGAAGAGAAGTGGATGATACTTCTATTCACAACGCCCAGCTAGTAAAATAAGTAAAAACGGCCAGATGTAACGAACACAATACACGCCCAGTTGTACTTTTACTTTAAACACGCCCAGTTGTACTTTTGCAAGCCTCATTTACATAAATATAAAAATGGTCATAACTTGGCCAAAAATGCTCATTTTTAAAAAAAAAAAACGTTACTCTTATCTCCATTGCAGCGCCGATCTGCTGCAATAGGAGATAGGGGTTGCAAAATCTGGTGACAGAGCCTCTTTAACAACTGACAGTTGAATTGTGAAAGTTTTATGGCAAGTTTTGGACTGTAATTAAGATCACATAATCCACATTTAAAGGGATTGTCCAAAACAAACTCCTGTCAATATGCCCTATCAGTGCACAGTGGACATCATAAAGGGAGGCCTCCTGATAGGGACCCCTCATGGCCAACCCTGGCCTGTCCATGCACTACATGGTCAGTCATTTATGGTTAGCCGCTGCAGGGAAAATGTGTAGCCAGCTTCTTTTTTTAAAAAGCAGAAGCATGTTACAAATATGGAACAAATACTTTTCGCAGTTAATAGTAAAATAAACCACAAATATTTAAACTATATCTTAGGGTATGTTCACACGCAGTGGTTTCAGACGTAATTCGGGCGTAATTCGGACGTAATTCGCCCCTAATACGCCTACAAACATCTGCCCATTGCTTTCAATGGGAATTCCGATGTTCTGTTCCCACGAGCCTTTATATTACGCGTCGCTGTCAAAATACGGCGCATAAAATGACGGCTCGTCAAAAGAAGTGCAGGACACTTCTTGGGACGTTTTTGGAGGCGTTTTTCATTGACTCCATTGAAAAACCAGCTCCAAAAACGGTCGTAAAAAAACAATGCAAAAAACACGAGTTAAAAAAAGTTTGAAAATCAGGAGCTGTTTTCGTATTTTTAGACGTTTTTGCTCACTGCGTGTGAACATACCCTTATTTTCAATTTTCAAAATGAATCATGTGGTCCCTAGTATTGCTGAGGACTATCTGAGGGAATGGAAGCTGCTACATATATTTCTAATTAGAAGTCCTGCCTTTCATTTCAGCGCTCCATTTATCATTCTGGAGGAGGATGAGATTTGGTTGACATGACAAGTTTAGGCTTCGTTCACATCTGCGTCAGGGTTCCGTTCTGACATTCCATCGGAGCTCACCGTCAGAACGGAACCCCGACTGAAACAAACGGAAACCATAGGTTTTGACGGAATGAATACCGTAGTCGACTGAGCTATTCATTCCATCAAAACGATTTAACCCTTGCACAACTGAGACAAACCGAAACCATGTGCACCGGATCCGTCAACATTGAAATCAATGGTGATGCAAACGGAAACCTATGGTTTCCGTTTGTTTCAGTCAGGGTTCCGTTCTGACGGGAAGCTCCAACGGAACGTCAGAACGGAAACCTGACGCAGATGTGAACGTGAGCATCAAATGTCGAAAGGTTTGTCCTAGTGCTAGATACTATATTTGTAAAGGTAAAAACCAATATTTGAGACTCAGAGATAAATATTTTTATGCAGATGACAGGAGTCAGGTATTAGTCAGTGACAGTGCTGAGGAGCTCCCTAACAGCGGACAAGAACATTTGGAAGATGATGCTGTGCACAAGATGCTGAAAGAGCTGGACTTTATCTGCTTCTATTCGACAACACCAGGTATACAGACAAACTGTGACCAAACTTTTATTAAAATACAGTTATTTACTACTGTTTGCCACCAAAGTTCCCAAATACATTTATCTTATATATGTTTCTGGAACCACGTAACTCATTGTAAAGCTTTATTCAGACGAACATGTTTCAAGTCGGCCGTGAAAACAGACGTTTTTCACGGCCATTTTGCACCCGTGCAGGACTCGTTTTCATGGATACCTCATAGACTTGATTCTATTGAGGGATCCATGAAAACTGACAAAGATAGGACATGTCCTATTTATTCACGGGCCATTTACACATTCTGTTAAAACTATGGCCGTGTGAATAGCCCCATAGAAATACATGCAGCCGTGTGACGTACGTTAAAAAAAAAACGTCCGACACGTGGACGATTTCAACGTTCGTCTAAATAAGGCTTAAGATAAACCTATTGTATCCCTATTTTACAACTAAATCTGCTCGGCACCCCACTCAGTAAACTAGGGTGCAGAGCAGTTTCTAGGGGCAATGATTTTGAACCCAACACAGTAACAAAGCTCATAGTTGGCAACATTTGAATTTTTTTTCCACGGACAATTAGTCTGTGGCTTCTTTGGTGGGTGTGTCTTATGTGGATGAGGCTTTATGGGTGTGGTTTATCTGGTGGGTGTGGCTAATGGGGCATGGATTTCTTCACAGAATTTCTGTATACAAATAAAAAAAACAAAAATTTCTACACTAGTTCAACTTCTATGGTGGCCAGTATATCTAGTTGGTGTACAAACCACATAAACCTACGAACTGCAATTTGGGTGTCGGCACACAGGTGCTGTACTAGTGATACTGTTCTAGATTTCTGACAAACGGCTGATAATGAGTGATGTTTTTTTTCTTTCTGTCTCCAGATACCGTTTCCTATAGAGATCCAGGAAGCGGCTCCTTGTTTATTCAGTGTTTGATTAATTGCATGAAAAAAGATGCTCACAATTTATCTCTAGAGGATATCTTCCGAAACGTAAGCATTCATAGAGAAATTGTAAGAACAATGGAGGAGATTAATCAATAATGCAGCATTAGTTGGGTAGAATGGTAGATATTGCGCCAAATTTATCAAAACGACAAACGTGACTTGCTAAATTTGGCACAAATCGCTAGGTATGTTGCACACCTTTTTCTTCCTTAGGCCGGGATCACACACATACAGTTTTATTGCCGTTTTTATCCAATATATCTTCTCTAAATACTATAATAAAAAACAATAATCAATATAGCCAAAAAATTGTTATACAAACCATTTTTAAAAAACACTCATAAAAACACATAGTACACACAAATGTACAAGAACAGGACAGTGTATTTTCATAAGGCAGGGCATAAATGGTGGTAATAGCAAACAAATCCAAGTCAATAAATATCATATGTTACCTATCGTATATACCTTCAGTATGAAAACAGATTACATTATTAAAACCAAGGTAACTAGATATCTGTATCTTTACCATACCATGCAGAAACAGAACCTCACCCACCATAAGCCATAATAATTGCCTGCACACCGTCCAAAAAACATGACAATAATTTGCTAAAACCGGACAACCCCTTTCATCGTGGGACAAACCCCCTAAGTTGGAGGGATTCAATATTTTATTGTAGGAAAGCTGGGGATTTTAAGCTCTGTAATAGAAAAACAGATCTCTGTCCCTTATAAAAGGTACATAAATAAATTAATCTGCACATAATTTTGGACCTATTAAAGACAAAAGAAAAAGTATACTTTGTAGTAAACGCCGTTCTGTTTTTGTTTTCTATTTCTTTCACATGTACTGGTCAATATTTTTTGTTGTTTTTTGGGTATAAACATGATTTCTGCCTCTTTTTCCCGTAAATTTCCCGGCTTTACTTTTTGTATTTTTGTTTACCAAATAGCATTTTCATCTTTTAAGCCCCATTCTGCAGTATGTGAGAGTTATTTTCTACTAAGGCTATGTTCATACCGCATTTGGTGTGTTCGTTCAGAAGATATGCTGGAAAATGTTTCCGGTGTATACATCGAACATTTCCATACCCTATGACAGACTAGTCCTATGGCAGAAGAGTGTCCTTTGACCGGTATGCTTGGCCATTTCTTTTTTTTTTTACCTGTATTAGAAAGTGTACTTTACTATGCTTTCAAATACAAGTGTATCCTGTAAAAACTATAATGCACAGTATACTTTTTTTTTTACAATGTTGGCCAATAGCAGACATATGGTATACAGTTGCATATGTCTGGGCTGTAAATTCAGGGTGTACATCAGGGTGTACATTGTGTACACCAGGTGTACATTCCAATGCAGTGTGAATAAAGCCTTATACTGTAAGGGTATGTTCAAACAGAAAAAAAAAATCTGCCTTCAAACTTCCTTCAGCATTTTCAAGGCGGTTTTTAAAATGCAGGTGGTTTTTGAGGGGTTTTTTTTGGTTGGGAACCTTATTTATCTGTAAAATCTGATTTTAATAGTGTCAAAACCTGTGTCGGGCTGTACGGCGCTGTTTTTTTTTTCATATTTCAATAGAGGTTCAAGAGCGGAACCTGCCTCAAGATAGAGCAGGACGCTTTTTTTTTTCAGTTTGGGGTGTTTTTGGACGCTAATTTTGACGTGGAAAGTGTGGCAAAATCAGCATTAAAAAACACCCCAATACCTTAATTCTCCTAAAGTTTAACTGTGTATTAACATGGCTGCTCATGAATATTCATAAGTGTTTCTGCCCTAGTCTAGTCCTCTGAGTATACTTAAAGGGTTATTCTCATCATAGACATTTAGGGCATATTCACAGGATTGCCATAAATGTCTGATAGGTGTAGATCCTACCTATGGTACCTGCACCTTTCTCCAGAACAGGGATCTTCAAAACCCTTCCCGCTGGTATACACAGACATTCATAAGAGACTCAGAGCGCTTCTTTTTTGCATGTCTCTGAGCCTTCTGTGCACAGGGAATCCCTGTGACATCATTAACAGTGTGACCTCACAGGGTTCCCTGGAAACTGCCTGAATGCAGAAGCTTTCCCAGTGTGACAAACAAATCCTGCTGATGGCACTGCAAGCAGGAGCTGGCAGGGGCATCAAAGGCAGGATGTAAATGAATGGGCTTCTGGCAATTTTTCATCAATTTACATGGGATGGGCAGGAATTATTCACAGGAAGCCCCATATTAAAGGGATTGTGTAGGATTTGAAAATGGTGATGAGCAGCAATATCAAACATACCCCATGGACAGACGAAGCGATGTTTCTGAAAAAAATATCTTTATCCTAATCCTGGACAAACCCTTTAACTACATATAGGGAACACATTAGTGTATTGCTTGATCTTTCATAATGTTTTTTATTTTCATAGGTCCAACTCTCATTCAAGAATAACTTACAGATGCCAACGCAGGACAGAAAAACTCTTCTGAAGACATTTTTCCTATTGCCTGGGTATTAACAACATTTGCGAATACCAATTTATGTATTTTGAATGGAAGAGATTTCTAACTCCATCCTTGTTATTGTTACCAATAATGTATTAGGAGCAGGGATCTCTCTTCTTTCGTCTAATTCTTTGTTCATTTGTTTTGATTACTTTTCATTTAACCCGTCAAAGTCCAAGCCATTTTTAGTTTTTCAAAAGTCATAACTTTTTTATTTTTACGTTAAGGCTTATTTTTTGTGGGAGGACTTGTAGTTTTTATTGGCACCATTTAAAGTACCATATAATGTACTGGGAAACGGAAAAACAATTGTTTGTGGGGTGGAATTGGGAAAAACTGTGATTCCTCCATGGTTTTTGGGGTTTCGTTTTTACAGCTTTCACCCTGCGATAAAAACATCCACTGAACTTTTTTCTGCTGGTCTATACGATTATGGTGATACCAAATTTATGTATTTTTCTAATATATTTTACTACTTTACGAATTTTTTTGTTAAAAGTGTTTTGTGTTGCCACATTCTGAAAGCTATAACTTTTTTATTTTTTCGTTGATTGAGCGGTGTGAGGTCTTATTTTTTGCAGGACGAGCTGTTGGTTTCATGGGTACCATTTTTTGGTATATACATCTTTTTGATCGCATTTTATTACAATTCTGTTAGCGCTAAGGTGACAAAAAAAAAAAAAACACACAGCGATTCTGGCTTTTTAATCTTTTTTTTTTTTTTTGACGCCCTTCATTGTGCGGGTTAAATAATGTTATATTGTAATATTTCTAACTTTTACAGACGCGGTGATACCAAATTTTGTTTATTTTTTACATTCCATTAGAAAAAAAATGTGAAAAGGTTTTATTTTTTTTTATTGTAATTACTGAAAATTTATTTGAACTGGCGATCGTCAGATTGCTGGTAAAATACACTAATGTATTGCAGTGTATTGTAATTTTTACAGGTTCCTGTTAAGCCCCCAGGCTGCCATGACAACCATCATCGCCTCGCGATCTCGTCTCAGGGGGGTGTTGATGTGCTCTCACAGGGAGCCGCCCGCCTCATTCTAATGGCTTAGATACCACGGTCGCTATTGACACCTATTTAGATGCCTTGTAAATGGGCCTTTACTTACTTATTACTTCCAAAATTGTAAAGTGCTTTGGTATATACTGGCGCTATGTAAATAACAATTATTAGTAGTAGTAATATTTGTCTAGTTTTGGGAAAGAGTTAAAATGAGTGTTACAACAGTGTAGCCAGTCGTGTCAGGGATAGGATTAATAGGGACTAACAAAGATATTTTTGGGTTGTACAGAAAGCTGAATTATTCCTACTTCAATACATACAATCCATAAAATTCAATTTTAAGTGTCATACAGTGAACACAGAAATAGTGGTATACCATGCCCCCGGGAATAGTGTCCATAGATAGTGAACCCAGGAATAGTGCCATACAGTGCTCTCGGCAAAAGTGCTAGCCACACAGGTCCCACGTTATTAATGAGAAAGGGTGCCAGATTTAGATAACCAGGTTGAACTGGCTGAATTCTACCTGTGGGTAGTCCAGTGGTTAGTACTGACATATGTATACATATTTTTATAATGTTATTTGACATATAATTATGAATTTTTTTCTACAATTTTGCATGTTTTAAAATCAATTAGATTACGATTATCACTGTATTATCACATCTCCACATCTTAAGTGTTTTAGATTTTTTAATTATTTGTATTTCTAATAAAGATGAGAATTATATACATTATTTTTGAGTGTTGTTCTTAGTGGCTTGCAGGTGTTATATACTGTATATGTATAGCTTTACATGGACACAATCACTACCCATGTATAAAGAATTGCCTTAAAGTGAATTACCTTTTAGATAACCCCTTCTTTAATACCCCTTTTTTAATCTCTCATGGGTGAACAACATTTTACAGTTTACATATAAAATTAATACACTGAGAAAAAAAGTTGAGTAACCTAACTTAATATTATGACTTACTTTGTACTTATCCTAAGTTACAGTCTGTACTATAGCCCAGAGGTTATTTTACAGTCTCCAAAAATGAAATCTTTCAGTATTCTTTGCTAACTAAATGTCTAGATTTCGGTCTATATGAGTGCCTCAGTAGATAGGTCCATGTCACTCTTTTGTCTGCTGTCCTTTTGGTGTGGCGAGTTTCAATCACGAGATCACGCTGTGCTTACACTTCTGGCCGCAGCTCCTTTAACATCGCCACAGTCCCTGGATGAGCGCTGAGGCGATGTGTTGAAGGAGCTGCGGCCAAAAGTGTAAGGACAGCATGATCTTGCGATTGAAGCGGAGATCACGCTGTGCAGGGGAGGAGCTGTATGACGCTGACTGGACAGCGTCATACAGACAACACAAACACTGCCCACAGAGAAAGAGCAGCATTACCGCCCATTTGGCTAGTATAGCCTCATTTGCATATTTAGAAAAAAGCTCATAACTTTTAAAATAATAAATGTTTGGGATACAATTTTCACTGTAATTATCAGCATGACAGCGCCTATCAGATTAGTTAGGAGAGTGGGCATTAAGGAGGTTGTCCACAACCGGACAATTGATGACCTATCCACCGGATAGCTGCCCTGGTGGCCTCCAGGCACCGGATGTCCATGCCGGAAGTAGTCGGCTCCGATTACGGAATAGCGGCCGAGCTGCAGTACTGCAGTTCTGATCCTATTCAAGTGAATAGGAGCAGAGCTGCAGTTCTGAAGCATGGCCGCTACGCAATGAACGGAGCCATCTGCTTCCGACTCCATACATTGTATACTGTGCAATGACATCCGATCTCGCAGGCCACTGGAGCAGCTGATCGGTGCGTGGTCCGGGTGTCTAGGTCGTCAATTGTCCGGTAGTGGACAACCCCTTTAATAAAGTAGTGACAGATCCTCTTTAATAGGGGGCCAAAGGAAGGGAGTCAAATTAGGGAATGTGATAGGACTGTCTAAAAAGATGTGTTTTCGGGACATGCTTAAAACTGTAAATGTTGGAAGTAATCTGATTATCAGTGGCACAATATCTACTACAGCTCCATGCGTCATAGTAATTTTAGCAATTCTGTATTTCTGGAATAGTGGAGAAACCGGAATCTCAGGATGACTAGTTATATATCTCCAGCCCAGATATGAAAATTGCTGGATTACATGAAATTGTGGCAGAACATAGTAAAATAATAATTGAATTTATTGGGTATATTCACACACGGCAGATGTGATGCAGAAAATCTGTTCCATTTACTTGAATGTGGTTGTTTCTGCATCATGTGTATAGATTCAGATGTATGGGATAGTTGCAGAAATGTTTGCAATCTACCATGTGTTAACATACCCAGTGCCGATTCTAGCTTTTCTGCTGCCTGAGGGGAAAATTAAAATGGCGCCCCCCAGATCTCGATTGACATCCCCCTGGCTGTTCTACATTACTAGCAGCCTCCTCCAACTCTTGCGGATGTGCCGTTGCCTTCTACTCCCCTGGCATGCATAGTGCAGCGATAAGTCGAGCAGAGTACACCTCGCTGTACGGTGCGTGCCAATATAATACAAGGCAATGGTGCATCCGAGAAAGTTGGAGGAGGCTGGTAGTGATATAGAACCAGCAGGAATATGTCAATCAAGCATGGAAAGGTGGGTTTGGAGGCAAGACTATGTGACTCCTCAGGATAGCGGCACCGCCCCATGTCCCTTTAAAGTGTAATTAGCATATAGCGTGCGCCGTTTTAAAAGTTGATTTTATAGATTTTGCTGCATCTGAAAAGAACATACAGGGGAATGTTTTGAAATATTGTCAGGTCATGCATTACCACATGGTGGCAATTCAAGGGGTTAAAACTACCTTGCAGGTTCCCATTAAATAGACCATGTATTGCAACAATTCTTTCCCTGAAATTTTGTTATTATAAATATATCCTATATAATTACAAAACCAGAACCAAGATCAGTACATGTATACAGCACCAGAACCAAGCTCATACATATATACAGTACCAGAACAAAGCTCAGTACATAAATACAGCACCTGAACCAAGCTCAGTACATGTATACGGCAAAAAGATCAAGCTCACTACATATATATGGCAAAAGGATCAAGCTCAATACATAAATACAGCACCTGCACAAATACAGCTCAATACAGAGATCATTTGCAAATTTAGTGCAACCCTTGCCGTATAGGTTTGTACGGCGTAAAACTACAGCTCCCAGCATGGCCGAACAGTGGTAAGAATATACTGGAAATGGCTGTCTCACAAAAAAAAACAATCATACCACCCATCATCTCGCTGCAGATCATACGTTGACTACAGTACTGATTAGAGGCATAATAAAAATTTACATTGAATGACTCACAGATAAGATCCTAGTCGTTCTTTTTCTCTTTTCTTCTCCATTCCGTCCAGACCTCTATGGTGACTTCTCCCGGCCACGGCCCATTGCTGCAGTTTGACACTCAGATGTTTTTAGCTTCTCACTTTTCAAACATTTCCGCACCGATAAATGAAGATAAAAATTCTCCTGGTACCACACACTTTGCCACCATTCAATGTGTCCCACACAAACACACAGTGCCCCCTTAGATAGCGCCCCCCATGGAGCATGCTGTAGATATTGCTGGTCATAGAACCCTCTGTAGATATTGCCCATCATAGAGCCCCCCGTAGATAGTGGCCCACATAGAGAGCCCCCTGTAGACAGTGCCCCACATAGAGCCCCCTGTAGACAGTACCCATATACATAGTGCCCCCTATAAAGCCTCCTGTAGATAGGCGGCGCAATAAATTCATTGTGCCGCATGCGTCATTGAAAGGCACTAAGTAGCAGGGCAAGGTTCTAATGTTCTTTGCCCTGCCAATGCTAGATATCCATGTATTTGTATCTGCGTCATATAGACGCAGATACAGTCATAGTGATGGATGGGGTGGAGGCGGTTGGTTTCAGTGGCGCCACCGCCCCTTCAGATAAGTAGCAGGCTCCTGCCTTAGGTGAGCCAGAGTGCCCCTATAAATGCAACAGGGGTTGTAGCTCGCCATACATTTTAGATAGCTGTAGACTGAATGTTAGTTCGGCCAACAGCTATTCCTCCCGACTCCCCCATACAACATGCCCGACCCTTCTCCCCCCTGACATCTACAACAAATGCAACATTGTTGGAAAAAACACAACAAAAGTGCAACAATTCCAAAGCATAAATTGACATGCTGCAGATTAAGAAACCTCTCCGCAGGTAAATTTATGCATGTTTTCTGAGCTGATTTTTTTCCGCAGCGTGTGGATGAGAACGGTTTGAATCTCATCCACTTTGCTGTTATTGCAAATGCTGCGGATTTTCCGTACAGAATTCTGTTGCAGAAATTCTGCATAGTTTAGACTACTTGGGAACGCAGCCTTACAAAGAAGTGTTTTTCATTATAAACTCCTTTAAATGGTTCTTGCATATGGTTCGTGATTTAAGAGGGGCTTTTTGTAAAGCAAGATGCAGAAGAGTCCTCAGAAATCTAATGAATTAGGCTAATTATAATTTTATATTTGTAAATGTATTCTTTTATTTTTTATGTCATATTACTGTTGTGATCCTGATGCATAAGAATGTCCTGATACATAGCAGTCGGCATACCGTAAGTTAATGGTAGGCGCGTGCTTGGCAGGGTTAAAGGTGTGGCTGACCACTGTGACCATATTTACTAATTCATCTTGCACATTGTACCATTGATTTCCTTTTACAGCGACCTTCTGCATCAGAGGATTTATAATGGAGGGCAATGCAGCAAGCATCACAAGCAGTACAGGATGTACCAGGATGAGAAGTAGAAGTTTCTATATCCTCCGGTCCTATGTTGTATCTGAAAGATCAGCGTATACCTTTCTGTGTTCACACATTTGGACAAATTCACTTGGATCATTTGGCAAACAACTTCTGCAATAAAAGACATGAAATGTATCAGTGAAATCCTGTTCAAGTGCTTTGCAGACCAGAACATGAGGATTGTGCTCCGGTCACATACAGTCCATTTGGAAGGACTATAGATGAGAGAATGTTCTGATTTGTCTCAAAGATATTGAGAATATTTAAAGGTAACTTGTCCCTAGACCCAGGCCCATGTAAACTGGGCATCTATACGATGAAACAAATAAGTTTAACGCACTTTCTTATCCTCCTGAGGTGTTACTGGGGACGAGGGTTCTAATAGGAATAAAGTATTACAGTATATTACATAAGATAGAATATGTCGTTATTTTTCCTCTCCTCCGGGACTGCTTATAGGACACTGCTGGATTCACTAGAACTGGGATATTTGTGACAAGACATATCACATGATCAGGGCCATCCTTAGTCTTTTTGGGGCTTAGGGCAAGGGTTAATGTTGGGGCCCCGTGCACTTCACAAAAATCTGTCTTACTCCGCCCCTTTCTGTGTCATGTGATCCGTGCAGGCGTAAGATGGTGCTGCTCTCTCCTGTGGACCCCAGCAGACATTAAGACACATGACAGGTTTAGATTGAGGGCCCCAGCCGACAGTATCACACACGATAGGCTTAGATACAGACCCCATCCGAAGGTATCACACATGAGAGGTATAATAGATACAGGGCCCTAGCAGACGGTATCACACATGATAGTCTTAGATACAGGGCCCCATCAGACAGTATTGTCAGGGTAAAACTTCCTTTTTTCCCTGTTATCTCACACCGAATAACCACCTCTGTAAATTGAAATCTGAGAGCATGCATACCACGAGACAAGTTGGTATAGATCCTACCTCCGTCGAGTAGGAAGTGAACTGAACTTTTTTATTGAACAAAAGAAAGAAACACAAGTTCCCTGCCTAGAGATGTGGGACGTGCTTAAGCCCCATTGGCTCCTCAGCTGTAAGTTCTTCTGTACACTCCTCTTGCATTCCAGGGGGGGTGTCTTCCATAGGCGTGTTTCTCATACAGACTCCATCTTGTTTCATTTACAAATCTTTGTGTAATATACAGATTTTTAGTTTATATAAAGTAATAATGTTTTTGCCAACAATATACATGGTAATGATCCCTGACAGTATCATACATGATAGGCTTAGATACAAACCCCCAACAGAGGGTATCACACATGATAGGTTTAGATACAGGGACCCAGAAGACAGAAGACAGTACTACACATGATAGGTTTAGATCCAGGGCCCCTAGCATACAGTATCACACACAATAGGCTTAGATACAGGGCCACAGGCCTAGATACACGACCCCCGGCTTAGATACAGGGCCTCCCAGCATACAGTATCCACCATATTATACTTACCCAGTCGAGTCCTCTTCACCTTCGGGCGCAGCACTGGCTCCTGAAGCGATTTGGCACCTCAACGTTATGTGTGAAGCGCATACAGCGCCCTGATGCTGACCGCCATTAGGAGCCAGCTCTGGAGGTGAAGAGGACAGGAGCAGGGAAGGTAAGTATATGGAGTCTCTGTCTGTTCACTGAGAAAATGTCCAAAATTTTACTCCAAGATTTGCTTCTTTTAACTATTTGGCGAAGCTTCACTTCCTCTCGCGACGCGTGGCGCGACTAAGTGACTATGCTTGCTTGTCTCTGAGGTTTCTGCAGAGGCTTTGTGGCTTGTGCGTCTTTGGAGGTTTTGTGTTTACCCCTCTTACAAACTCTGAACATTCTGCATCTCAATTGCCCATACTTACCAACATTTAAATCTCCCAAATTGGGATACTTTAAGCCCTGCCCCCGCTCCGACCAAAAATACCTCCAAAATGGTGGAAATGCCTTCTTTTGCTGCAAATTTCCATAAGCTCTGCCCCTTTAGAGATTGTCCAACCAAAATCGTGACTGCTGGCGATTGGCACTCATCAAAAAACTTAGACCGCACAGTATACATTGTTTTTTTGAATACAGTTGTGCTAAAAAGAGTAGTTGACTGTGCTTTTTAATACAATTTTGGAAACGGTATCTTAATATAAAATCTTTTAAATATACTCACAAGTTCCCGGCACCGCGGCCTACTGCATCCTCCACCGCTGATCCTTCAGGCAGTGATGTCACATCCATTGAGATGTCACATGACTATGGAAGCCAATCATGGCATGGCTCTGTGGACGCAACGCCACAGGCTGTGCCATGACTGCTGCCTATGGTCATGTAATTTAACATGACGTCTTCATGGATTTCCTAATATCCTGCACGGTAAAAGGGTTTTGAAGACATCTGTACAAATAGGTATAGATTGGGCCAGGGAAAGAAACAGGGAGTAGATGGCTCCTGTGCAAGAACACACTTGGTCTCCAAACTTGTGAGCCATGGAAAGGAGATGTGAGGCGATGTTATGTCCACCCCAGAATTGGGCAGTATTAGTGACCTGCACTCAGTAGTGCACTATCCATCAGAGGTGGGGCAGTACTCCAGGGGGAAGCAGTTTGTAGATTTAGCAAAAACTAGTGCAAGGGACAACTGGAGTCGTTTCCCATAGGAATCTGATTCCGTTTTTTATTTTTCAGCGGCCCTTTGAATAATGAAAGCAGCAACCTCATCGATTGCTATTGGCAACAGCTCCACTTTTCCTTTGCACCAGTTTTTATAAATCACCCCCAATCTGTGTACTTTCCCTTCTCCAATATGGGGGGGGGGGGCCCAATTCACTTTTTTTTCCAACTTGCTCTCATTGCAGTTTATACAGGACTAGTCACCATCAGCTGAATGGGCGTCATAAAATGTCACCAGAATGGTGTCACAACCAGATTGCCCCCCCCTGCCCTTAAAGCGGCTCTGTCACCACATTATAAGTGCCCTATCTCCTACATAAGGAGATCGGCGCTGTAATGTAGGTGACAGTAATGCTTTTTATTTAAAAAACGATCTATTTTCACAACGTTAGGAGCGATTTTGGTTTATGCTAATGAGCTTTCTTAATGCCCAAGTGGGCGTATTTTTACTTTCGACCAAGTGGGCGTTGTACAGAGGAGTGCATGACGCTGAATAATCAGCATCATGCACTCCTCTCCATTCATTTAGACAGCAGAATCGCGTTCTTACTAGAACATGATCTGCAGCCACATACACAGCGATTCTGCTTGATTAACGTTAATCCAGTATCCTGATAATAAATACACATGAAATCCAGCCTGGACGTCATGTGTATTCAGAATCCTGACACTTCTGAATCTTTTCTGTGAGATTCCAGCAACGGATACGAAATCTCGCGAGATCACGGAGGTAAACGAGATTTCGTTTCCGTTGCTGGAATCTCACAGAAAAGATTCAGAAGTGTCAGGATTCTGAATACACATGACGTCCAGGCTGGATGGTCATGTGTATTCATTATCAGGACACTGGATTAACGTTAATAAAGCAGAATCGCTGTGTATGTGGCTGCAGATCATGTTCTAGTAAGAACGCGATTCTGCTGTCTAAATGAATGGAGAGGAGTGCATGATGCTGATTATTCAGCGTCATGCACTCCTCTGTACAACGCCCACTTGGTCGAAAGTAAAAATACGCCCACTTGGGCATTAAGAAAGCTCATTAGCATAAACCAAAATCGCTCCTAACGTTGTGAAAATAGATCGTTTTTTTAAATAAAAAGCATTACTGTCACCTACATTACAGCGCCCATCTCCTTATGTAGGAGATAGGGCACTTATAATGTGGTGACAGAGCCTCTTTAAGCACACATAGGTTACTGAGGGGTATAATGGCTCGTTCACATCTGTGAACCGTGTTTCGTTGTTCTACTGTATTCCATCATAAGAGCATAACAACAAGAATACTAGAAGCCCGGGATCCATTGCATGATGGAAACCAACGACTTCAATGGGTACCGACATGCTGCGCTATTTTGTTCTGGCAAAATCAACGGAATCTGTGACGGAAGCCCCTAAGGCTTCGTTCACATTTGCGTCGGGACTCCGTTCATGGGTTCCGTCAGAGCTTCCCGTCAGGGGAACCCATGAACGGAACCCTGACTGAATCAAATGAAAACCATAGGTTTCCGTTTGCATCGATATTGATTTCAATGGTGACTGATCCGATGCAAATGGTTTCCATGTGTCACCGTTGTGTAAGGGTTCCGTCATTTTTACTCAATCAATGCCGCAGTCGACTGCGCTAATAATTATGTCAAAACAACGGAACCTTAACCCCTTCCCTCTTTAGCCACTTTTGACCTTCCTGACCGAGCCTCATTTTTCAAATCTGACATGTGTCACTTTATGTGGTAATAACTCCGGAATGCTTTCACCTATCCAAGCGATTCTGAGATTGTTTTCTCGTGACACATTGGACTTTATGTTACTGGCAAAATTTGCTCGATATGTTCAGTATTTAATTGTGAAAAACACCAAAATTTAGCGAAAAATTGCAAAAATTTGCATTTTTCTCAATTTAAATGTATCTGCTTGTAAGACAGGCAGTTATACCACCCAAAATTGTTGCTAATTAACATCACCCATATGTCTACTTTAGATTGGCATCGTTTTTTGAACATCCTTTTATTTTTCTATGACCTCACAAGGCTTAGAACTTTAGCAGCAATTTCTCACATTTTCAAGAAAATTTCAAAAGGCCATTTTTACAGGGGCCAGTTCAGTTGTGAAGTGGCTTTGAGGGCCTTATATATTAGAAACCCCCAAAAAGTCACCCCATTTTAAAAACTTCACCCCTCAAAGTATTCAAAACAGCATTTAGAAAATGTCTTAACCCTTTACACATGTCACAGGAATTAAAGCAATGTAGAGGTGAATTTTACAAATTTCATATTTTTTTGCAGAAATACATTTTTAGTACAATTTTTTTTATAACACAGAAGGTTTTACCAGAGAAATGCAACTCAATATTTGTTGCCCAGTTTCTGCAGTTTTAGGAAATATCCCACATGTGGCCGTAGCGTGCTACTGGACTGAAGCACCGGCCTCAGAAGCAAAGGAGCACCTGGTGGATTTTCGGGCCTTATTTTTGTTAGAATAAATTTTAGGCACCATGTCAGGTTTGAAGGGCTCTTGCGGTGCCAAAACAGTCAAAATCCCCCAAAAGTGACCCCATCTGGGAAACTACACACCTCAAGGAAATTATCTAGGGGTACAGTGAGCATTTTGACCGCACAGCTTTTTTACAGAAATTATTAGAAGTAGGCCGTGAAAATTAAAATCAACATTTCTTCAAAGAAAATGTAGGTTTAGCGATTTTTTTTCTCATTTTCACAAAGACTAAAGGAGAAAAAGCACCGTAAAATTTGGAAAGCAGTTTCTCCTGAGTAAAACAATACCCCACATGTGGTAATAACCGGTTGTTTGGAGACACGGCGAGGCTGAGAAGGGAAAGAGCGCTATTTGGCTTTTGGAGCTCAAGTTTAGCAGGAATGGTTTGTGGAGGCCATGTCACATTTACAAAGCCCCTGAGGGGACAAAACAGTGGAAACCCCCCACAGGTGACCCCATTTTGGAAACTACGCCCATTGAGGAAATTATCTAGGGGTATAGTGAGCGTTTTGACCCAACAGGTTTTTTGCATAAATTATTGGAAATAGGCCCTGAAAATGACAATCTAAATTTTTTCAAAGAAAATGTAGGTTTAGCTAATTATTTCTCATTTCCACAAGGACTGAAGGAGAAAAAGCACCATAAAATTTGTAAACCAATCTCTCCCGAGTAAAACAATGCCCCACATGTGGTAATAAACGGTTGTTTGGAGACACGGCAGGGCTGAGAAGGGAAAGAGCGCTATTTGGCTTTTGGAGCTCAAGTTTAGCAGGAATGGTTTGCGGAGGCCATGTCACATTTACGAAGTCCCTGAGGAGACAAAACAGTGGAAACCCCCCACAAGTGACCCCATTTTGGAGACTAAACCCATTGAGGAAATTATCTAGGGGTATAGTGAGCTCTTTGACCCCACAGGTTTTTTGCAGAAATTATTGGAAGTAGGCCCTGAAAATAAAAATCAACATTTTTTCAAAGAAAATGTAGGTTTAGCTTATTTTTACTCATTTCCACAAGGACTGAAGGAGAAAAAGCACCACAAAATTTGTAAAGCAATTTCTCCCGAGTAAAACAATGCCCCACATGTGGTAATAAACGGCTGTTTGGAGACACGGCTTGGCTTAGAAGGGAAAGAGCGCTATTTGGCTTTTAGAGATCACATTGAGCAGGAATGGTTTGCGGCGGCCATGTCACATTTGCAAAGCCCCTGAGGGGAAAAAACAATGAAAACGCCCAAAAAGTGACACCATTTAGGAAACTACACCTCTTGAGGAATTCATCTAGGGGCGTAGTGAGCATTTTGACCCCACAGATGTTTCATAGAATTTATTAGAATTGGGCAGTGAAAATAAAAACAATCCTTTTTCTTCAATAAGACGTAGCTTTAGCGCAAATTTTTTCATTTTCGCAACAAATAAAGGAAAAAAAGAACCTAACATTTGTAAAGCAATTTCTACCGAGTACGGCAATACCCCATATGTGGTCATAAACTGCTGTTTGGGCACACGGCAGGGCTCAGAAGTGAAGGACCGCCATTTGGAGTGCAGATGTTTCTGGATTGGTTTCTGGGCGCCTGTGGGCCCAAAACAGTGGAAACCCCCCAGAAGTGACCCCATTTTGGAAACTACACCCCTCAATGCATTTACCTACGGGTGTAGTGAGCATGTTAACCCTGCAGGTGTTTTGTAGAAATTAGTGTGAACTCGATGTTGCAGAGTGAAAATGGGATTTTTTCCACAGATATGTGGACAATATGTGGTGCCCAGCTTGTGCCACCATAACGAGACAGCTCTCTAATTATTATGCTGGGTTTCCTGGTTTTAGAAACACCCTACATGTGGCCCTAATCTCTTGCCTGGACAGTCGACCAGGCTCAGGAGTGAAAGGGTACCATGTAAAATTGAGGCCTAATTTGGCGATTTACAAAGTATTGGTTCACAACTGCAGAGGCTCAGATGTGAAATAATAAAAATAAACCCCTGGGAAGTGACCCCACTATGGAAACTGCACCCCTCAAGGCATTTATTAAGGGGTGTAGAGAGCATTTTCACCCCACAGGTCTTTTCCATTAATAAATGCGCTGTGGATGGTGCAAATTAAAAATTTATATTTTTCCCTAGATATGCCATTCAGTGGCAAATATGTCGTGCCCAGCTTATGCCACTGGAGACACACACCCCAAAAATTGCTAAAAGGGTTCTCCCGGGTATGACGATGCCATATATGTGGAAGGAAACTGCTGTTTGGGCACGCTGTAGGGTTCAGATGGGAGGAAATGCCATTTGGCTTTTGGAGCGTGGATTTTGCTTGGTAGTAGTTTTGTTTGGAGTCTTACTGGTGTTTCCGTTTATAATGTAGGGCATATGTAAGCCGGGCGGAGTATATAAGGGGCATAGTCAGGTGGTATAATAACGGGGTAAAAAAAACTAATAAAATGATCCATAGATGTGTGTTACGCTGTGAAGCAATCCTTTCCGAACAGGCCAGTGTCGCACTGATAAATGGTGTCATTTCTTATCCCCCTTTTGGTCCACACTCCGCGCTTTTGTAGTTTGGGGAATTTTGCTGGGAAAGCGTTGTCCTGGTATAATACGGGCACCGTCGCTTCCAGCGGATATGTTTGGGCCCTCCCCTTCCTGGTTCCCTAATTTTAGGTCCTTGAAAAATCGCCTCTTCAAACAGAAGAAATGTTCCCCTCGGGCACAACTGCATATTTTTTTATTTCCTGACTTATTGGAGCCATAACTAATTTTATTTTTCATAGACGTAGCGGTATGAGGGCTGGTTTGTTGCGGGACGAGCTGTAGTTATTATTGGTACCATTTTGGGGTACATGCGACTTTTTGATCACCTTTTATCCTATTTTTTGGGATGCCAGGTAAACAAAAAAACGCAATTCTGGCACAGCTTTTTTCGTTTTTTTTATACAGCGTTCACCATGCGTTATAAATTACATGTTAACTTTATTCTGTGGGTCAGTCCGATTCCGGCGATACCTAATTTATAGCACTTTTTTATGTTTTACAACTTTTTGCACAATAAAATTACTTTTGTAAAAAGAATGTATTTTTTCTGTCGCCAAGTTGTGAGAACCATAACTTTTTAATTTTTTTGTCGACGGAGGTGTATGAGGGCTTGTTTTTTGCGGGACGAGCTATAGTTTTTATAGGTACCATTTTTGGATACGTGCGACTTTTTGATCACTTTTTATTCTAATATTTGTAGGGCAAAGTGACCAAAAAACAGAAACTCTGGTAACGTTTTTTACGGTTTTTTTTACGCTGTTCACCGCGTGCAATAAATAATATAATATTTTGATACCTCCGGTCGTTACGGTCGTGGCGATACCAAATACATATGGTTTATTATTATTTTTCAATAATAAAGGACTTGATAAGAGTAAAAGGGGGATTGTGTTTTATTTGATTACTTGAAACTTTTATTGTTTTCAAACTTTTATTTTTTGCACTTTTTTTTACACTTTTTTTACACTTTTTCTCAAGTCCCACTAGGGGACTTGAAGTTCCAACGGTCAGATTTTTTTTTTTCTAATACATTGCACTACCTATGTAGTGCAATGTATTAGATCTGTCAGTCATTCACTGACAGCAAGCCGATTAGGCTTCGCCTCCCGGCGGGGCCTAAATCGGCTTCCGTAATGGCAGAGCAGGAGACCATTGTGTCTCCTGTTGCCATAACAGCAGTCGCCAGTCCCGATTGCCTGTCAGGGCTGGCGATCTGCTAGTAACCGCTTCGATGCAGCAATCGCTTTCGGTTCCTGCCGTTACAGGTGGATGTCAGCTGTACAGTACAGCTGACTTCCACCGCTGATGACGCCAGATCAGCTCCTGACCCGGCGCCATCTTGCCGGCAGCTACGGAAGCCGATCAGGCTCTGCCGCCGGGCGGATCTTGACCGGCTTCGGTGCTAGGCAGACCGGGAGGCCAGTATTAGGCCTCCGGTTGCCATTGCAGCCACCGGAACCCCGGCAATTTCATTACTGGGGTTCCGATGAGCTGCAAACACCTTAAGTGCAGCGATCGCGTTTGAGCGCTGCACTTAAGGGGTTAATGGCGGGGATCTAAGCTAATTTCGGTCCCCGCCGTTACAGCCGGATGTCAGCTGTAAGATACAGCTGAGATCCGGTGATGATGGCACCGGCTCAGCTTCTGAGCCGGTCCCAAACATTTGGCGTACATGTACGGCAAGATGCGGGAAGTCAGTACTTTCCATGACGTACATGTACGGCAAATGTCGGGAAGGGGTTAAACAACGGTGACAAACAGAAACCATTTGCACCGGATCTGTCACCATTGAAATCAATGGTTTCCGTTTGTATTCCGTTCATGGGATCCCCTGACGGAAAGGTCAGACGGAGCACGTGAACGAAGCCTCGACGCAGATGTAAACGAAGCCTAACGCAGATGTGAACAGCCCCATAACTTTTTTTTTTTTTTACAGATGACTACTAATGCTAATTTAATGAATTGATTTTAATCCAAAAATATACTGAATTGAAACTGTGCCTTACTTGTATTATTATATGAAGATTATTATAATTATTATTATTCATTGTACAACATAGCAGTAGTGAGGTTTGTAACAATAAAATAAATAAATAACACATTTGTATTTCTCATTTTTTCTTAAAAAACACAGAGGCATAAACCAAATATTGTACAGAAATCTTCATCGTTGACAGGTTTCTGTCTTCCATGAACCGCCCTGTTCGTAATTGTTCGACATTACAACAGCTCATGGACTACATCTCCCACAATCATCTCCCTCTACGGTACGCCGTGCCCTGCCAGCGGAGGATTGTGGGGCTTGTAGTTTATCATGGTAGCGAATGACCGCAAACATATACAGAGCTCTTCCATATTCGGGCGGTACGTAGTACGTGCAGAGTGCCGTGAAGAGGTCAGGTGGCGGGGTCTTGGGCACAAAGCTGACGGCATTAGAGAGCGACTCCATCAGGAAGTGATCAGTGAGAAGTATGCTGAGGACCAGGCTAGTAATAACCGCAGATAAATACCGCATAGAGCAGCCGGTGTAGTCCCATTCCGTGAGGTGAGCCATGTGTATGCTACCGTGTGTAGACTGCAGGGCGTGCTGAGGATGGGTGTACGGGTTCTCCCCCACAATACAGCACGCCTTTGGATGTTCCTCATTATTCTTCACACAGTCTGCTCCATCTGTTCTGCGCAATGAAACATTACTGACTACTCCTTCTGCACTTATATAACACATATTTATAAAATCTTTTTTTTTTTTTAGTGTACTTATTACTCTAGATTATCATTTGCATAAATCTGTAGTATATGGGAGTATGTAATCTACTTTATTATAGGCAAGTTGCATCTTCCTCACCTTCCAGCAGCCTTTAGTTTCCCTTTCCTCGTCTCCTGGCTCTCTGTAAATATTCTATAAGGCCTCGTTCACATCGTTGCAGATCCAGCCGAGAAAACCAGAAACAATAGTGCAGCATAGTCTATCCACGTGCTGACCCTCCATTCATGTTCATGGGCTTTTCAGAGAAAGCCGAGCCCTGTACAGTTTGTCAAAAATGTTTTTGGTTTTAGCGCTGCAGCTGGTATGTATCCAATACCCGTAGAAGCTGCATAACGCCACTGTAAGCGGAATCTGTCAGTGAGCTGGACTGACGGCTAGGCTGACAGCTGCTCCTGTGTGCCTCTAACACGCAATCTAAGGCCGTGTTCACACAGCGTATTTTCAGGGAGAAAATAGGCGGATTTGAAGAGAAATCAGGCTCTGAAAGCCAGTTGTTTTTTGTGGCAGAATTTCAAAGCAATTGTGAAGTGTATTTTTTTTTGTGCAAATCTTAATACCGATCAATCAACTCCAATTTGATTGGTATTATGGTTAGGTTATATGTCCGATGCACACAGGTGCTGCTGTCAGCAGAGCCGTCATTCCAGCTGACTGATGGATTGGGCTTACATCGGCGCTATGCGGAGTGGATGTATAGAGACTTCCGTTTGCATCACCATTGATATCAATGGTGACGGAAACATTGCTAATGGTTTCCGTTTGTCACCGTTCCGGCAGGTTTCCATTTTTTCGACGGAATCAATAGCGCAGTCGTTCCATCGTATGCATATTATAGAAGTATTGTGGTCACTTATGGATGCCCCATGCAACATCATCGTGGGTCTGTAGTATGGAAACCTCCATGTGCTGCGTGCTTGGCCTATAATACTCCTGTCATTGATCAACCAGCTGTATATTACAATGACTAACAGCCACTACTATCTATACTACAGCCCCCTTTCCTCCTCTTTGTCACAGCCCTCTTGTCACTGATCTACCTCTAGACGTTATTTGCCACCTTTTCTATATTACATTCCCTAAGTTATTTGCATACTCACGACTAACCATATCCGTATGAAATCGTTCCGTATCCTCCTCATAAGTGTCACTCTCTCTTTAGTGCAGCTCTCCGTTGCTTCCTCTCTATCTTTCAGCCACCAACCATGTATAGCCCCTTCCAATTTCTGCCCGCCTCTTTTTATATTACAGCCCTCTAATCCTTATTTGCCCCAATCCATATGTTTCAGCCCCCAAATTGCATGTTCACTTTAAAGGGAACCCATCAAGAGGATAAAGGCCCCCAAGCAGTCAGCGATCTGTTATCCAGGACAGTAACCCTTCACAATGATGCTTTTGTATAATCTGGCAGATTCAGCATAATGTAGAAAAATAATAAAAAGAAACGGTGCGCGCTGTATGCAAACTACATGGAAAGTCAATCAAGCCAGGAGGAGGGGGGACCAGCCAGCGTGATTCTGTGGTTGAGCGGCACCACCCCCATGACTCTTTATAGGTCATTTGCATATAACGTGCACCGATTTGAAACGTATTTTTCAACATTATGCTGGATATATAAAGGCACGTTTGTGAATTGATTATCATCCTGGATAACAGGTTGGGGGTGATGTCACTTCTTCAGCCGTTTTTCATAGACTCTATAGAAAAACAGCTCTAAAAACCCCGCGAAAAACGCGACTTTGATTAAAAAACTTCTGAAAATCAGGAGCTGTTTTCCCTTGAAAACAGCTCCGTATTTTGAGACTTTTTTTATTTTGTGTGTGCACATACCCTAACTGACAATATCCCAACATGATTGTTGGAGGGGGCTATGGCTGTGTGAGCTCCGTTCAAATCAATGTAGAAGACCAACATATCGCTTTATAGACGGAAATATTCAGGTCTTTTATTTTGAAAACCGCTTTCCTTCTGCCATATCGTGCATTTATTACCAGTTTATGCTAAAATGTAGTGCCTGTTGGGGCATGCATGTCCGTTTTTAAGAGCATAAAATGGGTGTAACTCGCTGCTTGGCTAAGATTTCGACATGTCTATGAAATGTGACTTTTTGAAAGGTGGGGAAAAAAAAATCTAATCTCTACTCCGCAAATATGTGTAGCTGTGTGAAAATGAATGGTAGTGATGTTTGTTATGAAATGGCACGTGTGTTATAGTTTTGTTCCAACTTTTTTTTTTTTTAATTCATTTTGTTTTTGTTTTAAAAAAGTTGTGTTTTACTTTTGTTAAAAAAAACAACTGTTTCACTTCTGAAGCTTCTATGTATTAGGGTATGTGCACACAACCTATTTTCAGACGTAATGGAGGCGTTTTACGCCTGAAAAGACGGCTCCAATACATCGGCAAACATCTGCCCATTACTTGCAATGGGTCTTACGATGTTCTGTGCAGGCGAGGTGTCATTTTACGTGTCGCTGTCAAAATATAAAATTATAAAAAAGCAGTAAATAGGCAGCACTCACAAAGGCTTATAGTGGAAAAAAGAGGGTGCTTTATTGACCCCAAAAGTGCAACGTTTCGGCTCACACAACCTGAGCCTTTCTCAATGCTGAGGTTGTGTGAGCCGAAACGTTGCACTTTTGGGGTCAATAAAGCACCCTCTTTTTTCACTATAAGCCTTTGTGAGTGCTGCCTATTTACTGCTTTTTGTCTAGCGGGACAGTGGTCAGTTCCCTAAGGCTAATATTTGTCGTTAAGAACAGTAGAAAAACTTACATCACATTGAAAACCACAAAAAATTGCAAGCGTGAAATGTAAACTGCACACTAGCCACTTATAACCGCTGACATATATAATAATTATAGTTTTGGAATGCTTATTGATAAAAATAATTAGGCCCTAATCAGACCTGAAGCGCACTATCCTAGAACAGATCGGATACCCCAATGCAGAACAATCTAGATGTAGACTACAACCGTATGAAACGGAACAACACATTTAAAAACAATGTCCCAAAAATATATACAGCCAACCGCAAACACCCCTATGCAAAATAAAGATTGTATGTCCCTACACGACGGCATATTAGTTTGTATCCGTCATCCATTGACTTCAATGTTAAAAAAACATTTGCCACTTTTCAGTAATTTTATGACGGAAACAATAACACAGCAGACTACGATATTTCTTCTGTCAAAAAAACGTAAATCTGACGGGAGCATAAGGCCCCATTCACATGGCGTTTGTGCTATCCGCCGGGTGTATACGTTTTTAAAAATAAATAAAACCGTGGAGCATTGAAAAGGTATGCAAACATGTACCATGTTCTTTTTACGTCTGTGTTTTTTATTGCGTGTAAGTATAGCATAAACTTATGTCGGTATACGTTTTGTCAGTTTACCTAAAAATAAAAATAAAGTATACTTTTTTTTTTTTTTAAAGTGAATACTGATAGAAAAAGAAAGAAAATGGATAGGTTTACTATAAACAAACGTATAGCATTACGTTTGCATACGTCGTCCTTTGAGATCAATGCTAAACAAACGTTCCGTCGTGTATACGTTTCTTTGAAGTACAGAATAGCGTAGCAGACTACACTTTTCAGTACTTTCAAAAAACAGTAACCCAACGTAAACCATGACAATCATAGATCAAACGGATGCTATTTTGGTCTACGTTTGACCCATTATAGTCTATGTATACGCTGAGCTGTACGTTTTCAATGCTTTTTTTTAGTGTTTTATACGCCCGGCAAATAGCACAAACGCGATGTGAATGGGGCCTAACTGAGCACAGCAGATGCGAAAATAAAACCCATTGAAATCAATGTTGTTGTTTTTTTACGCAAACCTGAACATTCGTTCGTGCGTTCCGCTGACGGATACGCTAGAACGGAAGCCATAACGCAGGTGTGAACGCAGCCTAAACCAGTTTTGGTCCCCAACTTATTACCAATTATTAACTATTTAAAACGGAAGCTCACAGTTTATTATCTAACACGTCACAGGTGTTTCAATATACAGTTTGGGGATTGTGACATTTCTGTAATGTAAAATCCCCTTTAAAAACTCCCCGACCTTATTTCTCTAAATAATCTTCTTGTTCCTCATGCCCTAATTGTGCCACTAGTTCCTTTATACACTGGCTGGCACTAGAGGAATATTGCTTCACTCTATAGAGGTGCGGTAAGTAGTAAATTATCATACGAGACCCATTCAGGTGAGAAGTGTAACTTCTACTATAAGCTCCACTCTTATAAGCTATCCACCATTGTGATCTGTGTGCCTGACCCCTTTGCTGTGCTTGTATACTTTACATCTACTTGTTTTAGGTGTGTCTTGTTTTATTATATCATTTTACATATTGGGGGTGGGGACTAGAAACTACTGGTGTGCCCACGTTCCCCCTGCATCATTGTAGTGGCTCTCCGCTCAGGCTAATAGAACAGGGGATCCCTCTATGATATCTATATAACCTAATAGTAAAGAACCGTTTTATATTACCACACTTATTTAATTTTTAAACTTGCATAGTAGACATTCTTATTTGTTCATGTCGTGTATTTGCTGAATGACGTGAACATATCATGTATTTGCTTAACTCTGCAGTCAGGTTACTGTAATCTGTCATTCTAGCATTGAATTACCTGGGAATGTTCTGGGCGTGCCATTGTCGATTTATACATGTTTATTGAAAATGTCTTCTTTTTCTTTTAGGTTTGTGTTCGATTGAAGGTGACCACATTATGGTGAGTGAAGCCTTTTCTCATATTTCAATCTCCCACTGTCGTCTGTGGTGATGTAGCAGATGAAGGGAGTTGATCTCTTCTTGAGCAACAGGCGCCTCCTCTTTGCCATAGTTGATTCAGCTTGTGTGGCTAAAAAGGGGGAGGGAGTGTAAAGAAATGTGCAAAAGAGTAAGGCCTCATGCACACGACTGTAGCCATGTGCGATTTTTCGGGTCGGACGGCTGCGAAGTGTCACCCGCAGGCCGCCCGCACATCACGGGCCGCGCACATTCATTTCTATGAGCCCGGACCACAAAACACGGCCGTAATAAGACATGTCCGTTCTTTTTGTGGTCCAGGCTCCTGGGCCATGCACGGGCCGTGGAAACCACGGTCGTGTGCATGGGCCCATTGAAATGAATGGGGCTGCAATTCTCCCACAGATTTGTGGGTGAATTGCGGCCGCAAAAATACGTTCGTGTGCATGAGGCTTTTAAAGTTTAAGAAAAACACTCTGGCATTACGTTTTAGCTTTTTATTAGTGATTGAAAATAATTGTGTACAATGCAACAAGTAACATATGAGGGTTTTTCTTTTTCGTTGTTTTTTTTCCTTTCATATTAATACAGAATCTGTATTACGGAGCTATTTTTCCTTCAAGGCATTGCTAAGCTTATTGGGACTACACGTGCCACCATATTGAATCTGTGCACATGTGTCACATGCGGGAGCCCTTATTCCCACAATGCAATGCCCACACAATCTCCATCATTCAGTTTACATACAGTTGAATGAATACAGGGTGCCAGAAATTGTAGTCTGCTGATTAAATGAGACCTATCTATATTAAAGCTGTTCTAAGGGACTCCAAGATGGCGGTTCACATAAACACGCTAGGGAAATGATTACATAACATGAGAAAGGATGCATAAACCAATCGCTGTACAAGGTAAGGAGACATAATAGAAGATAAGCAAGTGCTGTTCACCTTTGGAATAGAAAGGGCAAGCACCCACAGGAGACAAGTACAGTAAAATATTAATCTCGCTATAACCTTGATTCGTCAATCATTAACAAGCACCTCGCGATCCTCTTTCATCTGACACAATCACGCACAAACAATATTTATTTACAGCGGTGTAATGTTTATTCACCCAAGCAAGAGATTCTCCGTTTTGTCTTCGCAATAGATTATCTGTTATTACAGAGGACAGACTCTTTTTAAATAGATTTCGTTGCTTATTTTTTGCTCACTTTGACCCATCACATGTGCTTGACTTTGGCTTATGGTTTCTGTACCGTTGTGTTTGGGATTTTATATGGTTTGGTCTCTGCGGTCTTTTGATAGGACTGCAGGTTGTGTGCAGGGATATCTCCATCATCTATACACCGATATATAGATCATGTGTGTGTCTGAAAATATTTTATGGTCCCCTAGCAATAATCGTGTGTGGCATTACAGGACCTGATTTAAAGAAGACCTGTCACTAGGTCATATAAGCTGAACTGGTTATCTGACCTAATTATCAGTGTCTTCCTGATTCCAGCGCTGCTTTTCTTTTTTTCCTGAACCCCCCCCCCCCCCGTTCTAGAGATATGGCCCACTTGTGTTGGCTCCCTCTATGCTAATTTGCAGTACTTGGCCAACAGGACGTGAACTGCCCTTACATTGATTGGTTATGATCCGAGGCAGGGAAGCTAGCTCCTCCCTGTTGGCTAACTACAGCAAATTAGCATAAAGGGAGCCAACACAACAGTAAGCCATATCTCTGGAATGGGGGGAGTACAGGAAAAAAAGAAAAACCGTGCTGGAATCGGGGAGACAGCACTATTCAGGTCAGTTAACCCGTTCAAGTTATATGGCCTAGTGACAGGTTCTCTTTAAATCAGGTCCTGTAATGCCACACACAAATATTGCTAGAGGACCATAAAATATATATAATGTGTGTGTCTGAAAATATTCAGATAAGCATTAATTGTAATGCCACACACCATTATTGCTATGCATTGCAGGTCTAAGTGTTTTGTTATTTTAGAGTATGCAAAGTAAAAATATTTTGTTAATTATAGCCCGAATATATTTGGGGAGCGGCTTCGCAAACAGCACGGCTCTAAGGTTTATATATTTCTTTGCAATCTAGAATTATACTCTATAACCTCTAAATGGTATACATATACATCAACAGACTGTCTGCAAAATTCCCTAAGTCTAATTGCAATGGGGAACTCCGTTTTTATTTGTTTCCACCGGAGTTTCCTTTTCTCTTTTGTAGACAGTCATGTGTGTGGCTAGACTGTTCCCCAGTAAACTCACTATGTAGATTGCTGTGTATAGAACAGTAACATAATCTTGCTTTTCCCAGTACTGAATGTACAGTATGTAAACATGTATGTACATGAGAAGTCTGACATTCTATTAACCTTTGTATTGCTGCCTGCTCTGATATCGGAGATGACACGGGTCTGTTCATGTGAATGCCAGTGCAAACCCCAAAGATGACTGAATTTGTGTAGGCGAAAACAAATTCAACCTCTATCAATTGTTAGTTAACAGAAGGTCTGCTCGGGGCCAGGGTACCTACTGATAGAAGGCCGGGTAGCTCCAAATATTGCAGGAATGTAGTTCAGGTTAAAATCTGAGTCATTTTTCTGGGTGTGTATCAGCCTTGGTTGACCAGGCAGGTGTTTCTCTACATTGCTTACCTGTCCTAACCAAAATGTACTGTGTGTGAGCAACAAGATTTCATAAAGTGTAGCTCCATAATGTCAATATCCAATTATCTTACCTTCTTTGGTGCAAAAATTCTACGTGACTTTAATTTTATAATCTATTTTATAGGGGTCAGACGTTTTTTTTTTTTCCTGTTAAAGTTCCAAATCCCCTGCTTTCATTCATAGCCATAAAGATAAATTGCCCAGGGAAGATACTGAAGACTGATTTATAAACTGTATGCTGAAGGCTAAATGCACACGTTGCGGAATTTGGTGCAGAAAATCCACATCAAAACCGCAGGTATACACCGATAATTCCACAGGTAAAATCTGCACCTAATAATGCATTTTTTAAATGCATTTTTAGGTGTGGTATTCACATTTTGATGTACGTGTTTTGTTTTTTTTTTGGTTTTTTTAAGACTAGTGCGATACAATTTGTAAGGGGAAACGCAAGATAAATTGACATGCTGCAGATTTAAAATACGCACTGCAGGCCAATTTACAAGCAGAAAAAAACGCAACCTGTAGATGAGATTACTTGAAGTCTCATTTACTTTGCTGGTACTGTATTACGCTGCATGAAAATACGCACAGCAAATCCACACGAAATATGCATGGTGGGGAGAGACACTCTTGCAAGCTGGGCAGTGAAGTAGAAACTGGTCCTATTCTAATTAATTAGGACCTGTGCATGATAATCTCTGGTTGCCGCACGATTGCCACGGCGTGCCGGAGTGTACAACTGGAGTTACAATTTGGGCCCACTAATGGTGTCTGCCGACAGGCAGTCAGAATGAAGGGAAGCAACAATTTTTAAGCTCTGTAAGGCTAGGTTCCCACAGTGCAGATTTGCTGCAGATTTTGCCTGCATTTTGTAAGCCAAAACCAGAATTGGATCCAGGAGAGCTGACCTATAAGGCCTTTCTTTATAAAATTCTTCTGTTTAGATTCCGTTCCTGGTTTTGGCTTAAAAAAAGCCTCCAAAATCTGCACTGTGGGTGCCCAGCCTAAGGGTAGACAAACACACAGGGTAAACACTACAGATTTTCCGCAACAGATTTCATAGTGGAAAATCTGCAGCGTATTACAGTAGCAGCAGAGTGGATGCGATTTGAGCAAATCTCCTCCACACACTGCGGAAAAAACCCGCTCAGAAACCGGTTTCTAAATTAATGTGCGGTGCCATTTTTTAATCCGCAGCATAAATTGACACACTTCAGATTAAAAATCACTACTCTTCTGTTGCTGGTTTTCCCCGCTGAATTCAAGGGGAGGTAAAACCTGCAACTAATAGGCAACGTTGCATTTTTTTGCGGCGGAGAAGCTGTGGTTTAACGGTGAAAAACGCAAATCATAAAAAAACAATAAAATAATAAATAATAAAAAGGTTCATACTTACTCCCGGGTGTCATCATAGCGACGCTCATCCTATGTGACTGCTGCGTCATACCAGGAGGCCAGACTGCACTCAGAGTAGAGGGACATGTCGCTATGACGATGAGGTATTAACTTTTTTTTTTTAAGCAGTGTTTTTGCAGTGGAGAACCCGCCTGAAAAACTGCACAACAGTTTGGTGCAGTTTTTCGGGCAGGATTCCCTGCGGCTTTCAGGTTGAATACGCTGTGTACTTTTATTCAGTGTATCCACCCTGTGTGCACTTACCCTAATAGAATAAATAAAGCTTTGACCCCTATAAAGATAGAAAAAAATTTGATTCATTTCACAATATGCCTATTGGATTGAAAAAAACCCTAAAAAAAACAGATTGTGTGAAGGGTCCGTTGAAAAATAGAACATGTCCTATTTTGTTTCATTTTCACGGATCCCTCGATAGACTCAATATCCTCGATATATGGACAGGGATGTCAAGGAATTCCACAGAGTCCCGGAGCAGAGCCTATACTAGCCCTCTGCCCGTGACTCCGGCTCTGGGGAAGCCCCTGACATCACTGTCCATATATGGACAGTGATGTCAGGGGTTTCCAGAGTCCCGGAGCAGAGCCTATGCTAGCGCTCTGCTCGGGCTTCTTGACATCACTGCCCTCCTATCTCGTCGTCCACACCCCTCCTTCCCTTTCTGAGTTCCCTAACTGCCTGGCCGCCGCATCTCTCCTCGTACACACCCCCTCCTCTCATCGTCCACGCTGTGGTCAGGCAGTGAGGAAACTCAGAGAGAGAAGAGGGGACCCGAACGACGAGATAAGAGGAGGCGTGTACTATGAGAGACATGGCGTTCCATGTTGTTGCTCAGCTAGCACTTGCAGAGTCACGGCGCGTCATCAACTATGTTTACAGGAAGTGGGACCAGATGCGGAGCTCTGAAGAGCTCATGAAACATCCGCCCGGCCCACTGCCTGTAAACGTAGTTGATGACGCGCCGTGCCTCTGAAAGCTGGAAGTGCTGGCTGAGCAACGACCCGGAACGTCACAGGAAATGAAAAGTTTACTCTGAATGTGGTCATGTAGCCGCTATTTAGAAGTCAGTAGCCATTCCAAAAATAAAAATACATTATATTAGAAAGTTAATTGTACATGTCATCTTGGGATAAAATGTATTCCTGGACAACACATTTAACTGTACAGAAGTGGCTCTGTAGGAGGCTTACAACTGGGTGAGGAACAGACAAACTCTGCTACAGAGTTGTGGTTGTGGAAGACAGTGTCATGTCACAGGTCCACCATGGCAAGACGGAGCACAGCAACAAGACAAAGGTAGTTATACTGCATAAACAAGAACTCTCCCAGGCAAAGATTTCATAGCAGACTGGGGTTTCAAGGTGTGCTTGCTGTTCAAGCTCTTTTGAAGATTTACAAAGAACTGGTCAACGTTGAGGACCGTAGACTCAGTAATTGGTCAAGGAAGCTTGGTGCAGCAGATCAGACACATCATGCTTACTTGCCTTCAAAATCAGAAGATGTCCAGCAGTGCCATCAGCTTAGAACTGTCAGAAACCAGTAGGACTCTGGTACACCCATGTTTGAAGAAGTCTGGCTAGAAGTGCAATACCGTCGATGTGGAAACAAGGCCAAGGGACTCAACAATGCACGAAAACATAAGAACTAGGGTGCAGAAAGATGGCAGCAGGTGCTCTGGACCGATGAGTCAAAATTTTCAATATTTGGCTGTAACAAAAGGCAGTTTGTTTGCCGAAGGGCTAGAGAGCGGTACAATGAGTGTCTGTAGACAACAGTGAAGCATGGTGGAGGTTCCTTGCAAGTTTGGGGCTGCATTTCAGCAAATGGAGTTGGGAATTTGGTAAGAATTTATGGTGTTCTCAATGCTGAGAAATAAAGGCAGATCCTTGTCCATCATGCAATACCAACAGTGAGGCGCATGATTTGGCTCCAAATTTATTCTGCAGCAGGGCAATTACCCCAAACATATAGCCAATGTCATTAGGAAATATCTTCAGCGTTACGAAACCCTGGAAGTGATGACCTGGTCCCCACAGAGCCCTGATCTCAATAGAGTCTGTCTGGGATTACATGAAGAGAAGAAGGCTTTGAGGAAGCCCACATCCACAGAAGATCGGTGGATAGTTCTCCAAGATGTTTGGAACAACCTCCGTGCCGAATTCCTTCAAAAACTGTATGCAAGTGTACCTAGAAGAATTGAAGCTGTTTTGAAGGCAAAGGGTGGTCACACCAAATATTGATTTGATTTGCATTTCTCTTCACTCTTAACATTTCTATATTTGAAAGCATTCCTACTTTACAGCGGTTTTCCACAACTGCCTAAAACTTTTGCGCAGTACTGTATGTTCTCCAGAATATTGTGTTCTTTTTATTAGGGAACATATGCCAGTATGTGAAAATGTAAATGTTTGCAGCTAGATCTGCAGAATCAAAGATGACCCATTACTATAACATTATGTTCCAGACACCTAGAAATTATAACTCTCATGTCAAGTAAGGGACCAAAAGAAAAGCAATCTGTATGCAGTGACCATTTTATAAAAAGCAAATATCTTTAACCCCTTCCCGACATTTGACATATCCATACGCCAATGTCGGGTAGGGGAGGTATGGAACGGGCTAACGGCCGAAGGTTATTATGTGGTAATAACTTGGGAATGCTTTTACCTATCCAAGCGATTCTGACATTGTTTTCTCGTGACATATTGTACTTTATGATGGTGGAAAAATTTGGTCGATAAATTCAATATTTATTTGTGAAAAACACCAAAATTTAGAGTATTTTAAAAAAATCTGCATTTTTCTAAATTTTAAATGTATCTGCTTGTAAAACAGATAGTAATACCACACAAAATAGTCACTAGTTAACATTTCCCATATGTCTTTGTTTGCATAGTTTTTTGAACGTCCTTTTATTTTTCTAGGACGTTACAAGGCTTAAAACTTTAGCAGCAATTTCTCACATTTTCAAGAATTTCGTAATAAAACAAATTGTGTAACACAGAAGGTTTTACCAGAGAAATACAACTCAATATTTTATTGCCCAGGTCCTGTAGTTTTTAGGAATATCCCACATGTGGCCCTAGTGCCCTAATGGTCCGAAACACCGGCCTCAGAAGCAAAAGAGCACCTAGAGGATTTTGGGGCCTGCTTATTTTTAGATTATATTTTAGGCACGATGTCGGGTTTGAAGAGGTCTTGTGGTGCCAAAACAGTGGAAACCCCCCCAAAAGTGACCCCATTTTGCAAACTATACCCCTCAAGGAATTTATCTAGGGGTATAGTTATCACTTTGACCCCACAGGTATTTTGCTATATTTATTGGAATTAGTCTGTGAAAATGAAAATCTACTTTTTTTTCTGAAAAAAAAACATAGAAATTTGTAATATTTACAAGGAATAAAGAAGAAAATGCACCCCAACATTTGTAAACCAATTTCTCCCGATTACGGAAATACCCCTTATGTGGTAATAAACTGATGTTTGGACACACAGCAGGGCTCAGAAGGAAGGGAGTGCCGTTTGGATTTTGGAGCACAGATTTTTAGTGCCATGTCGCGATTGCAACGCCCTGGAGGGAACAAAACAGTGGAAACACCCCAAAAGTGACCCCATTTGGGAATCTACACCCCTCAAGGTATTTTTCTAGGGGTATAGTAAGCATTTATACAACACAGGTTTTTTGCAGAATTTAGTAGAATTAGGCCGTGAAAATGAATATAAACATTTTTGTCAACTAAAATGTTGAATTTTTTCATTTTCACAAGGGATAAAGGAGAAAAAGTCGCCCTAAATTTGTAACGCAATCTCTCCCGAGCATGACAATACCCCACATGTGGTAATAATTTATTTTTTTAATAGAAATTAATTAACCTTTGCAGGACTGAACCAATTTTGATTTTCCATTTTAGTTTTTCACTCCCCGCCTTCCAAACGCCATAACTTTTTTTTTTTCTTTCTTTTTCCATGAATTGAGCGGTGTGAGGGCTTATTTTTGGCAGGACGAGCTGTAGTATTTTATTTATTTTTTTTGGTACCATTTTTTGGTACATACAACTTTTTGATCACTTTTTTTTTTTTTTTTTTTTTTTTAAAACATATTTTTATTGATTTTCTGAAGATTTTTCACATAACATAATATGCAATAAACTGTTACAGGAATATAATCACCTATTGCTGATGGTATGAAAATCACATTCCCACAATGACACTAAGCTCATAGTTGTTTACATCATTATAGTATTATCATGATAGTTATTGAAGGTCATTACAAGAATTTCCATAACATTTGGTGTACAGCGTTAACAATGAATATCCCTGAGGAACAATGCATACAAAAACTTTTTTAATATAAGTATAAACCTGAATAACCTAAACTGGAGCCACATGACGCTACATTCCTAACCGAGTTGGCCTAAATATCATTTCAAAGTTACAGATATTATGTTCTACGCGCTCTCAACACTCCCAAGGTGCCCTTGAGATCCTCTATCAGGTACCAAGGTGATCCCGTGAATGGATCGATCATTTTGCATACCTCCTCCCCCGAGAAATGCTCTGTTATGAATAGTTTCCATTTCCCAAAAAATTTCCCCCCTTGTGCATCCTTGTGTTTTAGAACATCCATTCTATCTAAGTAGAATAGGTTTTTCATCCCCTGTACAACCTCACTTGATTGCGGGATATCTGGTACCAACCATTTCTGGAGTATGCATCGTTTCGCCACCATCAATGCCGCATGTGTAATGGGGGGCAAGTGGGTTACTTCTGTGTCGTCTGACCCTCCATCATGCTGGACATGTAAAAAAACTTCCATTGGCCCCAGGAGCCCCTTAAATCTGCTTATTTGTTGCATTAAAGATGCCATTTCTTTCCAGAATGGCTGTATTTTGGTGCATGCCCAAAACCCATGGTACATGTCTGTGCGAGGTGATCCACACCTCGGGCATGAAGTCTTTCTATCTGGTTTGGTTATGGAAGGGGGCAGGGTGAACGCATATATGTCATGATGGAGGATTTTTAAGTGGGTTTCTCTCCATTTCTCGTTTGTTATATGTTTTCTGAGATCTACCAACCCCATTTCCACATGTTTGGCAATATTAGGCAAGCCAAATAGCTTTTCCCATTTCATAAATGCCTGAGTTGGTGTCACCTTTAATAGTACTGGCTTTAGGGTGTTATACAGTTGCGATATGGACCTGTGGTGTGTGCCTAGGAACCATGAGTCAAACAGGTTGGGGTGGATCTCGTCGGATATATCCGCCAGTTTCGCTTTGCATGAAGATAATATTTGATAATATTGTAGATGTTGGGGATGTTCGAAATTGTACTTTGTCTGTATTTCCTGTAGGCTCAGCCATCTCCCTTCCTGTTCCTGGAACATGTCTCCCAGTGTCGCTATCCCTCTCTCTCTCCATCTCTGGAGTAGCTTACTATGCCTTCCCGCCAACAAATCTGGATGCTTCCATATAGGCATGTGTTTTGAAATGCGATATGGAAGACCATAATGCTTACGCAATACTTTCCATGTGATAATGGTGTCCCGTAGTAGGGCCGATCTCTTAATGTTAGTGGGAAGGGACGCAAAGGCTGTATGCACTAGAGCCATAAGATCCCATGGTTTTGCTAGCTGCCTTTCTAGGTTAATGTTGGAGTGGCATCCGGTACCCTGTTGCCAGTCCAGCAAGTGCCTGCTCAAGCATGCCAGGTTGTATCCCCGTATGTTAGGGAAGTTAATGCCCCCCTCCTCTTTTCGTAGCATAAGTTTTGCCAGTGCTATTCTCGGTTTTCTTCCCCCCCATATGAATTTAGTGAAGGACGAATTTAGTGTGTTGATATCCCCATGTTTGATAAGTAATGGAATGGTTTGTAAGGGGTATAGTAGTTTTGCAAATCCCGACATTTTGACCAAGGCACACCTTCCCAGGAGTGAAAGGGGCAGTCCGTGCCACCTCAGAAGATCCGCCTGTATATCCCATATCAAAGGGGGATAGTTTAGATCATATAGGGAGCTAGGTGCCCGCCCCACCTTGATGCCCAGATACGTGATCTGTGACCGCACTATCTCCACATCTAGAGCATCCAATAGTCGTCCATGTCTACCCTCCTTCGGTCCCAGATCTAGCAGTTGGCACTTTGAATAGTTAATTTTATATCCTGAATATTCCCCAAAGTCACGTAGCGTCTGAAATACCCGTGGAACGTCCCATGAGGGGTTTGCTAGGAATAAGAGTATATCATCTGCGAACAGTGTTTCCTTGACCTCCATCTCCCCCACCGAGATGCCTCTGAACACCTCTGAAGATTTCAGATGTCTTGCCAAAGGCTCCAATGCCAGATTAAACAGCAATGGAGACAGCGGGCAGCCTTGTCTTGTGCCTTTATATAAGTGGAACGGCTGAGATAAAAACCCTGTGGTGCAGATCCTAGCATTAGGGGACTTATAAGAGTGTCGCAGTAGGTTTCGAAAAGCCCCGGTAATCCCTACTCTGTCCAAAACCGCATCCAGCCACTTCCATCTAACGTTGTCGAATGCTTTTTCAGCATCTAGCAAAAGCAGTGCTGGGCGTTCCCCATGTCCTGGACTGTGCTGCACCCTGTCTAGCACCGCCAATACCGTTCTAATATTGGTGACCGCCGATCTCCCCTTAATGAACCCCACCTGCTCGGGAGCTATGAGGTATGGCATTATATCCGCAAGTCTATTTGCTATGATTTTAGAGAGAAGTTTCGCATCGACATTTATTAGGGATATAGGTCGGTAAGACCCTGGTAGCAGGGGATCTTTTCCTGGTTTCAACAGAAGTTTGATATAGGACGTGTTTGCCGATGGTGGCAAACCTTCACTACCCAGGGCATTATTAAAGAGCGAAACCAGGGTTTCGGTCACCTGTTCTCTCATGGCTTTGTAAAATTCTCCTGAGAAGCCATCTGGGCCTGGGGCTTTGGAGTTTTTCAGGTTTCTGATAGCCCTATCTACCTCCTCCCTAGTAACCTGCGCATTCAGTATTTGCAGTTGATCTTCCGAGATGGCAGGAAGGGTGGTACTGTCCAGGAGTGTAGCCTCTAACGGTGAGACAGATTCATCGGAGTACAGCTCCTCGTAGAATCTGGCCAGTATGGAATTTATATGTGAAGGATCGCCCGTGATTTGTCCCGTGTGGTCCCTAAGTTTGGCTATGTGTTGTGCCGGGCTTTGTCCCCTGGCTACATTTGCTAGCAATCTTCCCGCCTTATTTCCAAATCTGTGTATTGTTGCCTCAAACTCGTGATTGCGGGTCATTTCTTTCTGAGAGGTCCACTCATCAAAGTTGTGTTTGGCCTGTATCCAGGCTTGTCTATTGCCCTCCGTTGGTTGGGAGAGGTAAGTTGTGTATGCTGACCTTAGCGCACTGCTTGCTGCTTTAAGTTGTCTTGCTATTTCCCTTTTTTTGCTTACAGAGTAAGCGAGAATCCTACCCCTCAATACTGCCTTCGCTGTGTCCCAGAAGAGGGAGGGATTATCTTTGTGCCTGTCGTTCTCGGATGCGTATTCCAACCACCACCCCTGCAACTGCCTTTTGAATGTATCATCTAGCGCTAGATGAGCCGGAAAGCGCCAAATAAAATCTGTCCCTCTCGGGTAAACCTCTTGAAGGGATATCATTATAGGTGCATGATCCGAGATCACCAAGTCCCCTACAGTAGAAACTCCTATTCGTTGCCTCAAGGGTGCCGATACAAAAATGTAATCTATCCTTGACCATGACTGTTGAGAATGCGAATAGTGCGTGAATTCCCTTGCGTCCGGGTTGCCCTCCCGCCATGCGTCTATCAGATGAGTGCTCTCTAATAAAGGTCCCAAGACCCTATCGTGTTTTCTGGGGGTCCCTGCAGAGATGGATCCCAACTCTTGAATTTTGTGTGACCTATCCTCTCTGTGGTCTAGGACAGAATTGAAATCACCCCCTACCAATTTGTGTGGGATATCATCTGTTAGTAACGCCCTTTCCAAATCATTATAAAATTTAACGTTATCATCATTAGGTCCGTAAATGTTGTATATGCTTAGGACCCCACACGGAGTGTCAAGAACAACATGGAGCAAACGGCCTGCCGAGTCGGAATCTGTGTGTAGTACCTCGTGTACCATATTTCTATTGATCAAAATGAGTACACCTGCTTTACGGCCACAAGCTGAAGAGCCGTAAACTGCACCCACCCACATTTTTTTCATGCGGTGGAAGTCGCTCTCCTCCAAATGGGTCTCCTGTAGGAGAGCAATGTCAGTGTGTAATTTTTTTAGGTGACGAAGAACCATCATCCGTTTATTGGGGGAACGGAGCCCCTTAACATTCCATGAGGTCACTTGCATATTCTAAATTTTTCTATCAGTATCAAATTTGAGTTGTTTTGAATATCTATTTCCGGGCATGTGCGCCCCGGTCCTATGGTGGCTGCTCGGAGGTCTCCGCTCCACGTTGCTCCTAAACCTATAACATTCTCATGTGCAAACAGTAAAAAAACAGTAGTATAACCAGTATCAACATAATACCCGACCAGCGATATCCACACTCTCTCTTGTGTGTCTCGCGTCATATTGGTATGCCTGACTTCACTTTTTTCTGGGTGAAGGCCCTTCCCCCCCCCCCTCCTTATTTTTGTGATTTTAATGACCCTCGGGTGTTTCTGGACCATTCCCTTTGCCAGGGTGTCGTTAATGTACAATATCCTGCCATTTAGATATAATTATATAGCGTCTCTAGTATGCCTAGCCTTCGCGCCCCACAGTAAAACCACATTTGTATGTGACATGGGATATGCATACACACTCCATATTGCAAGTTATACTCATCAGTCCGGTAACGCCTCCATCATCCTATCAATGCGGGATCTTTGCAAGGTTTTTGTTGCTTGGGTGATGGAACCCGGGCAATTGAAGACCAAGAACTGTCCCGTGCTAATGCTGGGTCCGGCGAGGTCTTTTTCTTTGTCGTTGAACTCTGCCGGGTGTTCGCTATTGTTGCGTCGGAGTTCTCATGTCTCACCATCTTGTCCACGAAGAGCGTCGCCTCCTCCGGAGTGTGAAAAACCTTGACAGAACCATCTGGTCTTGTAATCCTCAATGTTGCCGGGTATTGCAGCTGGAATTTAACTTTGCTCTTGTATAAAGCAGTGCATACTCCTCCAAATGATCTTCGTCTCCGCGTGACATCTGCGGAGTAGTCGGCAAATAAAATTATTTTGGCTCCTCGAAGCTGCAATGGTGTATTTCGATTCCTGAAGGTGCGCAAGAGTTCCTCTTTGTCATTGTAGTCCAGGTATCGCATAATCACTTGACGTGGCCTGGTGTGCGGTTCTCCTGCGGTGGCCTTTACTGCGCCCGGTGGGCCGACCCGATGCGCCCTCTCCACTCTGCAAGACCTGTTCAGGCCCAGGGCTTCTGGAAGCTCCGTTTCGCATATCCCCTGTAGGTGTTGGGGTTTAATGTGCTCAGGTAGGCCGACAATTCTGAGGTTGTTCCTCCTGGAGCGATTCTCCAAGTCCTCCAGGCGATCTCTGAGCCTGGAGTTGTCTTGCAATAAGCCTTGAATGTGTGTGTGTGTGCCCCCGCTGATTCATCTTCCATAAGGCCGACTCGTTGCTCCAATTCGTCTAGCCGTGTACCATGTGACGTAACCTCATTTTGCAGTTTCTGCAATGTCGTTGTTACCGTGGCCACCAGCGAATCTTTGATGTCGGGGGCTAGATGTGTGGCAACTTCTATTGCCAGTCTCCTATAATCCAGTGGCAATTCTGCCACCTCCGGCTGTGATATTCTCTCTACATGAGGCTCTGGACTCTGTGGCCTGCTGCCCGGCGGGGAGGCATGCTGCAACGTCGCCATCTTGGATATCTCCTCTCCCAGCCTCGTGTGTCCGGACGGACGGGTGTTCTCGCGGCTGCCGCTCCTGAGGAGGTACCGCTCCATGCACTATCTGTGCCCTCTCACCGTGCCTCCAGCTAACTGCCAAGGTAGGTTTAGTTTGCGGGTGTGTGTGGCGGCGGAGGTTCGGGGGATCGGGTCTCAGGAGCTCACCTCACGCCGTCCTCACATCCCAGCGCCGGAACCGGAAGTCTTGAACACTTTTTATTACATTTTATTTAGAGCTTTGGTGACCAAAAAAACAGATTTTGGCGTTTTAAATTCTTTATTTCTTACGGCGTTCATAATGCGCTATAAATGACAATTTTACTTTATTCTGCGGGTCGGTACGATTACGGCGATACCATATGTATATAGTTTTTTTTAATGTTTTGCAGCGTTTGCACTATAAAATCACTTCTTTATAAAATAATGTATTTTCTGTGTCCCCATAGTCTGAGAGCCAGAAGTTTTTTATTTTTTTATTTTTTAGTCAAAAGAGCTGTGTAAGGGCTTGTTTTTGTGGGACGGGTTGTAGTTTTTATCGGTATTATTTTCGGGTAGATGCGACTTTTTGATCACTTTTTATTCTCTATTTTGGAAGGGGTGGTGTTAGGGATCTGCCAGGTACTACGTCTAGGTATACTCCTGGGATTAATCAATCCACACCTGAGGCCAGACCTGTTCGACTGACACCTTCTCCCACCAACCAGGGTGGCAGGCTCAGGAGTGGGAGAGCCTATCGCGGCCTGGTTAGTCGGAGTTAGCTCCGCCCCCTGTCCTTTATTACCTGCCTTGTTCTCTTCCTCAGTGCTTGTAATTCTTCTGGATTCCTGGCCTCACTGCTGCTTGCTCCAGCCTGCTTCTGCCGTGCTTCTGCCTTGCTGCAGTTCCGCTTAACCTGCTTTGCTTTGCCCCTGGCTTGCTTCCTTCTCCGTGCTTACTTTGGTATACTCCACTTCATCCTGGTCCTGACTACTCATTCACCGCTCCGTTTCCTCGCGGCGTTCCGTGGCTACTGCCCCTTCCCTTGCGTGTTCCCTGTTTGTTCTCCCGTGCACTTAGACAGCGTAGGGACCGCCGCCCAGTTGTACCCCGTCGCCTAGGGCGGGTCGTTGCAAGTAGGCAGGGACAGGGCGGTGGGTAGATTAGGGCTCACTTTCCCTTCACCTCCTTCCTGCCATTACATAATTACAAGCCCCTACCTAGTCTACCATTTCTCCTACGCTGACGCTATCATGGACTCCCTTGAGACCCTGACCCAGCAGATGCAGGGCCTCTCCCTACAGGTCCAGGCCCTGGCCCAGAGGGTCAACCAGGGTGACGCTGCCTTAGTGGTGCCCCTCACCTCACCTCTAGAACCCGACCTCAAGTTACCTGACCGGTTCTCAGGGGACCGTAAGACGTTTCTCTCCTTCCGGGAGAGTTGCAGACTGTATTTCCGCCTAAAACCCCACTCCTCAGGTTCCGAGAACCAGCGGGTGGGTATCATCATATCCCGACTCCAGGAAGGGCCCCAAGAGTGGGCCTTCTCCTTGGCTCCTGACGCCCCTGAACTTTCCTCTGTTGATCGTTTTTTCTCTGCCCTCGGACTCATTTACGACGAGACTGACAGGACTGCTTTAGCCGAGAGTCAGCTGGTGACCTTACGTCAGGGTGGGAGACCGGTTGAGGAATACTGTTCTGATTTTAGAAAGTGGTGCGTAGCTTCTCGGTGGAACGATCCGGCCCTAAGGTGCCAGTTTAGGTTAGGATTATCTGACTCCCTGAAGGATCTGCTGGTTAGCTACCCCTCTTCTGACTCCCTTGACCAGGTTATGGCCCTAGCAGTACGACTTGACCGACGTCTCAGGGAACGTCAGCTTGAACGTTTCAATGTTCTCCCCTCTGACTTTTCTGCGATCCCCCCCCGAGGTCCCATCTCCTCGCCCCTCCACGGAGGACTCGGAGGTACCTATGCAACTCGGGGCCTCCATGTCCCCTCGACAACGTAGGGAGTTTCGCAGAATGAATGGTCTCTGCTTCTACTGTGGGGACGACAAGCATCTACTGAACACCTGTCCCAGGCGCAAGAATAAGAAGCCGGAAAACTTCCGCGCCTAAGTGATCATCGGGGAGGTCACTTGGGCGCACAGGTATTTCCCGTTAATGTGAAACGCAATAAAATTTTGCTTCCCTTTCAGGTCTCGTTTGCTGGCCGGTTTGCCACGGGCAGTGCTTTCGTGGATTCTGGCTCATCTGCTAATATCATGTCTGTGGAATTTGCTATGTCTCTAAAGATGCCTTTTATTGATTTACCTTATCCTATCCCTGTAGTAGGTATCGACTCAACTCCCCTTGCTAATGGTTATTTTACTCAGCATACTCCTGTTTTTGAACTCCTGGTTGGCTCCATGCATTTGGAGCAGTGCTCTGTACTGGTGATGCAGGGATTATCGTCTGATCTGGTATTAGGTCTTCCCTGGTTGCAGTTGCATAATCCCACGTTTGATTGGAATACTGGGGATCTCCCCAAATGGGGTAGTGAATGTCTTATGTCATGTCTTTCTGTTAACTCTATTTCTCCCCGGGAGGAGGTAAACACGCTTCCTGAGTTTGTTCAGGACTTCGCCGATGTGTTTTCTAAGGAGGCCTCCGAGGTGTTGCCCCCGCATAGAGATTACGATTGCGCCATCGATTTGGTGCCTGGTGCCAAGCTTCCTAAGGGTAGGATATTTAATCTTTCATGTCCTGAACGTGAAGCTATGAGGGTGTATATCCAAGAATGCCTGGCCAAGGGTTTCATTCGCCCCTCGACTTCTCCTGTAGGTGCTGGCGGCTTCTTCGTGGGGAAGAAGGATGGTGGTCTTAGGCCGTGCATTGATTATCGTAACCTGAATAAGGTCACCGTAAGGAACCAGTACCCACTTCCTTTGATTCCGGATCTTTTTAATCAGGTTCAGGGAGCCCAATGGTTTTCTAAGTTCGATCTACGGGGGGCATATAACCTTATCCGCATCAAAGAGGGGGATGAGTGGAAAACTGCGTTCAACACACCCGAGGGTCATTTCGAATACCTGGTCATGCCCTTTGGGTTGTGTAATGCCCCTGCTGTCTTCCAGAATTTTATTAATAAAATCCTGAGAGATTACCTGGGTAATTTTCTTGTTGTGTACCTTGATGACATACTGGTGTTTTCCAAGGACTGGTCCTCCCACGTGGAGCATGTCAGGAAGGTGCTCCAGGTCCTTCGGGAGAATAATCTGTTTGCTAAGACTGAAAAATGTGTCTTTGGGGTACAGGAGATACCATTTTTAGGGCAAATCCTCACTCCTCATGAATTCCGCATGGACCCTGCCAAGGTTCAGGCTGTGGCGGAATGGGTCCAACCTGCCTCCCTTAAGGCGTTAGTGTTTTTTGGGGTTCACCAACTATTACAGGAGATTTATTGCCAACTTCTCGGTCGTCGCTAAGCCTCTTACGGACCTTACTCGCAAGGGTGCTGATGTCCTCCATTGGCCCCCTGAGGCCGTCCAGGCCTTTGAGACCCTCAAGAAGTGCTTTATCTCGGCCCCCGTGCTGATTCAGCCCAACCAAGAGGAGCCATTTATTGTGGAGGTTGACGCATCCGAGGTGGGAGTGGGGGCAGTCTTGTCCCAGGGTACCAGCTCCCTCACCCATCTCCGCCCCTGTGCTTACTTCTCTAGGAAGTTTTCGCCCACTCAGAGTAACTATGATATTGGCAACCGCGAACTTCTAGCCATTAAATGGGCTTTTGAGGAGTGGCGGCACTTCCTGGAGGGGGCCAGACACCAGGTAACGGTCCTTACGGATCACAAGAATCTGGTTTTCCTAGAATCGGCCCGGAGGCTTCATCCTAGACAAGCTCGGTGGGCACTATTCTTTACCAGATTTAATTTCTTGGTTACCTATAGGGCTGGGTCCAAGAATATTAAGGCTGATGCTCTGTCACGTAGTTTCATGGCCAATCCTCCTTCTGAGAAGGATCCTGCTTGTATTTTACCCCCTGGTATAATCGTTTCTGCCACGGATTCTGATTTAGCTTCTGATATCGCGGCTGATCAGGGTGCAGCTCCCGGGAACGTCCCTGGGGACAAACTGTTTGTTCCCCTGCAATACCGGCTAAGGGTACTCAGGGAAAACCATGACTCCGCTCTATCTGGTCATCCTGGCATCTTGGGCACCAAACACCTCATTACCAGAAACTATTGGTGGCCTGGGTTGCCTAAAGACGTTAGGGCTTACGTCGCCGCTTGTGAGGTTTGCGCTAGGTCCAAAACCCCTAGGTCCCGACCTGCGGGCCTACTACGTTCCTTGCCCATTCCCCAGAGACCTTGGACCCATATCTCCATGGATTTTATCACCGATTTGCCTCCATCTCAGGGCAAGTCGGTGGTGTGGGTGGTAGTAGACCGCTTCAGCAAGATGTGCCACTTTGTGCCCCTTAAGAAGCTACCTAACGCCAAGACGTTAGCTTCTTTGTTTGTGAAACACATCCTGCGTCTCCATGGGGCCCCAGTCAATATCGTTTCTGACAGAGGGGTACAATTTGTTTCCTTATTTTGGAGAGCTTTTTGTAAAAAGTTGGAGATTGATCTGTCCTTCTCCTCCGCCTTCCATCCCGAAACTAATGGCCAAACGGAAAGGACTAACCAATCCCTGGAACAATATTTAAGGTGTTTCATCTCTGACTGTCAATTCGATTGGGTCTCATTCCTTCCCCTTGCTGAATTTTCCCTGAATAACCGGGTCAGTAACTCGTCAGGGGTCTTCCCGTTTTTCTGTAATTTCGGGTTTAACCCAAGGTTCTCCTCCGTTTCCCCTGGTTGTTCCAATAATCCTGAGGTAGAGGATGTTCATCGGGAACTGTGCACTGTCTGGGCCCAGGTTCAGAAGAACCTAGAGGCGTCCCAGAGCGCACAAAAGATTCAGGCGGATAGTAGACGTTCTGCTAACCCCCGGTTTGTCGTCGGGGATTTGGTCTGGTTGTCGTCCAGGAACTTGCGCCTTAAGGTCCCGTCCAGGAACTTTGCTCCCCGATATATTGGACCTTATAAGATCATTGAAGTCCTCAACCCTGTATCCTTCCGTCTGGAGCTGCCCCCATCCTTTCGCATACATGACGTCTTCCATGCCTCCCTCCTTAAACGCTGCTCCCCGTCCTGGTCCCCCTCGAGGAAACCTGTTCCCGTTCTCACCCCTGAGGGGGTGGAATTCGATGTGGCCAAGATTATGGACAGTAGGATGGTCCAGGGCTCCCTCCAGTACCTGGTCCATTGGAGAGGATATGGGCCGGAGGAGAGGACTTGAGTGCCTGCCCGTGATGTTCACGCTGGGGTATTGATCAGGAGGTTCCACCTTCTCTTCCCTACTAAACCGGGTCCTCTTAGTAAGGGTCCGGTGGCCCCTCATAAAAGGGGGAGTACTGTTAGGGATCTGCCAGGTACTACGTCTAGGTATACTCCTGGGATTAATCAATCCACACCTGAGGCCAGACCTGTTCGACTGACACCATCTCCCACCAACCAGGGTGGCAGGCTCAGGAGTGGGAGAGCCTATCGCGGCCTGGTCAGTCGGAGTTAGCTCCGCCCCCTGTCCTTTATTACCTGCCTTGTTCTCTTCCTCAGTGCTTGTAATTCTTCTGTATTCCTGGCCTCACTGCTGCTTGCTCCAGCCTGCTTCTGCCGTGCTTCTGCCTTGCTGCAGTTCCGCTTAACCTGCTTTGCTTTGCCCCTGGCTTGCTTCCTTCTCCGTGCTCACTTTGGTATACTCCACTTCATCCTGGTCCTGACTACTCATTCACCGCTCCGTTTCCTCGCGGCGTTCCGTGGCTACTGCCCCTTCCCTTGCGTGTTCCCTGTTTGTTCTCCCGTGCACTTAGACAGCGTAGGGACCGCCGCCCAGTTGTACCCCGTCGCCTAGGGCGGGTCGTTGCAAGTAGGCAGGGACAGGGCGGTGGGTAGATTAGGGCTCACTTTCCCTTCACCTCCTTCCTGCCATTACAGGTGGTGACCAAAAAATAGTGATTCTGGCATTGTTTTTAGTTTGTTTTTTTGCGGCGTTCACCGTGCGGTTAAAATAACATAATAGTTTTATAGATTGGGTCGTTACGAACGCGGTGATACCAAATATGTGTACTGTTTTTTTAACGTTTTCATTTTTTTCCATTAATAAGAGACTTATTATAGGAAAAAAAAATCTTATTTTTACACTTTTGTAAAGCATATTTATTAACTTTTTTTTTTTTACTTTTTTCTTTACTTTTTACATTTTCTGTTTTTACCTTCAGCTCTGATCGCTGCTAGGATACATTACACTACCTAGGTAGTGTAACGTATTCCAACTGTTAGTGTGACATCACAGTAACTCTGACAGTTAGCCTCTGCTGGTCCTCGTAGGCTTCCATACATGGCAGACCTTGAGGCCGTTGTCTGGCCCCCGGGTGCCATCACAAGCATCAGCAGCCCCCACAATTGCATGGGGGCTGCTGATGTGCTACAAACCCCCTACATGCGGAGATCGCAATCGAGCTCCGCATTTAACGTGTTAATTGCCGAAATCGGCGGCAATGAGCCGCTGATCGGCAACAGTGGAGTGTCAGCTGTCAGGGACACCCGACGGTGTGCATCGTGAACGGCAGTGACTTCCTGTCACTCTAACAGGAAGTCTATTAGGAGGCTGGTCCTGATAGGCTTCCGTACATGGCAGACAGGGAGGCCATTTCTTGGCCACCGGTCGCCATGCTAGCCATCTGCAAACCTCAGTGAGGATTGCCGATGTGCTAGAAATCCCTAAAATGTGGCGATTGCAATCGATCACCGCAATTAAGAGGTTAATTGCGGAAATGCGCTGAAATAAGCCGCTGATCGGCATACAGTAGAGTGTCAGCTGTCAGGGACAGCTGGCCTCCCGGTGCACACTATCGCCGACAGTGTGCATCGGGAACTGCGCAGTAACACTACGCCCCCGTGCGCTGACACTGGCCACCCGGACGTACAGTTGCGTCGTGTTGCGCCTAGGGGTTAAATGCCCTCTGTTGCAGCATCAACCAGGAAGTAAATATTTTTTTTTTTTTCATCCTGCTCCCCGAATTCAAACAAATGCTGCTCCCCAAGTATTGCATCCATTGAAGACCTTGCCCCAGTGTTCAGTTGGTTTACCACTTGTGCCGAAGTGGATACTGTCAACACTTGACAGCTTATGTCCAAGTGGATACTGTTGTCTACTGTAACCCAATTCAATAGCGCTCAATGGGAATAAGCGGAAAAAAAACCACCATATTTTGCAAACCTGGGGCTTATTCAGACAAGTGGAATACTCGTCCAATTGCTGTCCGTTGAAATAACTGACAGCACTCGGACCCATTTATTTCAATGGGGTTATTCAGACATGTGAGTTTTCACGCAGAGTGTCCATTGCGTGAAACTCACTGCATGTCCTATATTGGTGCGTTTTTTTGTGCGCCTTGTCGCCAATTGAAGTCTATGGATGCGTGAAAACCACGGACAGCAGACGTACGACATCCGGGTGCTGTCAACGTTTCACGCATCTGTTGGTAAGGAAATGGCTTTTTTTTTTTTAAAGTGCTTTCACGGATGTCAAACGCATGCCACACACGAAGCACACTGATGCCATATGCAACATACACTGATAGCACACGGACGTGAAATTAACGAAATACGTTGCATTTTTTAACGTACATAAATCTGACATGCTCGTGTAAATGTAGCCTTACAGTGAAACCTCTCTAGCTTTGATCTAGACCGGGTTTATCTGTGATGGATTTTTAGTTCCCTTAGGCCACATTCACACGAATGTGTTTTTGCGGCCGCAATTCCCCCAAAAATCCACGGGAGAATTGCGGCCCCTTTCATTTCTATGGGGCCATGCACACGACCGTAGTTTTTGCGGTCTTTGCACGGCCCGGGAACCCACACCGCAGAAAGAATGGGCATGTCCTATTACGGCCGTCTTCTGCGGTCCGGGCTCATTGAAAACAATGACGGCGGCCATGTGCATGTCCTACGATTTGCGGGCGGCCCGCGGCTGACAGTTTGCAGCCGGCCGACCCGAAAATCACGGCCGTGCACACGCCTACGGTCGTGTGCATGAGGCCTAATACTGTATTTTATATTATAAAGAAAAAGTACCCGGTGCTGCCCGGGTATAACGTATCGGTCTGTGTGTTCAGTGGATTTGTCCAAGTGTGCCCAGGAGTCTAATTCATACCCTCATGTTTTCTTGGTTTCTAGGGAAATCGCTAGTAGCCCTATATACCCTGGCAGTTACACACTGTTTATTCCAATTTTAACTTCCTAAATACTTAAAGAGGCTCTGTCACCAGATTTTGCAACCCCTATCTGCTATTGCAGCAGATAGGCGCTGCAATGTAGATTACAGTAACGTTTTTATTTTTAAAAAACGAGCATTTTTGGCCAAGTTATGACCATTTTCGTATTTATGCAAATGAGGCTTGCAAAAGTACAACTGGGCGTGTTGAAAAGTAAAAGTACAACTGGGCGTGTATTATGTGCGTACATCGGGGCGTGTTTACTACTTTTACTAGCTGGGCGTTGTGTATAGAAGTATCATCCACTTCTCTTCACAACGCCCAGCTTCTGGCAGTGCAGATCTGTGACGTCACTCACAGGTCCTGCATCGTGTCGGCACCAGAGGCTACAGATGATTCTGCAGCAGCATCGGCGTTTGCAGGTAAGTCGATGTAGCTACTTACCTGCAAATGCTGATGCTGCTGCAGAATCAACTGTAGCCTCTGGTGCCGACACGATGCAGGACCTGTGAGTGACGTCACAGTGCTGCACTGCCAGAAGCTGGGCGTTGTGAAGAGAAGTGGATGACACTTCTATACACAACGCCCAGCTAGTAATAGTAGTAAACACGCCCCGATGTACGCACATAATACACGCCCAGTTGTACTTTTACTTTTCAACACGCCCAGTTGTACTTTTGCAAGCCTCATTTGCATAAATACGAAAATGGTCATAACTTGGCCAAAAATGCTCGTTTTTTAAAAATAAAAACGTTACTGTAATCTACATTGCAGCGCCTATCTGCTGCAATAGCAGATAGGGGCTGCAAAATCTGGTGACAGAGCCTCTTTAACGTCTAAACTGGTAGGAAATGGAGTCCTAAGACGGTGACACAGCCTGTTGATTTGTTAATAACATTGTCAGTTTTATTACCAGTTGGCCATAAACTATGGTTAGATCATAATTGAAAACCGAATCATGCATTCATTAGCACGCTGGACATGATGTGCTCTATCAGCTTGCTTTCTGGCCTGGGTTTAAGCAGGAGTCTCTGTGCTTCTGAGAGCCGCCTGTCTGATCTGTTGCTGAGAGCCCGAGTTTGCTGAGGAGTTTCATCAGCTCGAGCAGCAGTATGACGCATTTGATCAGCTTTCAGTTGGGCAAGAGAAGTCTCTGCAGCTAGTAATGCAGCTTTCCTCCTGGCCATCGGTAATCTGGTTGCTATGGGTAACTGCTCTCCCGTACCTTCCCATCTAGGATTATCTTGTAAAGTGCACTACCTGCTACTGCCAAATAAAAACATCTTTACTATAAAAGAGAATGTGTGTATTCGCTTTTATAGTATTGGATCGTGATCATGTGATAATGGCCGATAACCGAGCAAGGTCGGGACATTTACGAAAACCTTCCTGAACACCCGATTTACCTATGTGCCAAATTTGGGGTCAAATGGTTCAGGCGTTTGTCATCCTCTATAGGCATCCAAACAGACAATCACTTTAATAATATAGAATAGCAGAGTTACCTGGCTTCGCGGGTGTGTGTGTGTGTGTGTGTGTGTGTGTGTGTGTGTGTGTGTGTGTGTGTGTGTGTGTGTGTGTGTGTGTGTGTGTGTGTGTGTGTTTTTAAAAAAAAACTTCATTTCTTACTGATATGATGCCAACATATCCAATAAAGTCCAAGTGCAGGGATCCTTTTGGGAGGCAGGACTAGTCTGAAAGGGTTTAAATTTGAGTTCTCAAATCCAGTATGGGTACATTTCATTTACAGCGAGCAACACGTTGAGTAAAGAAAAATGGCTTGGTTGTTATGGAAAACCTGGTCTAAAACTGTGTATGTGGGTAAGGCTAAAAATAAAGGACCTGCGAGCTTCTATTGGCTAATACCGGTCATCTGATGTGATATAAGGGTATGTGCACACGGTAGCAGGCTTTTACGTCTGAAAAGACAGACTGTTTTCAGGAGAAAACAGCTGCCTCGTTTCAGACGTAAATGCTGCTCCTCGCATTTTGCGAGGCTTCTCTGACAGCCGTAAATTTTGAGCTGTGCTTCATTGAGTTCAATGAAGAACGGCTCAAATTACGTCTGAAAGAAGTGTCCTGCACTTCTTTTGACGAGGCTGTATTTTTACGCGTCGTCGTTTGACAGCTGTCAAACGACGACGCGTAAATGACAGGTCTGCACGGTACGTCGGCAAACCCATTCAAATTTGAATGGGCAGATGTTTGCCGACGTATTGTAGCCCTAATACGCCTCGTTTACGCCTGAAAATAGGTCTTGTGAACCCAGCCTAAAGGTCCTTGATGTGGATGCCAGTGGTGTCCTATTTGCTTTTGTGTAGGTCCTAGAGAGCTCAAACCTGGCCTAAACCTTTGGAAGCACGTGATTAACTTATGTGCCAAATTTGGTGCAGATTGGTCCAGTAGTTTGGCCGTGCATAAAGAACATGCAACATACAACAGAAATTAATTATTATTATATAATTATTCAATATTTTTTATCCTTCCATATTTTGGGCAGAAGTTGGCCTAAAATTTCACTTTGAGAGCAACATGGATAAGCTTGTGGCATTAATTTACTTTCCTGATGGTAGAATGTGAAGCTGTGTGTGTGTGTGTGTGTGTGTGTGTGTGTATAGGAGAGAGAGGTGTCATTTCTGACAGTCTTTTTTTTTTTTTGCATTTCATTAACACCTTCAGTAGGCGCATCGCAACGACCACAGTAGAGATGTATAGCTATATAAACACTGTAAAATGTCACGGGGGAGATGTGAAATGGCTATGTGATTTATGTTCATTGTGACTCATTGGTTTCATGTACCCTGTCGCTTGTGAAATGTTGTGTCCCCCCCTCCCCATCTTCAGTCTGTTATTAAAGGGGTTTTCCAGTCCCTAAAAATTGATGGCCTATACTCCGGATAGGCCATCAATAGCTGATCGCTTGGGGTGTGACTCCTGGGACCCACGCCGATCCACTGTTTTCAGGTGGTACAGCGCTCGTATGAAGCCTTCATGCAGCCTTCTCCCATTGAAGTGAATGGGTGAGAAGGCTGCAAAACTGTATAAATAAATAAAGGGGAAGCCGTGCTCGTACGAGAGCTGTACCGCCCTCAAAACAGCTGATCAGCGGGGGTCCCGGTAGTGAGACCCCGAGCGATCAGCTATTGATGGCCTATCGTGAGGATTGGCCATCAATTTTTAGGGACTGACTGGAAAACTCCTTTAACCCCTTCCCGCACCTTGACGTAACTACACGTCGATGTGTTCAGTAAGTTCGCTCACCTCGACGTGCAGTTACGTCAGTGCTTTGACAGTTAACCGCTGCGTGGCGCTACACCGCAGCAGCGGTTAACTGTGCAGGGTGTCTGCCCTGCATTCCCCGTTGCCGATCAGCGGCCCATCGCCGCTGATTTCGGCAGTTAACCCCTTAATTGCGGCGTTCGGTTTTGATCGCCAAAATTAAGTTGTTTAGCGCCGATCGGCAGCCCCCACGTGAAATCACGGGGGCTGGAGATGGTACCCATGGCAACCGGACGCCAGACAATGGCTTCTGGGCTGCCATGTACAGAAGCCTATGAGGACCACCCTAGTGGGACAAGTATAAAAAGTAAAAAAAAGGAATAAAAATGTTTTCAAAAAAAGTGTAAAAATAAAAGTTATAAGTGACATAAACAAGAACTGCTTTTTTTTCCTATAGCAAGTCTTTTATTATAGGAAAAAATGAACACGTAAAAAAAAAAGTGCACATATTTGGTATTAACCCGTTCGTAACAACCCCAACTATAAAACTGTAATATTATTTTTCCTGCACGGTGAACACCGCAAAAAAATAAACGAAAAACGATGCCAGAATCACTATTTTTTTGGTCACCATCCCTCGAAAAATATACAATAAAAAGTGATCAAAAAGTCGCATGCACGCCAAAATAGTACCGATACAAACGACAACCCGTCCCGCAAAAAAACAAGCCCTTACACAGCTTTTTTGACTGAAAAATAAAAAAGTTACGGCTCTCAGAATATGGTGACACAGAAAATAATTTATTTTCTAAATAAGTTATTTTATTGCACAAACGCTGCAAAACATAAAAAAAACCTATACATATATAATGGTATCACCGTAATCGTACCGACCCGCAGAATAAAATATAATGGTCATTTATAGCCCAGGATGAACGCCGTAAAAAATAAAAATCATTGTCAGAATTGATGGTTTTTGGTCACCTTGCTTGCCGAAAAATGGAATACAAAGTGATCAACAAAATCGCATGTACCCCAAAATGATACCAATGAAAATTACAGATTGTCCCGCAACAAATAAGCCCTCGCGCAGCTCCGGTGGTGAAAAAATAAAAAAAGTTCCGGCTCCCAGAATATGGCGATGCAAAATGTGCAGAGCGTTCTAAAAGCGGATAGGATCGGGCGCCATTTATAAGTGCGATACTGGCCACATATCTGCAGATTATAGAAAAAAGCAGAGGATTGGAGCAGCACTGTGAACAAATGCCTGACTAGGCTGGTGCAAAGCTTCAAAAATAAAGGAGTGACCTCTCCTTATGTGTTAGATATCCAAAAAAGAGAACGTGAAGCAGCACTCAAAGTTAATTTATTCATCCAACATGGAACCACAACGTTTCACCTCCTCCATGAAGGCATTTTCACTACTTGAAAATGACTTCATAGAGGAGGTGAAACGTTGTGGTTCCATGTTGGATGAATAAATTCACTTTATTTGAGTGCTGCTTCACGTTCTCTTTTTTGGATATCTGCAGATTATTATGGCGCCCCCTCCCTTCTGAGTCCTACAGCGTGCCCAAACAGCAGTTTACGTCCACAGATATGGCATCGCCATACCCGGGAGAACCAGGTTAATATTTTATGAGGTATTTGTGGCACAAACTGGGCACAACATATAGTGCACTAAAATGGCACATCAGTGGAAAATTTTAATTTTCACTCTGCACCATCCGCTGCGCATTAAAGCCTTCGCGCACCATGACTTAATAGCATGTCGTGGTGTGGGGGGTGATATATAGAGCGTCTCACGCACTGATCCCGCGCCATAAACTGCGGGTGTCCGCTGTGTATTACAGCTGATACCCGGGACTAACGGACAGAAACAGCATTCGCGCTGTTAGAGGAGCCTGTAAAAATCACAATATACTGCAATACATTAGTATTGCAGTGTATTCTACCAGTGATCTAACGATCGCTGGTTCAAGTCTCCTATGGGGATTAATAAAATTTGTGAAAGCAAAAGTTATTATTAGTGGAAAAAATGAAATAAATATTTAAAGTCCAAAAATAAATCCTTTTTCACATTTTTTCTCTAAAGTAATGTAAAAAAAATACACATAATTGGTATTGCTGCGTCCGTAAAAGTCCAAGCTATTACAATATACCATTATTGAACTCGCACGGTGAACGCCGTGAAAGAGAATTTTAAACGCCAAAATCGCAGTTTTTTGGCCACCTTGGCTTTACCGAAAAATGTAATAAAAAGTGCTCAAAAAGTCTTATGTACGAAGAAATGGTACCAATAAAAACTACAGCTCGTCCCGCAAAAAATAAGCCCTCACACCACTCTATTGACAGAAAAATAAAAAAGTTGTGGCTCTCGGAAAGCAGGGAGGAAAAAAGAAAAAGCAAAACATGGATCAGTTCGGAAAGGGTTAATTACTTTCTAATGATAAAACATTTATGACCACATGTGGGATATTGCCGTACTCGGGAGAAATTGCTTTACAGATGTTCGAGTGCTTTTTCTCCTTTATCCTTTTGTGAAATTGAAAAAACTCAACATTTTAGTGGAAATAATGTTGATGTTAATTTTCACGGCCTAATTCTAATAAATTCTGCAAAAGATGTGTGGGGTCCAAATGCTCACTATACCCCTAGATAGATTCCTTATGTGGTGTAGTTTCCCAAATGGGGTTACTTTTGGGGGGCTTCCACTGTTTCGGTCTCTCAGTGACTTTGCAAATTCGACATGACACGCAAAAAGTATTCCAGCTAAATTTGAGTTCCAAAAGCCAAATAGCGCTCTTTCCCTTCTAAGCCCCAGTTTATTACCACATATGGGGTATTTATGTAATCGGGAGAAATTGTTTTACAAATATTGGGGTGCTTTTTCTCCTTTATTCCTTGTAAAAATTAAAAATGTCTAAGTTCTTACAGAAAAAAGGTAGATTTTTACCTTTACAGACTAATTCCAATGAATTCAGCAAAACAACTGTGGGGTCAAAATGCTAACTTTACCCCTAGAAAAATTCCTTGAGGGGTGTAGTTTCCAAAATGGGGTCACTTTTGGGGGGTTTCCATGGTTTTCCTCCCTCCAGCGCATTGCAAACACGACACAGCACTAAAAACTATTCCAGAAAAATCAGAAATCAAAATGGTGCTCCTTCTCTTCTGAGGCCTGCTGTGGGTCCAAACAGCAGTTTATTACCACATATGGGGTACTGCCATAATCGGAAGAAATTGCTTTTCACAAAAAAAGTAGTATGTGAAGGTGAAGATGAAAATCGAATTCAAATAAATTTAGCAAAAAAACTGTGGGTTCAAAATGCTAACTATACCCATAGATAAATTCCTTGAGGGGTGTAGTTTCCAAAATGGGGTCACTTTTGAGGGGTCTTAACTGTTTTGGTACCACAAGACCTATTCAAACCTAACATGGTGCCTAAAATATATTCTAAAAAAAGGAGGCCCCAAAAACCACTAGGTACTCCTTCTGAGGCCTGTGTTTCAGTCCATTGCTGCACTAGGACCACATGTGGGATATTTCTAAAACATTTTTTCTGTACCACAGAAGGTATTACAAATGAATTTTCCAAAAAAAAATGAAATTTGTAAATTTCACCCCTACTTTGCTTTTAATTCCTGTGAAACGTCTAAAGGGTTAAAACACTTTCTGAATGCTGTTTTGAATACTTTGAGGGGTGCAGTTTTCAAAATGGGGTGATTCATGGGGATTTTCTAATATATAAGGCCCTCAAAGCCACCTCAGAACTGAACTGATCCCTGAAAAAATAGACTTTTGACATTTTCTTGAAAATATGAGAAATTGCTGTTAAAGTTCTAAGCCTTGTAACGTCCTAGAAAAATGAAATAATGTTCAAAAAACGATGCAAACATGAAGTAGACCTATAGGAAATATAAACTAGTAAGTATTTTGTGTGGTATTAATATCTGTTTTACAAGTAGATACATTTAAATTTAGAAAAATGCAAATTTTTTCTAATTTTCTCTAAATCTTGGTGTTTTTTACAAATATTGAATTTATCGACCAAATTTTTTTCCCTAACATAAAGTACAATATGTCATGAGAAAACAATCTCAGAATCACTTGGATAGATAAAAGCATTCTGGAGTTATTACCACATAAACTGACACATGTCAGATTTGAAAAATCGACTTTGTCCTGAAGGCCAAAACAGGCTCAGTCCTGAAGGGGTTAAGTAGTAAGTTCTTTTGTTTGGACCTGGTAGACCAAAAGTGCCATGTTAGACATTTGAGCCTCTCTTATTGGAGAGTATTGTGCCTCCTAAGGGTATGTTCATACACAAACTCAAAAACGTCTGAAAATACAGTGCGATTTTCAGATGTTATTTTTAAGCCACTCGTGATTTTTGCAGCGTTTTTTTACGGCCGTTTTTGGAGCTGTTTTCAATAGTCTATGAAAAACGGCTCCAAAAAACGTCTTTTTCGCGGCCGTTTTTTTTTACAAAAAACGGCCCGTCGGAACAGAACGCCGTTTTTCCCATTGCAATCAATGGGCAGATGTTTGGAGGCGTTTTGCTTTTGCTTTTTCGGCCGAAAATAGCCTGTGTGAACATACCCTTAGGCTGAATTCACACAACAGGGTTTCTTGGCCGGGTGCCGGCCGTTCATAAATCGGCCGGCACCCGGCTGCATTAGGAACAATCCCGGCCGGGGATTGGGGATTCCGCTACAGGAGAAGTGCGTGACTGCACTGTCCATATATGGACACAGCGAAGTCACTCACTTCTGCAGCGGAATCCCCGACTCTATGGCCGGGGATTCCGCTACAGGAGAAGTGAGTGACTACACTGTCCATATATGGACACAGTGACGTCACTAACTTCTGAAGCGGAATTCCCGAGCTGTGGCAGGGAATTCCTCTCCAGGAGAAGTCCGTGACTACACTGTCCATATATGGACACAGCGATGTCACTCACTTCTGCAGCGGAATCCCCGACTCTATGGCCGGGGATTCCGCTACAGGAGAAGTGAGTGACTACACTGTCCATATATGGACACAGTGACGTCACTCACTTCTGAAGCGGAATTCCCGACCTGTGGCAGGGAATTCCTCTCCAGGAGAAGTCAGTGACTACACTGTCCATATATGGACATTGAAGTCAGTGACTTCTCCTGGAAGGGGGGGGGGGATGGGTGCAATCTACAGGGGGCTGTGTGGCATCACCTACAGGGGGCTGTGTGGCATCACCTACAGGGGGCTGTGTGGCATCACCTACAGGGGGCTGTGTGGCATCACCTACAGGGGGCTGTGTGGCATCACCTACAGGGGGCTGTGTGGCATCACCTACAGGGGGCTGTGTGGCATCACCTACAGGGGGCTGTGTGGCATCACCTACAGGGGGCTGTGTGGCATCACCTACAGGGGGCTGTGTGGCATCACCTACAGGGGGCTGTGTGGCATCACCTACAGGGGGCTGTGTGGCATCACCTACAGGGGGCTGTGTGGCATCGCCTACAGGGGGCTGTGTGGCATCGCCTACAGGGGGCTGTGTGGCATCGCCTGCAGGGGGCTGTGTGGCATCACCTACAGGGGGCAGGGTGGCATCGCCTGCAGGGGGCTGGGTGGCATCGCCTGCAGGGGACTGTGTGGCATCGCCTGCAGGGGGCTGTGTGGCATCGCCTGCAGGGGGCTGTGTGGCATCGCCTGCAGGGGGCTGTGTGGCATCGCCTGCAGGGGGCTGTGTGGCATCGCCTGCAGGGGGCTGTGTGGCATCTCCTGCAGGTGGCTGTGTGGCATCTCCTGCAGGTGGCTGTGTGGCATCTCCTGCAGGTGGCTGTGTGGCATCTCCTGCAGGTGGCTGTGTGGCATCGCCTGCAGGTGGCTGTGTGGCATCGCCTGCAGGGGGCTTGGTGGCATCGCCTGCAGGGGGCTGGGTGGCATCGCCTGCAGGGGGCTGGGTGGCATCGCCTGCAGGGGGCTGGGTGGCATCGCCTGCAGGGGGCAGGGTGGCATCGCCTGCAGGGGGCTTGGTGGCATCAAATTTAAATGAAATTCATTTGATTTTAAAACGGACAGGGAAAAAAACGGATGCAAATCGGGTCCAAATCGGCTGGTAAAAACGGCAACACGGCCCAAAACGGAATCGTAACGGATGCAAATTGGCCGGGAAAATCGGCCAAAAACGGCCGATTTTCCCGCTCGGACCCGGTCGTGTGAATGAGGCCTTACAGTAATGTAGTCACATACTATTTGATTCGTATATTAAAACTTTGTGTTTTAAATAAGACAGAATAACTATTGAATCTGTTGCACAGAAGTAAAAAAAAAAACTATTATTCGTCAATATTTACTAGTCAAATACAAGCGCTGATTTTAACCCCTTCCTGACCATTTTTACGGTCGTTTTTTTCCTCCCGACTTTCCAAAAGCCATAACTTTTTTATTTTTTTCATTAATCTAGCCGTATGAGGGCTTGTTTTTTGCAGAACGAGTTATAGACTTCCATGGTACTATTTATTGTACTATAAAATGTAGTGGGAAACCGGAAAAACCTATGTGTTGGGTGGAATGGGATTAAAGAAACAGCGATTCCTCTATTTTTTTTGGGGGGGGGGGGGGTTTAGGTTTTCCAGCATTCACCTCACCGTGCAGTAAAAACGGCATGTTAACTTTATTCTGCAGGTCAATACGATTACGGCGGTACTAAATTTTATATGCTTTTTTTTTTTTTTTTAATGTTTTACTACTTTTACAAGTAAGAAACTGGTTGTTTAAAATAAAATTAGTGCTTTGTCGCCATAATTAAATTTTTTTTTCCATCGATTGGGTGGTACGGGGGCTTATTTTTTGCAGGGCGAGTTGTCGTTTTGGTGCCATTTTGGGTTCCATACTCCGCCACCCGACCTCCGCCGTATAGAAATGGCGCATGCCCGGAAGGGATTAAAGAGAACCTGTACCCCATCGGGACATGTTTGTTTTAGTAAATACTTATAGTTCTCATGAAATAACTCTGGGGCATCTTTTCTTCTAATCTTTTATTCTGCATTGTGCCGTTCCTCCTTTATTCCTTGTAGAAGTTTATGAATAAATTGGGTGTTACCACTTGGGAGCGTGTCCCTACATATACTGACACTGTCCAATCCGTGCTGACAGTCAGTCAATTGGGGATGTCCCTACATTCACTGAGAATGGTAATGCCCAGTTGTCAATTTATTCACAAATTTCCTGGAGGAATTACAGAGAAACGCCACAACGCAGCGTTCTAAGAAAAGATGCTCCAGAGTTTTTATTACATATGTAATAAAAGTAGTTACTAAAACAGACATTTTAGGAGAGGTAATAGGTCCTCTTTAAAAAAAAATCAAGTGTTGTTTTTTTCGATCGATCATTTTGTGGACTTAAAGCAAATTGGCCATTAACTTGTTAAATAAAAATATAAAAAATAAATTTGATATTCTAAATGTGTCTTTGCTACAAGCGATCATCCTGTTTTATACCGCTGCTATCAAGTACAATATTTCTTATAAACTGCTATGGCATCACTTCTTATTGCTTTGACCTTCTAAACCTACATTGTGAGACAGCAGATAACACTGTACACTAATGCTGGACTCCATTTACTATTGAGCTCTAGGTTTGGGTTTAATGATGATGCGTTTTATCTGGATTCCCGAGTCGCACATTCCACATTTGCTACATTTTAACAGATTTAGTTGCTGTCCCTGTTCAGGCCTGGTTACCCGGCAGATGGGAGGGGGTGTGTGTGTGCCTGACTCCATGCCAGAGGAGGTGGCATCATCCGGCAGTACAGACAGCTGAAGCACCTGCTCCTCCCTCCACCTCCTCCCTTTTTTTATGTGCGATGGAGAGGCTGCAGTGAGCTGGCTCTGGGTGCAGAAGCTGAAGAGGAGACGCGATGGTTACACCGGCCCAGCCCTTGTGTGCGAGCTGCGGCCGGACCGTGCAGCCACTGTCAGCATGACTGAGCCCTCTCTGCGTCCCCACTGTTCGGTGCTCAGCTGCTTTGTGAGTCTCCTAAGCTTCAGGAGGTGGGAGGGTGGGCTTCTTCTACATGGTAGAGATCTCAGGGTTGGATATCTGCTGGGGGAGGGGGTTGATAGGGTGCTGCTGGAGACCTGTGCACCCTCAGAGCAGGATCTGAAACCGGGTACCAAAGTGCAGACCTAACCTATAATTTTTGAATTCTACGCCATACAAGGGTCCTTAGACTTGGCATGTTATATCGACCAGGCCACCGCTGTATTCTGCCGTGAATAGTTGTGGAAAATCTTTGTTAACCACTCCCTTTCAGGGGATACCCTGCTTTTAGATGTGCCATTGTGTTTGTGTGCCTGCTATTGTACCCACTGGTGATACCCGTTATGCCAGTGAGGGGTGTGTGCAAATATCAATGACCATAGTCATAGGATGCAATAATACTGGACCCCGTGTGAGTGTTTGAAGGTTTATGGACAAGGGAGGTTTTAATTCCGGAAAATCTTTCAGCCGGTTCTCGCATATCCATTCCCAGGGATATTGTGTTCTTCTTTTTCATGATTGACTTAGCTGAAAGTACGTTTTATTTTAATGGTGCAGAGGTTACCTGTCTAGGCCCAGTGATCTCAAACCATCTGTCTGCCAAGTACATCGTCACTTGTCATTTGGCAGGTTGTGCGATTTGGATGTGGTCCGGATGGAAATGATTGCGCTGCAAACCCCTCACATATGCTGGTAGAATAAGTGGGTATTTGATGTTTCATGGTACATGGATAAATCTGCTCTTCTTCTTTTTCTATTGAAGTGAGGAGGTTAGTTTTTACAGAACTTTTAATTATGCTTTCTTTCCGTAAAGCTTATAGATCCAGGTATGTAGACAAGCCTAATTCTGGAATCTGTTATATAGCCACGTAAATACATTCTAGAAGAAAAAAAAAGAGTGCTACAGGTATGGTTTAAGAATAGAGGACATCTATTTGGCGTAACACTTGGGGGGGGGGGGGGAGTATACAGTATAAACTATATAAAACTTGTTTTCACTCCACTTTCATTTATTAATAAAATAATAAAATAAAAAAAATAGCATCTATTTTTAAGGTTATTCGTCTTTACAGGTTATAATAGTTCCAAAGCAAATGAACCTTTACAATCTCGTCCCATTCCCCTCCCCTTTTGCTTCTTCATTTTTATGTTTGACAGCATAGGGTAGGAGGATGGAAGAAGGACTTGTGGGAGTTTAGATCAGTGGCAGTACATGCGGTCAGGAACACCTGCACAGATTCATTGCTAAAGACCAAAGGCTGGGTTTATGAAACCAAAAATGTCCAACTTGGGCTTCGTTCGCATCTGCGTCAGGGCTCCGTTCCGTTACAGCGTTTCGTCGAAATGGAGCCCTGACTGACACAAACGGAAACCAAAGATTTCTGTTTCAATCACCATTGATTTCAATGGTGACGGATCCGGTGCCAATGGTTTCAGTTTGTCTCCATTGTGCAAGGGTTCCGTCGTTTTGACGGGATGAATAGCGTAGTCCACTACGGTCTAAACAACGGAAGTCTTGCGCAACGGAGACAAACTGAAACGGATCCGTCACCATTGAAATTAATGTTGATGGAAACGGAAACCTTTGTATCAGTCAGGGCTCCGCTACCACGGAAAGCTCCATCGGAACGGAGCCCTGACGCGGATGTCAACGAAGCCTTAAAGTGGGTCTTGATAATCCCTTCCTCCAACCGCTGATTGACACTTTTTTACCTACGTACAGTAAGGCCCCATGCACACGTACGTATTTTTGCAGGTGAATTGCGGTCCCGTTAATTTCAATGAGCCTATGCACACAACCGTGGTTTCCACGGTCCGTGCGTTGCCTGGGAGCCTGGACTGCAAAAAGATAGGACATGTCTTATTAGGGCCGTATTATGCGGTCCTTCTCGTTGAAATGAATGCACAGTCCAGTATATATATATCAGATTTCTTTAAAGCTGCTTCCGACAGCAGTATAAAATCAGACCACAAACGGAAACATAAATGTCCTTTCAGGCAGAAAGTAAAAAATAAAATACATGTTAAAGTGTAGCTCCAGTTGTACTCTCCTGCCTGAACTTACATTGGGCACAGAGCAAAAACCCTGCATGCTGGATGGTACAGTTGTCGTGGCAACTGCACAATGCTCCGAGAGTATCGTCTACAGGTCCAATTCTAATTAATTAGGACCTGTGTGCGTGATACTCTCCGGGCATCATACGATTGCCATTATTGACCGTTATACCACCCTGCGTGCAGGAGAGTACAACTGGAGCTATACATCAATCTCACTAGTCTGCAGGATTCGTATACACCAGTGGATTTCGTTCTAGAAATTCTCCAGCCAAAAGAAAAGGCCGTGGGGCAGTTTTATTAATATTTTCAAAAATAAAGAGGAGACAGGCAGAAGATGTGCAAAATTTCTCAGTGACGCTGTGTGATAGATTTGGACCATGGTGACATACATGTTAGGCCACTGTTTGTTCGGCTAACTTTAGACCAGTATTTTGCTCTAAATTTGTTGCATTTCTGGACTCCACTTAGCCACTCTTCCATAAGGCACTAAAAGGGTCTTAAACACGAAGCAAATCTATGCGTGCCAGTTTTTATGTGCAATTTGCAGCGCAATTCTGGGGCATTTGCCATAGTAAATCTAGCCAAAGTTTTTCTTTTCATTTTATAGTTGTCCCATACAGCCACCCTGTGCTCGGGTAGCTCCCTTTTTTACTTAAGCACCATGGCTTCACGTTGTTTAGGAAGGAGTATGGAAGTGACCTTCCCACCCAGGCTCCCAGGTCATTCCCAAGGCTGGGGCTGGACATAGACTTTTTTGTTTTGTAGTGAGTGATAAATCGCTGTCCATAGGATTGAATTGAGCAGCTACAAAATCGCTCCAGTCAAGTGTGTAGCTCTGTAATTACAGCATGCAGCGATTAAAAATAAATCGCTAGCAAATCTGACTGGAGTGATGTTTGAAGAGACTTTCAAGCTACTCAATGCATTCCTATGGACAACGATTTATCACTAAAACAAAACAAGTCTAGATCGAGCCCGAGCCTAATTCCTTGACCCAAATTCCAGTTATTTAAACCAAACACTCGGTAATCTATTGTTACTGGTCCATGCTATTTCCAGGCTCCACATCACATAAACAAGCAACCTGTATGATACCTGCACATAATCAATGACTTTTTCCTACTAGATTACTACAGAATCTGGGGACTTTTTTTCCCCTTTTTGATATTATGCACAGTACTATTAATCGAGAAGAATAAGCGATGGAAGAAAATGGCCCTAGAACCCTTTTAGTCCTGAGGATGCAGATATAGTTGTAACCGGGAAAAGAAGACACCGAAATGTACAAAATGCCGTCTGTTAATTGCGCCGAATTTTTTTTTTTTTTTTTTATTGCCCAGCCCTACTCTACGTCATCCTGATAAGAATACAGCGTGCGCTCCTTTCAGCTTCCATTCTGAAAGGAGCACTGCACCCGATTGTTGCCCTGGTAAGGATCCACTGTTGTAGTTGTAAAGGGTTGGAGATGTTCATTCATATTAACCTTATTATCAGATGATTACAGACTATTATGATATTATAATAATGTGCAATCTGGTCTCCAAATTACATGTTCCCTATTATTTCAGTAAGGACACGAGCAGCTTTGCTTCCAGGGGAATCTAGTTTTTTATATGCCCGATCTTTTATTCACTGCTGTACAGGGACAGGGCCCTTTTACACGGGCCAATGATTGGGTGAACAAACCTTAAAAAGAATGTCCAGGCACAGACCGTTTTTCATACTGATGACCTATCGACAGGTCCAAATACATTCCGAACGTGGCTCCTTTTTTAAATAAAGCATACAAACACCGATTGACATGCTGTTATGGCTTGTTGCCGGTGTAAAACCAGGTTTACGCTGCCGCCCCGAAACACATTAGACTGTCGGCCTATCCCGACATAATTGTTGTTTATGGCCAACTTTAGTGGTTCTCATTGCTGGCTTCCTCCAAATTCTTCCACACGACGAACTTGTATGGGGTGTTGTTATGGTTCCATTGCACCTTTTGTAAGCTTTCACCCGGTCTAGTAGAGGGAATAATTAAAGTAGTTTATACAGTAAAAGAAAAACATTGTATGTTTTTAGTCCTTTTTGTTTCAAATCTGTACCCTTTTTTTTTAATTTTTTTTATTTAATAGAGTACAAAGCATTCAGTAGAGGCATACAAAGTTTTAAAAGGAATAGTTAATAAAAATAGCAATAGACAATAACTGCGAAAACGCATTAAAGGTAGTTATTTGGGCCTCTTCACATCACGTATTGAACCTTCGTTTAGCGTGTACGTCGAGAAAGCTCCCTCTGTAAGACGTGTCCATAGAGCTCTATTAGGGCACGGCCAGACGTGGCGGATTTCCTCCGCAGCTGTCCGCATCAATGCCGCACCTAATCCGGGTTGCGGATTACGGCTGCGGATCTGCCCAAAATGTGCAGTAAATTGATGCGGACTAGCTGCTGCGGACTGCGGAAAAAGTGCTTCCCTTCTCTCTATCAGTGCAGGATAGAGAGAAGGGACAGCACTTTCCCTAGTGAAAGTAAACGCATTTCATACTTACCGGCCGTTGTCTTGGTGACGCGTCCCTCTTTCGGCATCCAGCCCTACCTCCCTGGATGACGCGGCAGTCCATGTGACCGCTGCAGCCTGTAATTGGCTGCAGCCATCACTTAGACTGAAACGTCATCCTGGGAAGCCGGACTGGAGACAGAAGCAGGGAGTTCTCGGTAAGTATGAACTTCTATATTTTTACAGGTTGCTGTATATTGGGATCGGTAGTCACTGTCCAGGGTGCAGAAACAGTTACTGCCGATCGCTTAACTCTTTCAGCACCCTGGACAGTGACTATTTACTGACGTCTCCTAGCAACGCTCCCGTAATTCCGGGAGCCCCATTGACTTCCTCAGTCTGGCTGTAGACCTAGAAATACATAGGTCCAGCCAGAATGAAGAAATGTCATGCTAAAAAAGCAAGACGCATCTGCAGCACACATAACATGTGCATGACAGCTGCAGACTTCATTGTGGAATTTAGAATCTCCATTGAAGTCAATGGAGAAATTCCGCCATGAGTCCGCAACCAGTCCGCCACTGCTCCGCAACAGACAGAGCATGCTGCGGACACCAAATTCCGCTCCGCAGCCTATGCTCCGCAGCGGAATTTTACTCAACGTCTAAACGAACACTTCTAAATTAAAGTGGAAATCAATGGAGAAACGGCTCCGCTGCGGATTAACGCTGCGGAGTGTCCGCAGCGGAATTCAAGTGAAATTCCGCCACGTGTGAACCCAGCCTTAACCCAACGGAGGCAAAAAGTGTCCTTTTGGCCTCAGTTGGGCTGGTATGCATCGGTATACCTTTTTGTTTGGAGGATGGAATAACGTAATTTACTATACTATTCCATCCTGAGGAATCCCACAAAATAAAGTGTGTGTGTGTGTGTGTGTGTGTGTGTATATATATGTGTATATGTATATATATATATATAATATATATAAATATTTTTTTTTAACATGGGAGCTTATGTGTGATGGATACCACTGTATGGCACCCATCACCGATATACGTTAAACATATACCTTGGGAAGCTTCCCTAAGGTCTGAGTCCGCAGGCAGAGAATCAGGTAGCGCTTGTCCCAGGAATCCCCTGATGTCACTGTCCATGTATGGACAGTGATATCAGGAGCTTTTAACTACGGTGTCCCTGGCCAGAGCATCGTAAGCGCTCTGGCAGGGGACTCCGGGACTGAAGAAGCCCCTGTTGGTTCTGTCCATATATGGACTGTGACTTCAGGGGCTCCCTCCATTAGTGGAATCCCCAATCTGGCCAAGGATTCCGACACCTTAAAGGGGTTGTCCACTTTCTGAAAATTGATGCCCTATCCACCGGACAGGTCATCAGTGTATGATCTATTCATGTCTGACATCCAGACCCTGCACCGATCCGCTACTCTGGCTGCCTCTGTGCATCGGATGTTTGGAACGGGATGCAGTAGTTGGAGCCGCAAGCAGATGGCTCAAACCACTGCATAGCGTCCGTTCGGCAGAACTGCAGCTCTGCTCCTATTCACTTGAATAGGAGCAGAGCTGCGGTATTGCAGCTCGGCCGTTATTCTTTGACCGGAGCCATCTGTGCCTGGAGACAGCCGAGTGGTGGATCGGTGTGGGGTTCGGGTGTCGGACACACACCGAACATATACAGATAACCTATCCAGTGGATAGGTCATCAGTTGTCAGAGTGGAAAACCCCTTTAAAGCTCCTAACGTCACTGTCCATATATGTGACTCTGGCTGGGGACTCCGTAGTTGAAAACCCTGACATCACTGTCCATACATGTGCTCGTCCATACATGCAGAGTGACGTCGACGTATCCCTATACAATGGGATACGTTGCTACCTTCGATTTGGAAGGGAGCTACGTGGTTTGTTTAAATTAAGGACAGGGTCCTTTGCGAAAAACTTTCTTTTTATTTATGATGTCCAATAGAAACACTGCTGATACTGGGATTGGTAGGGCAAAGATGGCAGGGGAGAGTGTGCAACCATGCCACGTGCCTCTGTGTATATATTGATTGGGGTTGGATTTATAGTAGGAAGTTTCAAATAAGCTGTTGGATTGCTATAAGGCCTGATTTACACGAGCGTGTTAAACGTCCATGGGAAGGCCGTTGAAACAGCGTCCGTCCCATCGACCTATGTAATTCAATGTGCCCGTTCACACAGCCGTTGTTTCAACGGACCGTGTGAAGGGTCCTTGGGAAAATAGGACATGTCCTATCTTTTCACGCATCCCTCCATAGACTCTCAACTATGGGGGATGCATGACATCGCGTCGCGCAGCGCTGGGCACGGATGCACCTCGGACGTGAAAAATGGCAGTTTTTCAAGTGCGAGATGCGCAGCACTCGTGTGAATCAGGCCTAAAGGGCATGACTAGTTTGGAGAAAAAAAAACTTTGATACCTATGATCCCCAGGACTCTAAAGAATTTGCCAGGAGAGGTTATCAAAGGACTTTTCAATGTGTAATGCTGGGGCTAGACAAAGACTTATTTTTGTAGTGGGTGATCAATGCATTCCTATGAACAGCAATTTAATAGCTTAAATCTTTTCAAAATCACTTCAGTAAATGGTTTTGTGTTTTGGTTTTTTTTCTGCCACATGCTGGGATTTTAGAGCTACTCACTTCTCATGATCAACTTTGAGTCTAGGTCTATCCCCGGCCTAAAATGGAAATAGAAGTGTTAGTAGTGTTTGCCCATTTAACCAGTTCAGTATTTACATTGGTCGGTTTTAGTCCTTCAAGCCTGCGCCATAGTATATTAATGGCACCGGCTTAAACTGGGGACGCTAGAGAGCAGTTAAAAGCAGTTTTCACACAGCGGCAGCTATTGGACCTGGTGACCATGTGACTCAGTTACAGTGAAAGTACAAAGTGCGGAAAAATATACAGAAATGAGTCGGGAAGTGGGAAGACTTGAAGAGCATAATTACAGAGAGCTTTTAGATGTAGTATAAGTATGGATTGACATTTTTTTTATATATCGCTTCCTTCACACTCTGGGTCACATCAAACATTCTCCCAAATATGGGTAAGTGCATCAGTTAGGCTTGATTAGGTCTTACATTACACATTTAATGCACTAGTCACTTTAAACAAAAATAAGCCTTTACATTGAGCTTCCTACACTTTGTTTTTGTGCTATTCTTAATTAAAGAGACTCTGTCACCACATTATAAGTGCCCTGTCTCCTATATAAGGAGATCGGCGCCGTAATGTAGGTGACAGTAATGCTTTTTATTTAAAAAAACGATCTATTTTCACAACGTTAGGAGCGATTTTGGTTTATTCTAATGAGCTTTCTTAATGCCCAAGTGGGCGTACTTTTACTTTCGACCAAGTCAGCGTTGTACAGAGGAGTGCATGACGCTGACCAATCAGTGACCAATCGGCATCATGCACTCCTCTCCATTCATTTACACTGCACTAGCGATATAGTTATATCACTATGTGCAGCTACATACACAAACCCTAACATTACTACAGTGTCCTGATAATGAATACACATGACCATCCAGCCTGGACGTCATGTGTACTCAGAATCCTGACACTTCTGACTCTCTTTTTTTTCTTTTTGTGAGATTCCGGCAAGTGAAAACAAATCTCGCGAGATTACGGAGCTAAACGAGATTTTTTTTAAATAAAAAGCATTACTATCACCTACATTATAGCACCGATCTCCTTATATAGGAGATAGGGCACTTATAATGTGGTGACGAAGCCTCTTTAAAGCCTATTTATACAAATGTATCCTGTATTGGAATCTACATTAATCTAGATATTTATACTATATATCATTTGTATGTACTCAATTTGATTGATGTATCTATTGGTGATCCAGATATGGACTTGTTTTAGATTCTCTATTATTGTATTTTTCTGATGTTATTAATAAAGATTGTCTATTTTTCAATTTGATAATTATGGACTCTTGTGTTCTCTAGTTTATAATATGAATTGTTTATAAGCACTGTGAAAAAAAGAGACCTCAAATGTGTTGTTTTTTTTTTTATCGGTTAACCCCTTAATGACCGGGCATGTTTGTACCTTAATGACCAAGCCAGATTTGTCAAATCTGGTATGTCTGACTTTATCAGAGAATAACTCTGTGAAAGTTTTGAATATCCAAGTAATTCTGACATTGTTTTTTCGTCACATGTTGTACTTTATTTTAGTTGTAAAAGTAGACTGATACGATTTGCGGAAATTAATAAAAAAATAGAAAAATTGAAGAAATTTTGTAAAAATTACCATTTTCCCCTATTTTTAACTGCAATATGTCACATATGTACACACATACTGTACAATTTTTTTAATTAAATATATATTTCTATCTCTTTACTCCATTTTGGCAGCACTTTTGAAAAAATAAAATAAATTTTCAGCAATTTAGAGGACTTACAAATTGAATAATAATTTTATAAATTTTGAAGTACATTTTGTTTTCCGGCACCAAGCCAGGTTTTCAGAGGCTCATAGGTCTCAGAGTGATGGAAACCCCCACAAATGACCCCATTTAGAAAACTAGACCCCTTAAGGTATTTACCTAAGGGTATAGTAAGTATTTTGACCCCACAGTTTTTTGCTAAATTTAATACATAGCAGGTGAAAAAAAAAATAAATTCACTTTTTTCATAAAAGTATCAGTTTGAAGACCAATTTCTTTGTAAAGCGACCATGAGAATGAAGAAACACACCACAAAATCTATCACCCTGTTTCTCCTGTTTTCAAAAATACCAACATTGTGGCCCTAATGCGCTGCCTGGACACACGGCAGGACCCAAAATGAAGGGAGCACCCGGAGGCTTTCAGGACTCATATTTTGCTTGAAAATGTTTTAGGCCCCACTGTACATTTGGAGAGGCTTTGAGCTGCCAAAACGATAGAAACTCCCCATAAACGACCCCATTTAGAAAACTAGACCCCATAAGGTATTTATTTAGGGGTATAGTAATTATTTTGACCACACAGTTCTTTGCTAAATTTAATGCATAGCAGGTGAAAAAAATAATAATTTCACTTTTTTCCTAAAAGTATTTGTTTGAAGACCGATTTCTTTGTAAAGTGACCATGAAAATGAAGAAACACACCCCAAAATCTATCACCCTCTTTCTCCTGTTTTCAAAAATACCCACATTGTGGCCCTAATGCGTTGTTTGGACACACGGCAGGGCCCCAAAGGAAGGGAACACCCGGAGGCTTTCAGGACTCATATTTTGCTTGAAAATGTTTTAGGCCCCAATGTACATTTGGAGAAGCTTTGAGCTGCCAGAACGATAGAAACTCCCCATAAACGACCCCATTTCGAAAACTAGACCCCTTAAGGTATTTATCTAGGGGTATAGTTAGCATTTTGACCACACAGGTTTTTCGCTAAATATATTGAAATTAGTCTGTAAGAATTAAAATGTACTTTTTTTCTGAAACAACATAGAAATTTTTATTATTTACAAGGAATAACGAAGAAAATGCACCCCAACATTTGTAAAGCAATGTCTCCCGATTACGACAATACCCCATATGTGGTAATAAACTGCTGTTTGGACCCACAGCAGGGCTCAGAGTGGAAGGAGCGCCATTTGGATTTATGATTTTGCTGGAATGGTTTTCGGTGCCATGTCGCATTTGCAATGCACTGGAGGGACCAAAACAGTGGAAACCAACCAAAAGTGACCCCATTTTGGAAAAACCTTCAAGGAATTTTTCTAGGGGTATAGTGAGCATTTACACCCCACGGGTCTTTTGCAGAGTTTATTAGAATTAGGGCGCGAAAATTAATATCAAAATTTTTTCCACTAAAATGTTGCATTTTCTCATTTTCACAAGGGATAAAGGAGGAAAAAAACAACCATTTTTTTATAAAGCAATTTCTCCCGAGTACGGAAATACCCCACATGTGGTCATACGTTTTTTCATTAGAAATGAATTAACCCTTTCAGGACTGATCCATTTTTTGCTTTCATATTTTAGATTTTCACTCCCCGCTTTCCAAGAGCCATAACTTTTTTATTTTTCCATCAATAGAGTGGTGTGAGGGCTTATTTGTTGCGGGACAATCTGTAGTTTTCATTGGTACCATTTTGGGGTACATGCGATTTTTTTTTGATCACTTTTTATTCAATTTTTTTGCAATCCTGAGCAAAAAACAGGAATTCTGACACCGTTTTTTTAGGTTTTTTTTTTGCGGCGCTCACCGTACGCAATAAATGACATTTTTACTTTATTCTTCGGGTTGGTACGATTACGGCGATACCAGATGTATATAGGTTTGGTCCTTTTTTTTAGCGTTTGCGCAATAAAATGACTTATTTATAAAAAAAAAAAATTCTGTGTCACCATATTCTGAGAGCCATAATTTTTTAATTTTTTAGTCAAAAAAGCTGTGTAAGGGCTTGTTTTTTGCGGGACGGATAGAAGTTTTTATTGGTACTATTTTCGGGTACATGCGACTTTTTGATCACTTTTTATTCTTTATTTAGGGAGCGGTGGTGACCCAAAAAATTGCGATTCTGTCGTAGTTTTTTATTGATTTTTTTTGGGGTGTTCATCGTGCGGGAAAAATAACATTATAGTTTTATAGTTGGGTTCGTTACGAACGCGGTGATACCAGATATGTGTACTTTTTTAACGTGTTCATTTTTTTTCTATAATAAAAGTCTTATTATAGGAAAAAAAGCATTTAGTGTTTATAGAACTTATAACTTTTATTTTTACACTTTTTTTTAAAACATTTTTATTCCTTGTTTTTACTTTTTTAACTTGTCCCACTAGGGGACACTTAGTCTTGCAGCTTTGATCGCTGCTAGAGTACATTACACTACACACGTAGTGTAATGTACTCTAACTGTCATTGTGACGTGACTGTCACACTGACAGGAAGCAGAGGAGGAACGGCCGGAGGCTGTTCCTCCGAGGCTTCCGTGCATGGCAACCCGGAGGTCATTATCTGACCTCCGATTGCCGTGACAAGCATCGGTAGCCCCCACGATCACTTCGTGGGGGCTGCTGATGTGCTTCAAACCACTTAAATGCGGCGACGGCAATCCGTCGCCGCACTTAAGGGGTTAACTGCCGAAAGCAGCGGCGATGGTCCGCTGTCCGGCAAGACTGATGTCTCAGCTGTCGGGGACAGCTGTCAGCGCGGGTCTGTCACTCTGTGTTTACACAGAGTGACAGTTTGAAATGCGGACGAAAATGTACGTCATGGTGCGGGAACTAGCAGGCGACCATGACGTACATTTTCGTCCTTGGTCGTTAAGGGGTTAAAGGTTTTTTATTTTGTTGCTTTTGAGCTATAATTTGACGGTCCCAATTCAATGGACATTAAAATTAAGTTTTTACAATGACTCATTAATATTTCCCATGGTATTTTAAATTTTTTATTTTTTTTTAAAGGGTGAAGAGCCCCCCAGCCTGGAATATATCCAAGCAAAGGATCTGTTCCCACCCAGGGAACTGGTGAAAGAGGAGGATAAGTTACAGGTAAGATCTTTACCAATTACCTCGTCCATTGTACATGACCAACACATGTAAGGGCTACTATTACTACAATCCGGCAAAAGATACAAGGTTTGAGCACTATTAATCTGTATTGTCATATATGTTAATCACAATGTATTATGCATACGATTTTATCACTTTATACCCATATTTCATCGCATGTCCTCTGGTGGTGCAGACTGGGGATCAGTCTGATGGAATTTTCCTTGGGTTTCTAAATTATTATTATTATTTTTTTACACGTGTGCCCTGTATTTACAGTAAGGTAGTGGAGTGGTTTGATCATTTATTAAAGTTTTAATAATTTACCCAAGATACCATTTTCTGAAAGCAGAGCAAGTCCTCTCCTGCACAGCACGTTAGTGTTAAAGGGATACTGTATTTAGAAATCAAGAACCAACAGCAGAAATGTAACCGGGAAAACTGGGTTTATTTCCTCCTGGTTCTCTACATCTTCAGTTGAAGGGTGAACTAGCCAGATTTCCATTTCAGACCGAATAGTGGGAGAAGGGTTATGCCAAGGCAAGATGCTTCCCAGCTAGAGATGAAGCTGTGTTTATCTATGGCTTTACCTGTCTTCATGTATATTGATTCACATGCGGTAGTATTGGAGAGGAGTAAAGATAGGTGAGAAAAATAAATGCCATCTTGTACATCTAATAGAATTTTCTCTCTAATCTTTCCCACTTTTGAATTGTGATATGAGACTTCTGAAGAAACTAGAAAGAGCAAGAACATGCAAAACACAGCGAAGGCTGCTGCTTCCATTTTCCAAAGACCCTCTGAAAATTGAAAGTTGAAATCTGGTTGCTATGGGCAACTACTCCCTTTTGCCTTGCACTCATTTGGGTTAATCCCCCCGCCCCCCATGTGTACCTTGGTTTCAGAGACACTTTATTACACTCCAGAAATGAATTGTTTATACTATTAATTGTACAAGTTGCTATAAGGCAAACTACAGTGGCGCCAACAACGTAAGACCGACCTGCTGCAGATACTAGGAGGTATCCTTTTCTCTAACAATAGAAAAAGGTATTTTTCTAGCTAGGGCTAATAGAAAAAGGAGTGGGTATATCTGACAGTGAGAGCAATATAATTGTCCCATTCTTTAAAGGGTTGTTTTGGGTTTAGAAAAACGAATGCTTTCTATCCGACTCGATTTGTGAATAGGCTGTGTGTTATATTGGATGCATCATTCAAGTGAATGGGTCTGCGCTGCAATACCAGACACAGTCCATGGACAACAGTGGCGAGGTTTCAAGCAGAAAGCAGCCTCGTGTGTTCTACTCGCGCAGCTCTTTATCATGCAAAATAGATGCCCAGATTGAGAGGAAAGCTGTGCTTGTCAAATCCTAGGTTTTCAATAAACACGTGTTACTCCACACTAAAAATGTATTATGCTATACCGCCAAATATCCATCCCAAGTGCTGTGGCAATTCGTCACATCTCTTGAAGTAAATAAACTGGTGTACTACAAATGCCACAACTCTTATCTAGCAGATCTGTGTATTCCCTATTCAGTAGTCTGCTTTATGAGAAGAATGGCTTATATTAATGTTCTAGGTCGTGTGACATTGCAGCAGTTCTGTATTTTTGTGCTCTTATTGCTTTAATTACAAACGTTCTCCTTTTGCGCTCCTCTCTTACTTATTTAGGCTTTCTGTGTATTGATAGTCTTTTATCATAGTAGTAGACATCCAGATACACAAGGGCCAAGCAAGAGTGTATTTCTATTCTTGGCCAGTTTTATATTGTTAATTATTCATGAAGTGTGTTCTGCTGTGGCCATACAAATAGGGAGTAATTGCCAACATAAAGATTCTAGCTCGTGTGCTTTCTGTGGTACTAAAAAGGGACACCCGAAATAAACGTCCAAAATTTAAGCTCGATTTTGTTCAGTTTTCAAAGGAGTTCACTAATGCCACATAGCGGAGACCCCCAGTGATTAGCAGTAATCCGCTGCCCATATGCCAAATATAGTTATCAGCAGAACGATCTTTTGGCCATCAGCTATCCCCCCGACTCCCACATAAAAATGCACCCACAGCCTGACAAATTTACTATATTTTACGCCAGAACATAGGCCACCTACATAATGCTCATCATATTCGCATATTTATAAAATGGAAGTTGCACAGTAGGACAGTATTGGTAACAAATGTATTGTCTGTGAGATCTCCGCAGAAGACCACCTCTTTGAGAGGACAAGCCGCCGCCCGTTTAGCGTTTTACATTCTAGTCTGTCAGTGGCCGTCTTTAAAAAGATCAATTCTGCCTTTTTTTTTTTTTTTGCTAGGACCTATTTGTGATTGGTTTACCACGTAAGCTGACCATACACATACGTTTTAGGATCGACCAGAATGCAGCCAAGCAGTCGTACGTCGGATCAATCATACGAACCGTCAACATGCCAGACTAAACTGGCAGATCGCAGACCTAGTTAAAGGGAGAGGGCAGCATAAAGTTGCGAACAGGTTCTGCCGATTTAAACAGAAGTGTAAAACAGAGTGGGCTTGCGCACAGTGATGGCTAAAAACGTCTAGTTTCAGCCGACAACAGCCGGAAAAAATCCAACATGGCAGATCACTTTTGGCGGACAGCAGTCTGTTTTTGGCCATTGCAAACTATCGTTTCAATTTTGAACGATCGTCTGAAATGGTGACTTTAATCTTTTGTGTATGGCCAGCTTTACTTGACCCACCCCCCCCCCCCCCCCCCTGCTGTGCCCATGAGATGCAGCACAGGATGGCAAGGCCTAACAGAGGAGAGGAGGGAGCTGCCAGCTTTTAATCTCTCCTTTTGCTTCCTCCTTACCAGTGCTGATATATCCACTGATTGACTGCAGCGCCTTTACTGGAGGAGGGGAGGGGAGCTGCCAAGCTCTGACGTCTTTCTGCATATGAGCAATTGCATTTTGATCATGTTGTGAGATCGTAGCCTTACAGACGAAGCACATGATTTGAATGTGCTTCAACTATAATAACCGCATGCCGAAAACCGCGGCAATTTGTGGTAAAACATTCATTTTTTTACTGTGCGGATTTCACAGCAATTAAGAAGCACAGGAAAAACACTACAAAACTCCAGGCTTCGGGGAAACAAAATGAAATGCAGTGGGAAAAATGTCTTTTTTTTTTTTTTTTGCACCCAGGTACCTTTCCAAGTGCTGCCAGGCGAGAGCGTGGAGTATTTAGGAAGCGCCAATGATGCTGTCATAGCAATTTCCAACTACAGGTTGCACATCAAGTTCATAGACTCTGTCATCAATGTAAGTCATTGTTAAGGTGGGCAGGGGCTGTAATAGTCTATGGGTAAAGTGGAATTTTAGTTGAAACTTAGTTACAAAATCTTATTAAAGAAGCACAATAGCATCTGTGTTGTAGACCCTCATTCTGCATTTGTAAGGACTTTTATGTAAAAGTTTGCATGGCCACTCGCTTAATGAAGAACTCAATGGACGCTCAGTGGCTTTGTTTGGGGGTCCAGATCTTTATACTTGTACATTGCCTCATTATGGCACACCTGAAAAAAATGCAGTCACAGCACAATATTTAAATTGTTGATGCTTTTGCAGGTGCCTTTAAGGATGATTGAGACTGTGGAGAGTCGTGATATGTTCCAAATGCAGATTATATGCAAGGACTCCAAAGTGGTCAGGTAAATCTATTCATGTATTGTGTATTTGCTACAATTTCTTTACTTCACTACATGACGTTTAGTGCAGATCTGCCCTGTGGTTTCAGTTTTATAGCAAAAAGTGCTGGATCTGTCTACGATGGATACCATTGGCGCATGTCAAGTCAATCCGTTAAAATAGTGTGTGCATGCACCCCAAATTGTAAATTGTATCATAATTTGAAGGGGCATTTGCACCACTGCTCACTTGACTGTTTCCGTACCTCTCATAGAGCTGTATGGCCTGGCCGTGCACATTCTTGGCTACCTCCTTCTTACAACTCATCCCACCATGCCCGTGCCAGTTCTACAAAGTTGCACAACTCTTATAATAAATATATATATATATATATATATATATATATATATATATAATTATTTTTTTTTTTTCTTCTAATATACCCATATCATTTTTAAGTTATTGATTTGTTTTTAGGTGTCACTTTTCCACTTTCAAGCAATGCCAGGAGTGGCTGAAGAGACTAATCCGAGCCTCGGCACGTCCAACCAAACAAGAAGATCTGTTTGCATTTGCTTACCATGCTTGGTGTCAGGGTATCAGCTCTGATGAGGAAGAGCACCATGTTCACCTCTGTCGCCCAGGTAAACTGTTTATCTATTATTGCTACAGAGTACAAGCTAAAGAAACTTTTGAAGTGTGCACCCCTGGAAAAATGCTTGAGGATAAAAGTGCCCCATCTAAATGCACGGATCCTCTTACCCTAAAATCATTTAAAGGGTTGGCCAACTAAAAACATTTATCCCCTTTCTGATAGGTGATTAAATGTATGATCGCAGGCGGTCTGATCGCTGGGACACCCACCAATCACCACAAATAAGGGTCCAGTGTCCCCAGTTTAAATGGAGCGGTGGTCATGCATGCACACTCTGCTTTGCTGTACTCTGCTATTTACTATTTACGTCAGTCCTATAGACGATGAATGGAGCTGTAATGAACACACATGACCACCGCTCCATTCAAATGGGGGACACGTGCCTCATTCTTGTGATTGGTCCCAACGATCAAACCCCCAGCACTCATACATTTATCACCTATAAACAGGATAGATGATAAAGGTTTTTCGTGGGACAACCCCTTTAAGGCTAGAGCTCAGGTCAACACAGGTTGACATTCATATCGGAGCTGAAGAGGTCATGTCAAATCTTTTAGCCTGCCCCACTAGATCCTGTAAACTCAAGGAACTTTTCTGGGTGCCAGCAGCAAATATACATCTTATGTATATAGGATAATAGGGAATTGAAAATCTGTCACAGATGAATCTGGTCTCCAATGGGGGTGCTCTTATGGCAGAAAGATTATGAAATCTATACAGTGGAATCTCGGTGTTACTCATTTACGTTGTTCTGATTGGCTGTGTTTCAGGTGACCATGTAAAGGATCGCTTCCAGATGGAGTTTTTGCGGATGGGTTTTGATATGCAGAATGCATGGCGAGTGTCTGATATCAACAACAACTACAAGTAAGGACTTAAATGCATACAGCTCAATGTTTTCCCGTGCCAATTTTTTTTTGGCTTGCTGCAATTTTCGCACCACTGAGGGGAAGGAATGTCCTGCAGGCTTACATTCACACTTGAGGGCCAGTTTTTGGCGCTAATTTTGATGCGTAAACCGCGTCGAAATTGTCGCCAAAATCCCCCCCCCCCCCCCATTTCAATGGGAGGCAGAGGTGTTTTTTTCCCAGGCGGCTTTTGAACGCTAGCGGGGAAAAAAAGCAGCATGTCCTTTCTTGCCACAGCTTCTACCACGCAGGAAAAACCCGAAAGCTCCGGTTTTTTAGTGTTTTTTGCAGCTTTTTTGGCCCGCGGTCCTTGCATTATCTTTGATGGCCATGGGCGAAAAATGCAGCCAGAAAAGTGGAAAAATAAGTTCAGGCAGTTGAAAATCTGCCTCAAAATTCCTGAAGGAATTCTAAGGCTATGTTCACACTGAGTTTTTTGACGCGGAAACCGCGTCGCAAAACTCGTCAAAAACGGCCCGAAAATGCCTCCCATTGATTTCAATGGGAGGCGTCGGCGTCTTTTTTCCCGCGAGCAGTAAAACTGCCTCGCAGGAAAAAGAAGCGACATGCCCTATCTTCAGGCGTTTGCGCCTCTGACCTCCCAATGACTTCAATGGGAGGCAGAGAAAGCGTATTTCGCTGTGTTTTATGCCCGCGGCGCTCTATGGCCGCGGGCGAAAAACTCCACGAAAATCGGCGTGCAGGGAGAGGAAAATCTGCCTCATACTTCCAAACGGAATTTTGAGGCAGATATTCCTCCTGCAAAATACTCCGTGTGAACAGAGCCTAAAGCAGATTTTATCTGTCTGCAAAAATTTAGTTTGCTGCTTGACGTTCTTTTATAAATTGCAGTATAGAAATCTGAAATAGGTTATTGCTATATATTTAACTATTTGTTAGATACTAGTTTTAGAAGTTTCCCTCGTTTTCTGGAGACAGAAGTTGTGTCTTTTTTGTTTTGTTTAACAGATTTAGATTGATTTTTAGATTGGTAGCTTTTTTTATTACTTATTTTTTAGTATACCATCACTCTGATTTATTCTGATCCAACAGTGATTAATCTGTTTTGACCACTCTTTAGACTGTGCCCAAGTTACCCACAGAAGCTCCTGGTCCCTGTCTGGATCACCGACAAGGAGCTTGAGAATGTTTCTTCTTTCAGATCGTGGAAACGGATTCCTGTTGTGGTGTACAGGTAGAATTAGAAGTTTTTAACTTTCTTCAGTATGCCTTCTTTCCTTTACTGTTTTCTTTCCTCTATTGAGCTCCATCAAGCAAACTTCATTGCAATTCTGATATATTTGAATATGTTGAAATTAAAAGTCTGTATGTCTCTGTGTGTCTCTCTCGGTCTCTGTGTGTCTCTCTCTCTCGGTCTCTGTGTCTCTCGGTCTCTGTGTGTCTCTCTCTCTCTCGGTCTCTGTGTGTCTCTATCTCTCGGTCTCTGTGTGTGTCTCTCTCTCTCTCGGTCTCTGTGTCTCTCTCTCGGTCTCTGTGTCTTTCTCTCGGTCTCTGTGAGTCTCTCTCTCTCGGTCTCTGTGTGTCTCTCTCTCTCGGTCTCTGTGTGTCTCTCTCTCTCTCGGTCTCGGTGTGTCTCTCTCGGTCTCGGTGTGTCTCTCTCTCTCTCGGTCTCTGTGTCTCTCGGTCTCTGTGTGTCTCTCTCTCTCTCGGTCTCTGTGTGTCTCTATCTCTCGGTCTCTGTGTGTCTCTCTCGGTCTCTGTGTGTCTCTCTCTCTCTCGGTCTCTGTGTGTCTCTCTCTCTCTCGGTCTCTGTGTGTCTCTCTCGGTCTCGGTGTGTCTCTCTCTCTCTCGGTCTCTGTGTCTCTCGGTCTCTGTGTGTCTCTCTCTCTCTCGGTCTCTGTGTGTCTCTATCTCTCGGTCTCTGTGTGTGTCTCTCTCTCTCTCGGTCTCTGTGTCTCTCTCTCGGTCTCTGTGAGTCTCTCTCTCTCGGTCTCTGTGTGTCTCTCTCTCTCTCGGTCTCGGTGTGTCTCTCTCGGTCTCTGTGTGTCTCTCTCTCTCTCGGTCTCTGTGTGTCTCTCTCTCTCTCGGTCTCTGTGTGTCTCTCTCGGTCTCGGTGTGTCTCTCTCTCTCTCGGTCTCGGTGTGTCTCTCTCTCTCTCGGTCTCGGTGTGTCTCTCTCTCTCTCGGTCTCGGTGTGTCTCTCTCGGTCTCGGTGTGTCTCTCTCGGTCTCGGTGTGTCTCTCTCGGTCTCTGTGTGTCTCTCTCTCTCTCTCTCTCGGTCTCGGTGTGTCTCTCTCTGTCTCGGTGTCCTTCAGTTCTCCACATGGATTGGCACCCTTGGAACAAATCCAATAAACACACAAACAGACAGGCTCACACGTTATACCCGGGCAGCGCCGGGAACTATAATATATACACCATGTAGAAAACTAGCTAGGCCGAGCATTGCCGGAAGTGGAGCTGCTACTTGCTTTTTACCGCTATTCAGGGGAAATGGCTGACCATTGCTTCCTACAGCAAAATCAGGTTTTGGCCAGTTACCGTGGTAGCCGGACCTGCAGCTGATTGCCGTGGGAGCTCCCATATTAGAGGGGTTGTCTGTGATGAGGCAACCCCTTTACCAAAGGGAAACTCCAGTTATATAAAAAGTACTCAAGCTGTCATGAGCCTGGGATCAAGTGATAATGGTCTTGGTAATTTATATACTTCCACTTCCAAATATATAGAGGATAGTATATAACAATGTCCTGCAAGTAAAGGGAAATGCTTTATTATGAAAGTGTTTGCTCATCACCAGAACTGGGCCTCATACTTTACCATACTGTGTTGTAGACATACAAGAACGGGCGCAGTGATAGCGCGCTGCAGTCAACCAGAGATCAGCTGGTGGGGCTGGCGCAATGCCGATGATGAGTATTTAGTTACTTCCATTGGAAAGGCCTGTGCACTGAATCCAGGTGGACATGCTGCTACTATCAACTTCGGCAACAAAAGTAGCAATGATGGAAATGAAAATGGAGACGCAGACTTTGGTAAGACACAGCTTATAATTTTGAAGGAAATGATGTATGTAATAATATCCACAGTGACCTATGACCCTTTTTAGTGTTTTTGCTATTAATGTAAGATTGACTGTTTTTAATGCCGCTTGCAGACTCTTCTCTAACTGCCTGTCCTGGTATTGAGGGGAGCGGGGTTCCTCAGAAACTCCTAATCCTGGATGCTAGATCTTACACTGCTGCTGTTGCAAACCGAGCTAAAGGTGGAGGCTGCGAATGTGAAGGTAACAGATTTAATTTAGATAATTTGATTTCTGTATGGAATCTGTGATGGATTGGTATAGAATAATTTAATGGGATTGACCCTTGGGACCCCCACACATTATGAAAACTGGGCTGCCAAGTCCCTAATTCCCTGTAGGGAGTAAATGACTGTGCATGCACGGCCACCTATTATAGTGAAATGGGGGGACGGAAATTGGAGTGTGAGCCATATTATCAACATGCCATTAAGGTATTCAGTGGGAAAACATCTTTAATTCTTTACTGCAGTGATTATCTTAAAAATGTTGACCTACACAAATAAAACAAATTCTAAAATAAAAAAATCATAAACCACCATACCCATATAGTTTATGAAAGTTGACACCTTGCACATTGCAAAAATGCCACCCAGCATTTTACAATCATGGGCGTCTTCATTCAATTTTGCTTCAAATTGTAACGTTTTGTAAAAAAAAAATGCATAGTTATGTTAGTGGCTAAAAGTCTAAACCCAAGCAGAGCCTGAGATGCACAACGACTCGTGAAAGTTCAAAATGTGCAGAGTTCATACATGCCGCTTCTGTCTATGTCTACATGCACATATCTTCACATCACCAAAACTGAATAGATAATATAATCTGTGACCAGATACCAGGAATCATCCTTGTCACTGGAGGCTGCACGGAGGCAAAGATGTCCGTAAAGGCCCTATTACACCGGCCGGTGCAGCGAGCGCCGATCAACGAGACATCGTTGATCGGCGCTCGTTTGCTCCTGTCACATGGAGCTATGGATGGGGACGAGCGGTCGTTACACCGATCGCTCGTCCCCATACATTATTATCATGTCGGCAGCGCATCTCCCTGTTTACACAAGAGATGTGCAGCCGACAACGATAATATTTAATTTTTTTTAAAACGTTTGCTTTTTCATCTGCTGAACGTTCCACTGTTTACACTGGGCAATTCTCCACAACGAGCTTTCCCAGATCTGCCAGATAATCGTCAAGTGTAAAACCCCCTTAACAGACTGTGATCTTTCTTCCTGCTGTGACTTGCCGATTTCCCCTCCTACGCTCCAAGGCTTCCTTCACACACTTTTTGTGCGGCCTTTTTTTGGGGCAAAAAAAAAACACTTTTAAAAAGATTAAAGTTTTATAGATTATTAATGTTTCATTAAAAAAAAACCTGCAAAAAAAAAAAGTTACTACTTACCCAGAACCCCCTGCTTGCCTGCTTCTTCCTCAAGTCCGGCCTCCTGAGATGACGTTTCAGACCATGTGACCAATGCAGCCAATCACAGGCTGCAGCGGTCACATGGACTGCCGCGTCATCCAGGGAGGTCGGACTGGATGTCAGAATAGGGACGTGTCACCAAGACAACGGCCGGGGTACATAGGAACTTATTTTTCTTTCTATCGCCGCGTTCCAGCACTGATCAGCAGACTCTTCTCTCTATTAGTTATGACAGAGCGAAGGGGCTGCCGATTAGTGCAGTGCAATATCTGTCTCTATGTGTACCTCTGCCCGCCCGGCCGTTGCTAGGCAACGGCTCCGTCACACACTGACGGCACACGGATGCGTTCCGTGTGCCTTCAGTTTTTTTGACTGACCCATTGACTTGTATGGGCCACACGGTCACGGAATCTCGGACAAAGGTAGGACATGCTCTACTTTTGTCGGAACGGAACAACGGGACCGTCATAAAAACTGAAGTGTGCATGGCCCCATTGAAATGAATGGGTAATGGTGCTAGCCGTCAAAAAAACGGCTAGCACCCTGAAGGAAAAAACGGAAGTGGACATGAGGCCTTAGCGTATGTTCACACGGCTTATTTTCAGCTGTTTTTCGGGCTGTAAAAGATTATGACCTTGTTTTTTTTAAGCACTAGTTGTAGGTAAAGCTAATACAAGAACAGTCAATCCATAAAAGATAAAATGGTTTATCTTAACAATTACATTACACAAATGTCGACAAGATTCCAAATAATAAAAGCGCACAATGTATTGGTAGGTTCACACGGCCCATTTTCAGCCGTTTTTCAAGCCGTAAATTCCCCGAACGGCTAAAAATACGGAGGCTGAACGCCTCCAAACATCTGCCCATTGATTTCAATGGGAAAAACTGTGTTTTATTCCCACGGGGCGTTTTTTTATGCAGCCGTTTGTAAAAACGGCGCGTAATAAAAGTCCCGTAAAAAAGTGCATGTCACTACTTGAGCCGTTTTTAATTTTCTCAATCGAAAAAACGCCAAAAATGTCCGTAAAAAACGCTTGATGTATAAAAAAAACGGCTGAAAATCTGAGGCTGTTTTCGTTTGAAAACCGCTTTGTATTTTACGGCCGTTTTTCGTTTGCTGTGTGAACATACCCTTACAGAAACACAAAACCGGGAAGTAAAATGTTTTATCCTGCTCCCTGACTTCAAACGAGTTCTGCGCCCTAAATATTGCACATAGACCACTTTTTTTTTTTTTCATTGATCCAAAACATATAATACAAATTTAAATGAAGTTTTTTGCAAAATATTTGTTGTTTTTTTTTCGCAAGACTACCATGTTTGTGCACACTGCTGCTATGCAGACTTATGTGCTGGTTTCAAATGTATTCTGCAATCCCTTCTATTTTTCCATATGCAGCTTGAACACACAATTCAATATATATGTTATATGTTCCATTAAATATAACAACGTATTTACAGTAATATACTTTCCAACTGCATACAAAGGAATAGAGGAAGTAGCATTCAAATAAGAACTCTGCCTCACAGCTATGTATGGGGGAGGGGGGATTGCAACTTATGTACATATAGATGACGTCAATGTTTGATCTTCTCTACATTGTTACCTTGTTTGACAGTTTGAAGGGATTTATTGTATCATTCTTGCTTTTTATATAGAGTACTATCCAAATTGTGAGGTGGCATTTATGGGAATGGCGAATATTCACTCCATTCGGAATAGCTTTCAGTACCTACGAGCTGTGTGCAACCAAGTGCCTGATCCAGGAAAGTAAGTTTTGTACTGGAACAGTGGTTGGTATATATTTCAGGAGTACTACTTAGCTTCTTTAGGTCTATGTACCTTTGTTGAACACAATGGAAATTACTACAATAGACAAAGTACTTTAAGGCTGGATTCACATGGGACAGAAATGCTTCAGATTTTCCGCAGCATTTTTTTGGTTTCTGCAGCAAAATCCCTTATACATTGGAAAGGGTGAGAATACGCAGCATTCGCTGATTTCTGTCCGGAAACTGTTCAGCTGCATGTGCATAAAATGTCTGCACCGTTTATGTCCCATGTGTATCTGGCCTTAGTGTTAAGAATTTTTTTTTTTTTTTTTTTTTACCTCACCCGTTCCTGGCCAGGAGTCTACTATTTAATATTAAGATAGATGGCATTTAATTAACTATAATAAAACAATGCAGAGAACCTAATATGAAAAATGTCAAGAGGTTGCAATCGGACAGTAAAAATGAGCCAGGACCTTTTCATATCCTGATCCTTGGCCTCACCATTATTTCAGTTCCATCAACTAATGCCATCATCATGATCTTTCTCTCTCAAGATGCCACTTACCTGTCTGGTGGTGAAACCCTTTGTGTGTTTTGTAGCTGGCTATCAGCATTGGAAAGTACTAAGTGGCTGCAGCACCTTTCTGTCATGTTGAAAGCTGCCACTGTTGTGGCCAACGCAGTGGATCGAGAAGAACGTCCGGTGCTGGTTCACTGCTCAGATGGCTGGGACAGAACCCCACAGATTGTATCCCTTGCTAAGCTTCTCTTGGATCCATATTACCGAACGTTGGAGGTGAGCCGTTATGTCAACAGGAATGCTGTTTATTAGTCTCTCATTTGGAAGGTTATTTAGAGCCATTTCTTTTTCAGGGATTCCAGGTCTTGGTTGAGACAGACTGGTTAGATTATGGCCATAAGTTTGGAGATCGCTGTGGTCATCAGGAAAATGCTGAGGATCAAAACGAGCAATGTCCTGTCTTCTTACAGTGGCTAGACTGTGTGCAACAGCTTCTCCACCAGTTTCCTTGTCACTTTGAATTCAATCATGCCTTCTTGGTAAAGCATAAGTTACTCTGCAGGAATAAAAAATGTTTGATCTTCTGATTAAAAAGCTCCCCTTTTTTTTAAATATTTGTAAAGATCTAATTTATAGAAGTTGTACAAAAAAAATGGTATGAAGTATGTTCTTGTGAAAATAACATTCTACAATAAAGCCATGTTTATCTGCACCCAGGTGAAGTTAGTGCAGCACACTTACTCGTGCCTCTACGGAACGTTCCTCTCCAACAACCCATATGAACGAGAGACACGGAACATCTACAAAAGAACTTGCTCAGTTTGGTCCCTATTGAGAACTGGTAACAAGAACTTTCACAATCTCCTCTACATGCCTGGTGGTGAGATGGTAAGACTAATGTAGTAATACCGCTCTATCTCTGCTGAAATAATTGATATTCACATATCTGTAGCTTTTTGGGAAAAACAACTCACCTAAAATCGGATAATTCAGCCGTGAAGGAATATTGTACTGTTTGGCCAGGTGCGCAACCATGAATTTTCCAACCAAAAAGTGGCTCTACAGAAAAATTTAAAATAACGTTTTGACTCCTGGAACTGCTAAAAAACGTTCTGATATAAGGACCCTTAAACAGTACCATAAATTTCAGATTCCTCAACCGCTTTAAAGAGGCTCTGTCACCAGATTTTGCAGCCCCTATCTGCTATTGCAGCAGATAGGCGCTGCAATGTAGATTACAGTATCGTTTTTATTTTTAAAAAACGAGCATTTTTGGCCAAGTTATGACCATTTTTGTAGTTATGCAAATGAGGCTTGCAAAAGTCCAAGTGGGTGTGTTTAAAAGTAAAAGTCCAAGTGGGCGTGTATTATGTGCGTACATCAGGGCGTTTTTAATACTTTTACTAGCTGGGCGCTCTGACGAGAAGTATCATCCACTTCTCTTCACAACGCCCAGCTTCTGGCAGTGCAGATCTGTGACGTCACTCACAGGTCCTGCATCGTGTCGGACACATCGGCACCAGAGGCTTCAGTTGATTCTGCAGCAGCATCGGCATTAGCAGGTAAGTCGATGTAGCTACTTACCTGCAAACGCCGATGCTGCTGCAGTATCATCTGTAGCCTCTGGTGCCGATGTGTCCCCGCTCGTCTGACACGATGCAGGACCTGTGAGTGACGACACAGCGTGATCTCTCGAGAACACGGCTGTGTCTGCACTGCCAGAAGCTGGGGGTTCTGAAGAGAAGTGGATGATACTTCTCATCAGAACGGCCAGCTAGTAAAAGTATTAAAAACGCCCCGATGTACACACATAATACACGCCCACTTGGACTTTTACTTTTAAACACACCCACTTGGACTTTTGCAAGCCTCATTTGCATAACTACAAAAATGGTCATAACTTGGCCAAAAATGCTCGTTTTTTAAAAATAAAAACGTTACTGTAATCTACATTGCAGCGCCGATCTGCTGCAATAGCAGATAGGGGCTGCAAAATCTGGTGACAGAGCCTCTTTAAGTATGACTTGGTGGGAAAGTATAGCTCAATCTACACCTTTTATGCATGGTGCCATAAATCTGTTCACCCAAACTAACCTGGTAAACACCTCAGATCATAATGTAATACAGAGATGTTTTTACCTTCGCATTCGTTGTTCAGTTGACTTTAATGGTGGCATTTACCAACAGGAATCTCCCGTTAAAATTAAAATGCTTGCGTGAACTGAGCGTTACTACTTCTCCAGCACTGTCAACTACTTGGTACTTTGGCCTTGAAGGGTGTTTTGATGATGCAACATAGATTTTGTGGGTTTTTTTTTTCTGTAGGTTCTACACCCAGTTTGTCATGTTCGGGCACTTCAGCTATGGACTGCTGTATACATTCCTGCATCTTCACCTTGTATGCCTGTTGATGAAGGAATGGAACTCTACCATTCCCCAGCTTCCCAAGGTCAAGACTTTAGTTGTCGATCACTTGACAGGTATGAACAGAAATCCAAATCAAGTGACTTCTTTTACTGCCTGCCACTGTACTATTTTACATAAAACAAATGTTTTTGAGATAATTGTGTGTGTGTGTGTGTGTGTGTGTGTGTGTGTGAAGACTGTTATGCTACCATATAACAGTCAATATGTACGCTTTGCCATGTATTTATTCCTTTCCTGCTGCCCCCTTTTCTTGCTAAACCGACAATAGGAGAGTTCAGATGGAAGGGAGGAAAACATGAGTGCAGGGTCAGATTAGTTTTTAGTCTATAACCATGAAGACAGATGTCTGTTTAGGAGTCGTGTACACCTAATGTTAGAATTTTTTTAATATGTATTCTTTATTTAGAATTTTTGATACTAGGAGTCATTGCCTAGGATTACAGTACAGGACCGTTTTCCCGCGGAGAGACAGTGACGATTAGCATCATAGATAACTGATGCTAGGAGCCCGGCTTCTTAAACGTTGTTCGGTCCGGGAAATGCAGGCGACATATGATCCGTATATCACGGACCAAACACAGCCATGTGAATAAGGCCTAATAGTAATTAACCCCATCATTTACCTCACAGATTAACCCAATGTTGCCCATTATAATCATTATAGTAAGTGATCCCATCAAGTACCTCATTCAAAGTCTTAATGGGCAACATTGGGTTAATGTGTGAGGTACATGATGGGGTTAATTACTATTAATGTGAGGCACATGGAGGTTCAAAATTGAGAACACCACGTGCCTCACAACAGAAAACGGAAGGACATTTTTGTATGTTTTTTATTGTTGGCAAAGTATCGTTTTGGTATCGAGTATCGCAATACCACTCTAAGTATCAGTATCGAAGTCTACATTTTGGTAACGTGACAACCCTAGTCAGAACCTATAAGCTTTAGATTGTTTGCTGATCCTATCAAAATTAATGGGATCAACCTGATAGAACGGCAGATTTTTGGAGGATGTTGGGCTCTGTCCGGATATCAGTTCTTTTGGGACCGATGGGTCCGCCTGCTCTTTCGTCTGTATTTTGGGAGATAGGTTTGGGTCAGCCGAATGCTTTACAGTTGGCAGATTATACAGCTACCACCACTGCTTTTAGGGCCATTTCCCCGTCCCCTCCAGTTGACCCGTCTTGACTAGAAAACTACATCTTATTACCGGTCACCCCTGATAAGATTCTGTCTAAACTTTATAAAGGAGATGTCATCACAAAAACACCATTATATGGGGAAATGGGAGAAGGAACTAGGGAGGTCTTTTTCAAAATCTGACTTGGACTTTGTACTGAAGTCTGCCCATGGTTTTTCCAAATGTGTGCGTATACAGGAAAATTCCTATAAGCTGGTCACACGTTGGTACCGAACTCCAGAATTCCTTTCCTCTATAGGTCTGGTTGCGGACAGTTCTTGCTGGAGATGCCGAGAAGGAGTGGCCTCATATTTTCATATCTGGTGGTCTTGCCCCAAAATACTTTGTGTTTGGAGGGGGGTTGAAAGGTATATCAATACTATTTGTTCTACAAATATACAGCTGACTGCTGAATTGATACTGATTTGGCTGCCTCAACCGGGTTTCACTCCTTCTTTAACCAGTTCAGGACTGGGCTATTTTGCGCCTTCAGGACCAGACACCATTTAGCCCTTTTTAGCCCGTGTTAGTTAAATGGCTATAACTTTTTTATTTGTTGGGCTAGCGACGTGATTTTTGCGACGTTTTTCCCGTAGACCATGCAGGTTTCTTTTTTTTATCGTTTTTCTACACACCTTTTTTGCCATTTTAGAATTTTTATTCATAAAGTTTGAAAATAATAGTAAAAAAAAATAAGCTTTTTTAAGTTTCAGCAATTTTTTTTGGTAATAACATCGTTTTACCCTAAAATAGACATTTTATTTGTGATCGTCATTGTCTACCGTAAATCGTAATATATTACATGTCTATATTAGGGTAATTGGGTCAGCGCTAGCGTTACAAAAATGATTGGCGGGGGGGGGAAACGGTTTTTTTGGGGGGTGGTGTATTTATTATTAATTTTTTTTTGCACTTTACTTTACTATTTTTTTTATTACTATGGTCTGTGCCTCAAAGGTCAAAAAAGACCTTTGGGGAACTTTATATATATTTTTTCTTTCTTTTACACCATCTTTTCCACTGTAACTGGAGCTGCACAGCAGCCCCAGTTACAGGGGAAATCAGCCCTCTCATAGTGACGATTGTCACTAATAGGGCTGTGCTGGGTCTAGTAAGACCCAGCAACAGTCTGTCAGTAACGGCACCCGGCCATCATGTGACCAGTCACATGAACATCGGGAGGAATAGAGAATGCCGCTGCTGCCTCTATTCATATACACAGCGCTCATTGAGCGCTGTGTACAAGTCATCAGAGAAGACAGAAGCAGCGAAAGCTGCTTCTATCCTCTCCTCAGGGTCCCCGGCAGTCACTGACAGCCAAAGACCCGACATTCAGCTGCCCGATCGCGCGGGCAGCAAGTTAAAACCCGAGCCGTAAAAAGTCTAAGGCTCGGGTTTTAAGGACCCTGACCGCTGGCCGTAAAAACACAGCCAGCGGTCGGGAACCAGTTAAACAGTCTTCCGACTGATGATCTCTGCAGCTAAACTGCTCATTCCCACCATCTGGAGACAAACTGATCCACCCACGGGGGAACTTTGGTTAGATAAGTTGCAACACATTTGCAGGCTTGAGGAATTCGCAGCTTGGGTGAACCATTCTAGAGATATATATTTGAGGGTGTGGGATTCATGGCTAGCTCATGGAGATGGTACAATCAGTATATCGTGATATGGCATTATAATATGTCTCATTACTGTTACTATGGTTTATGTACCCTTGTCATGTTCCGTATAATCTACGCTATTTCTGGGTTGGCATTTTGCTTCCCCTTCCCGGGATGTGATTAATTATTTAAACAAGTATGTGAACCCTCACGTTTTATTCTATGAATATCATGAAGTGATGTTTTACCATGATGTATACGCATATATGTGAAATGGTACCGGAAGAAGTCCTTTTTTGTTGTCTTATTATGATTACCTTACGTAATGTTTCTTATTTGTCATACCTTACAGCTCAAGATGTAGCTAATGTATTATTTTAGTTTGGGTACCGCCTGTTTTTGATAGGTAGTTATAACCTATGCATCGCCGACTGTGCGTGATTTTAATGTGATATTATCTGTATGTACTCATACAATGTGTACTGCATGCTCTTCTTTAATTCTAATATGCATTACGGTCTTTTATTGCATCTGTGTACTGTTTTCTTGTGTTAATAAAAAGATTTTGCAAAAAAAATTAAAATTAATGGAATCGACTAAGAAAACAGTCCATCTTTTATGTAAAGGTCCGGCCTGTTTTCGGCATTCAGGACTAAGCTACAGTTTATTTTATTTGTCGTTTATCCCTGCATTCCAAGAGCCATTTTCCACTGATGTAGCTGTATGATGGCTTTTTAGTTTTTTTGGGGGGGGTTTTTGCGCAGTGAGGTGTAGGTTTTATTGCCACCATTTGGGGTGCATATAATTTGAGTGTTTGTTTTTCTTTATCCATTATCTTTTATAGTTTACCATTCTTAGACTTTTTATGAAAAAAAAATATTTATTTAAAAAAAAAATTATATAGAATTTTAATATTTGTTTTTGTTCCAATTCGTTATTGCTTGCCATGATCTGATAGGTAGATACCTATGGCAAGCACCTTATATCTCACAGGTGCCAACGGGTTCAACATCTAACAACCCATCGAAGGGGTAAATCGGCCTGCATCAGTTGTTCTTCTGATTATGGTCGTTACAGTGGGAGTCAGGCTGTCAATCACAGCCAGGCTCCCCTTGTTGATCGCATGGGTACAGCTCCTGGCATGTGTTTTAATGGAGCCTTTAGGCAAGGCAATCCATGACTTACATTTACATCATGGCGGACTAAGGGGTTTGATGTTACAAAATGTTCAGTTTTTAAATTAACACCAAACTTTTTTTTTTTTTTTTTAAACTATATGCTACAGGTTACCCAAAACACGCTCCATGGACAATCTTATCACTGCTTGTGACAGTGGTGGAATACTGACCCGCACTTCTAGTGACCCGAACATAAATAATCATCAAGTTAGCTTGGAATCGCGAGGCAGCAATGATGGTAGCGATTCTGAAAGTCCTGGTCCCCTGCAGCAAGCCACAGATATCAAAACCAACGCAGAAAAGGCAAATGATGAACTCCATAATGTCAGTGAAGCTGATAAAGGAAATACGCAATTATTATTATGCGCTGTAGCCCATAATAATAATGAAGTGATGCAACATGGTAACTCATCAGATACCAAAGGAGAATCTCCAGACTTAAATTGTGACAAAGTTAAACCTGGTCTAGAAAATAACACCGATATACAAGAGCAGACTGTTATGACGATATCCATCACTGATAAGGATCAGCAGGATCGTCCTACCTTGACCAAACCTCCTTGTCCAAACTTGGAGGGTGATATACCTGTCAATACCCCATGTAGAGATTTGACCAAATCTGGTAAGGTAACCATGGAAGCATGTAGGACTGATAGGAAAGCAGCTTCCCAAATCCAAAGAAATGATATTTCTTTTCTAGCATCTAACTGGGAGAGCTTGCACGGAATGATGAAATCTGTTCCTGTAGGTGAAATTGGACTCCGTCGTCATTTCCCATATGAGTACTCTACAAGAAGCCTTCACAGCAAGCATGGAAGACATACAGCAGGTTTATGTGTATCTAGAGATGCCGCAAAGATGCCCTACAACTTCCCTGCCTCAATGCACTGTTCTGGCCCCTCAATGAAATGCTATAGAGGGTTGATAGCTTCTCATAACAGGTCTCTTTACTCTGGTCGATTCTTTCCTTTGGTTTGTCCTTCTCCTGCACCTCTTGTATATCAAGATGACGATGGTTTACCTATTCCTAATGATGTTGTGCAACAACGTTTGAGACAAATGGAAGCTAGTTATAAACAAGAGGTTGACCTGTTGCGAAGGCAGGTGTGGGAGTTGCAGCTACAACTGGAAATTCGACAGTATTGTGCCCCACCTCCAGAACCTGAGGCGGATTATGAAGATGACTTTGTGAGTACTTGAAATGAAGAAACACTACTCATTCTTTGATGTTCACTTATGTCTTCATTTATGCAGTATTTTGCTTTTAGTGGCACGTACTACATTTTTAAATAATGGAAGGATTACAATCTTTCCTATCTCTTCCAGTGCATGTGTGTGGTCAATCCCTATTATGTATGCTGAAAAAAGAGCGGGAATCTTTCAAGGACTTTTCATGACTGCCTGTTGTGTGTAAATAATCTTTATCTGCAGTTCATATAAATATCTTGTTTCCTTTTCTACATGCGCCTGAACAAGGACCTGTATTTTTTGATAATGCATGTGTTATACAAGGGGTTGTGTCATATTTGGAAAAACATTACTCTTTCTTGCAAAAACAGCACCACTCCGGTCCATTAATTTCAATGGAGTTGAGCTGCAATAGCAGACTTGAACTGGCACTGTTTTAAGGAGAAAGCTTCCATGTTTTTTTAATCACCGGCAACCCCTATAAACGTTTTCTGTCACTGACTTTCTAAAAGTAATTTTATATTTCTTCTCCTATGTATATATGTTCTAAATAGACCTGTGTAAAAGAATCAGATGGCAGTGATCTGGATGACCTGTATTCTGACAAAAGTGAAGACCGGCTTTCAGAGACTAGTTGGGAACCAGTGGATAAGAAGGATACTGAGGTAACTGTTTATGGTTGGTCACTGTACACCTTTTTAGAATCACTTTAATATGAAAACTAATGAGGCATAGTAATATAGTCCATTCCGAAAATGTAAAAAAATTTCCATCCCCTCTAATTTTAATTTTACATTTTTATCATTGGGGACACAGCCACTTGGAGGCTGACACTAGGTAGGAAAGGTTTAGGCTCCGCCCAGGCAGGCCATATCCTTCCAACAGACACTGGCTAAATCCGTTTTAGCCTAGTGTCTTTAGGAGGCAGACATGATTTTTCTCAGGTCTGCTGCTGTTGTTTTTTTTTTTTTTTCTTTATTATTTTTAGCTTTATAAATAAATTTTTCTGTCCTTAGCTGCAGGTGTCTTCTTTAGCCTGGGTGCTGGGACACCAGACAGCTCTCTGCACTGTATTTCCCTCACCGCCGGTCACTGAATTTATTGTCTGCAGGTGGCGTGCCAAAAAACCCCGCTATATGTGCGAGGTTGCTGAGAGGTGACCCTGCACACCCAAAGAATTTGGCGGGTATGTATGAATCCTTGTTACGAGGACTGTGTGCTCCCCTTTCAGGACTAAAAACCCCCTCCCTATCCTTACTTAAATTCATCACCTATGTGCATTATTTATTAGGAGGGGACCACCTAACTGGAGAATGCTGACAGTGTTTTGTTTCCTTGTTCGGGGAATAGTCTCTCATCTCTCTGGAGCAATATTCCTGCCCCCTCTGCAGTGTGGAACGAGCGCCGCGCTACTAGTTTCGGAAGCCTCACAGGCCAGACTTTCAAATCTAGCCCCCAGCGAGCTTCGGCCGATAACAGTCAGACCGAAGAAGAGGCATAACTATCAGTCTATCGGACGATTAGTTTTGCTGGATAGGCCACCTGGAAGAAGGGCTCTAAAGGTGGGTCACTTGATAAGAGGAGCCGCTTCTAAAGGCGGGCTTTTCTAGGGACGGTCCGTCCCTCTTTCTGTGACTTCTGCGTCCCTCAGCTTGCGAATGTTGGCATAATTTCACGAATGCTTGTGCCTGTTCTATATCGCCCACTCCCTGGAGCCATTTTCAGCCTCTGCCCGGCAGTTCTCCGTTCCAGGGATTTGGTAGGTTCTTTTTTTTTTTTTTTTTTAAGGGTTCGCATATTTATTTATTTTTTTGTTAGTTGCAGCTTTCCCAGAGGTAATTTTTTTTCTTTAGTTGTCTGTTCCCCTCTCCCTTGTGACATGTCTTCATCTTAGGAGGATTCCATCAAGCAGCCGGCACAGGTGGGCATGGCTACATGTGGCAGATGTAATAAAAGATTTACATTCGGCCAGCCTACCCCATTCTACCCACAACCACTGTCAAAGTGCACCAATGGAAAAATCCTGACCAGCAATTGGCTGTTCCAAAACATATGAAACACATTTCGTTTACAGAAAGATCTCCCTCTGTCGAACCATCTATGTCGCGGATATCAAAGAGCACCACCATTCCATTGTTCGATGCGGCATCACTTAGTGATCCCCTTGACAAAACGTTGGGTTCACAGCCCACGTTTGCCATTGTGGCAGCAGGTTCTGCCTTTCGTTCAGTCTTTTGCCTCTGCCTGGGTGAGCAAGGCCTGCTAGGTTTGGGCGAAGCAACTGTACCGTGGTATTCTGGAAGGAGCCGATCTTGCTTCCCATGTTTCCAAATTTTTGTTTGAGGCCTCCATTGAGTCAGCCCGTTTTTAATTCCTGTGCATTGGATAATTTAATAACTATCTGCTCTATTTGGCTTAAATCTTGGGTCCTTGTTGGCTTTTGTTGGAGGCAAGCTTTTCACACAGTACAAACAAGAGGACTAGCCACCTCAGCAACTCCAGATGCCCGTCTTTTGAGCCTAAACCTGTTTGGCAACTGCATCCCAGGGCACCAAAGCCCTCCTCTTCCAAGACATCTTCAGCCTGAAGCTGCCTCCCCACTCGTGTAGTTTGTTAGAGTGGGGGGGGGACGGGGACTTTCCTTTCAGGAGACATGGTTGGCTGATGTGGATAATGCCTGGGTTCGTGAGGTGGTGTCGACAGGGTACAAGATAGAATTCTCGACCCTTCTGCCAGCCGACAAGATCAAAACCATATGAGCCGTGGTGACTCCTTCACCGAGACACTCCCTCTTCCATCTATTTGTGCATGTGGGTTCTCAGCAGGGTGGTGTGAACATTCAAGGTAGTTTCATATGCACAGTTCCACTCAAGGCCTCTACAAGGGGGTATTCCTCTCGTGCTGGAAGACGTTCCAGGATTCACTGGACATCTTAATTCTCCTGCCCTCTCAGAATTATCAGGATGTTGGTAGACCTGGCCAGGCATTCCAGTGGGATGGATTTTTCTTCTCTAAGTGACATTTCATTTCGAACGATGCCAGCCTATGCAGGTGGAGAACAGTTCCTGGCCTCTACACAGTCCTGGGCTCTTGGCCACCAGAGGAGACGACCTTACAGATCAACTTTCTGAAATTGAGGGCAATCTTTCCCACTGGACTCTTCTTCAAGGTCGCCTGGTCAGAGCCCAAACTGAAATTTCCATAGCAGTCGTTTATCTGTATCACCAAGGCGGCACAAGGAGCCTTGTGGCACTGTGGAAGTTTTCTCATATCCTCCTCTGGGCAGAGAAGCATTTGCCAGCTGTGGGCATAGTCTATGTATTGGGACTGGACAATTGGGCCGCAGACTTTTGCAAAAGACTGGCTCCGGGAGAATGGTCTCTTCACCCAGACATCTTTTATCAAATTTGCCAGAATTGGGGCACCCCAGATGTAGATCTTTCGGGTTTTGTCCCAATAAAAAGGTTCCAGCCTATTTAGCCAGAGCATGAAATTCCATGGTCGATGAACTGGTCACCCCTTGGGAGGATTTTGCTCTTCTGTATTTCTTCCCTCCTGCTCCTACCCAGAGTACTCAAGAGAATCAAGAGTTAAGGCCTTCCCGTGATCCTGGTGGCACAAGACTGACTTTGTTGGCTCTGGTACACAGACCTGATCAACCTATTCACGGTTGCACCTTGACGTCTTCCACTATAACCCGACCTCCGTTCCCAAGGTCCGCTATTCCACAGTGTGGCTGTTGAAGCTGAGGTTTTGAGAGTCCCGAAACCTCAATCAGCCAAAGTGTACCAACGTACATGGAAGGCTTATTTTCGCTAGTATGAACAGCGCAGTTTTCATCCCGTGGTATGTATTACACTAAGAATCCTTTGCTTCCTGCCAGCCAATCTTCAACAGGGATTTGGCTTATTTAATATCTCTGCTCTGTCTTATCCTTTTTCAGCGAACATTGGCTTTTCGCTCTCGGGTAAATACTTTTTTGCAGGCGGTGGCTTATACGGTTCCTGCCTTCAGACTAAAAAAAACACTAAACCTTGAAATCGTAGCTTGATCTTGGGGACTTTTTTTTTCAAGTTGCTCCTTTTGAACCCTTGAGGGAAATTTTGCAGTTTAAAGTTTCCCCGAAAGTTGCTTTCCTGGTGGCCAATACATCCATCAGATGGGTATCAGAGCTAACGGATTTGTCCAGACAAAAGGTGGTGTTCCGCCCCATTCTGTCTCTTCCCCCAAAAGTGGTCTCTCATTATTGATTTGAAAAGCAGAGTCCTTCCTTTCTTTTGTCTTGATGTGGTGAGCAGTCCACATCAATCTGACCGGCAGAGTAGTTTTGGTGCTCAGATTCTGTTTTTAACTGTCCATTCTGCAAGAGCCTCCTGGACAGTAAGGCATCAAGGTTCAGTCACTCAGGTCTGCAGGGGCTAATACCTGTGCTTCGGTGCACCCCTTCACAAAATGTTACCAGATCCATTGGCTGCCTACTGATGCCAGTCTTGGTGATCTGGCTGTTTGGTTGGGTTTTTCGTGTGTGGGTGTGTCTGATTCTGTCAAACGGATTTAGCCAGTGACTGTGGGGAGGGTATGGCCTGCCTTGGCAAATCCAAGACTTTTTTCCTACATAGTGTTAGTCTAATCACCTAGTGGGAAAGGGCCTATACCCATTGCGCTGTGTCCCCCAAAAATCGAAATTTCGGGCGTTTTAGGACATTTTGTAGGACTAAAAACTGCAGATAGGTTCCATTTTAATTTCCTGCTGATCTGTCCTGTTTGGTTGGTAAACCGCTGTAGGGGGTGGTACTGTGCAGTAAGATATGGATCAGTAAGCCACGTTGCTAACAGAGCAGAGTGGGGAGGCTCCTTCTGCAGGCAATTGTTTTACAGCCATATGCAGGATTGTGAGGAGGGGAAATGCCTGATTTCCTGAAATGCACATACGCATAAGAATTATATCTATTTTTCATTATTAATTGCAATATGTGAGTGTAAGAGCAAAGTAAAGCAGGAAATTAAGGGAGGAATTGCTGTGTTTTGGTTTTGGTTTTTTTAATGCAGTTTTGTATGTTTAGTGTTCCTTTTAAGAGGATCTATCAGTTCTGCTAATTTAATCTGCTCGTATTTAATGACATTTTTTTAAATGAATTCCCTATATATATTAGCAGAGCAGCGGATTTCGCTCAGTATTACAGGACACCGTTTCTACTTTCATTTCAGCATTGTGAAGTCCAAATTTGATGAGTTTTCTCTTGTATGGAAGATAACTGTGAGGGGGGAGCTGATTCTTACATTTACAGCATTTTAATGGAAGAGTGGGGCCTTGTGCCTTGATCTGATCCATAGAAATACAATGGAAGAATTGATTTCCCCTGTTATTCTCATAAATTCACCGGGAAAAAATCTCAAACTTGACAAATTAATGAATCATAACATCTGAAAAAGCAGCAAAAAAAATGGCCGATTTTTTTAAATTATTTTTTCTCCTAATTTCTGCTAATAAATATAGGGAATTCATTTAAAAAAATGTCATTAAATACGAGCAGTTTAAAAAAAAGTTTTTTGTTTTTTTTATACTCCAAAATGGTTCTTTCAAACCCTGACTCGTCCCGCAAAAGAGCCCACCTACGGTTAGATTGACGGAAAAATTAGAAAGTTCTGGCTGTCAAGGAAATGTATTAGTCCTTTATACTTTCTCTCTTTTATTATCCATACCTGGTTTGGGCTTCAAAAACCGCATAAAAGAACATGAACAAAACCTGGTTAAAACCTGCACGTGTACTATGATCCTTAGGCTATGTTCACACGGAGTATTTTGGGGGAGGAATATCTGCCTCAAAATTCCGTTTGAGCCATTGAGCGCCGCGGGCATAAAACAGCGCGAAATACGCTTTCTCTGCCTCCCATTGAAGTCAATGGGAGGTCAGAGGCGGAAGCGCCCGAAGATAGGGCATGTCGCTTCTTTTTAAAACTGCCTCGCGGGAAAAAGACGCCGACGCCTCCCATTGAAATCAATGGGAGGCGTTCTCGGGCCGTTTTTGCCGAGTTTTGCGACGCGGTTTCCGCGTCAAAATACCCCGTGTGAACATAGCCTTAGTTTCCTAACAAGCGTCCTGATTTGGGTAAAAATATCAGAACAGCTGTCAGATTTTGCGGTCTGTGGACTTCCTATGATGTGTGTTTAAATATTCCACGACACTCCAAATTTGACTGCAATGCTAAATCCAAAGTTTTATTGAAGCCAAATTATCTATCCAAGTAAACTTAATCTATGTGCTACATTGTGGAATTCTCTCATCCCTTTTACATTTATCTGGATAATTTGCTTTCAACAAAAACTTTAAATGATTGCAATATTTAGAGAGCTGTTGAATTTTTGGGTAGATTGTAAAGCTTGTATGGAGTGTATAACATTTCAGTTTTTGGTTTTCCCAAATAAAAGGTTACAAGATGGGTCCCTGACCACATGGCTTCACATTGTTTTAACTGTGACTGTGAATTCTGGTTGGCCAAACGGAGGCATCACTGCAGGTAAATAACCATGTCTGCTTGCAGCTCCAACTTAAAAGAATAGTTTGTTTCTGAATCTACTCTCTCAAAGGATTAAATTAAAAAGTATATGTGCATAAAGCCCTCCATCTCAATATGGAGAACACTGATATTTATTTTTTTTTGCAAGTATTTGTTCCATAATTTTATCAAGGAACTAATCATTGTGAGGGATGGCTATAGTAATGTCCCGGTGCAAGAACCCGAGCTATGATTGATCGCATATTACAGCAGTGATTGCTGAACGTTAGGGTGACATGGCTGTGCTGCTGCAGTGTCAATAAAAGTATGACTTGGTGTTGCCCCCTATAGGCCCCATTATCTCTTTAAAACATCAGGCAGGTCATCCATCATAAGTGGGGTGTATTTGTGTGTAAAGACCAAAAATCTCATGAAATTGCACACATAGCGAATTGGTTACGGATTTGTGGGAGGAAAATCTGCAGCAGAAGATTAAAAAAAATCTCACCTACACACTGCTGAGAATTTTCCGCACAGAAATCAGAGTATGCGCAATGTAGAAAAAGTGAGATCCGCAGCAAAATCGACATGTAACACATGCAGATTTTGCTGCGGAAAATCCGCAATAAGTCTGCTGCATGTGTAACTACCCCTAAAGTCATGACCTTTAACATACGTAACGGAATGTAGAATATTTGAGGGCTAGCGTCTGATCATTAAAGCCCTTAGTCTTTCAAGTGTTCCCAGTTAAAAGCGAAGTGCAACGAAAGCTGCAGAAGAAAGATAGTTCAAAATTCTTTCATTGAAACCAATTCCAAAAAAAAGTGATTTATATATTCTTTTCCCACATAATACATGCAGTGGAATATAATAATAAAAGTAAAATAAAAAGCTGCAATGGTGTACATTAGCCTTTAAGTCTGTAAAAGAGAAATAATGTGTGGGCTACAAGATTTAAAAAAAAAATATTTCTAAAAACTTTCCTGTGATTATATGGGAAATGCACGTTTTCTTCCTGTATAAACATTCAGTTGATAGTTCTGTTCATTAAAACCCATGTGTTGTAGCTGCCATAAAGCGCGCCTCCTGCTTTACTAATAGTCAAGTTCTAGTACAATCTGCTCCCTTAGGGTATGCCCACACAAGATTGATACGCTGCAGATTGCCCATTGTGGAAAATACCCAGCGAATCCACAACTGCAATAAAAAACGGCAGCAAATCGTGCTGGGGATTTATTTTTCTCTGTGGAATTCACTTAAGATTTTCCACTGTGGATTTTAGTAAAATGTGCACCTGCGGAAGTTCAGCGGATTTGATGTGGTTCCGCAACGGAAACCCAGTGTAGTTTACAACAATTCATTGATTGTGGATTTTGAGTTGTCCATGAAAATCTATAGGGAAAATATGCAGCAACTCCACAACAATTCGGCATCATAAATTTAACATTCTGTGGATTTCAATTTGACACAGCGAGATAATTTCCACACATATTGTCTGCTGATTTATTTCTGTTTCAGCAGCCAGTGGGTGCAATTTGTTCAAATTTCATCCAGTTTGCTGCTACTGTAAACCGTGCGTTACTGGCGAGATGCATACAGAACATTATGTATAGTGTTGCTATCTTCCCTTTTTTATTTTTTAATGGATGGTTGCATAAATAAACTTAAATGTGAAAAATATTTTAAGGTCCTGTTCTATTTTCGCTGAACTATGTGTGCGAGTAACTCTTTAATGTTTTTCTAGGAACTGTGGAAACGTTTTTTGTGCTGACTGCTGTCACTTGAAGCTTCCAATTCCTGACCAACAGCTCTACGACCCAGTTTTGGTTTGCAATACATGTTATGACAACATCCAAGTCAGTCGAGCTAGGGAGCTTATGTCCCAGCAGCTAAAGAAACCACTAGCTGCTGCATCAAGCTGAGTGCTGACTAATAGATGTCTGGCTTTAAGCTCCTTCTTTAGTTCCTTGCAGCCAAAATGAAAATGGAAAAGAACGGCGTGACTACTAATACGTAAGCATGTCGGTGTTTGCCTCCTTCATTGTAAGCAACACACCCGGCTGACCTTAGCGTTACATTTCTGCGCCAGGACAGAGTTGTTCCCCACGTAAAGTGTAGAATTTGTGATGGACTTTTAGGGTTCTCTGTATCAATTAGAAGATTTTGGTATTCGATTTTCTCTTGGCGTGGTTAGGGTCAAATTCCTTTTGTTGAGGGTTTCTTTTAGGGATGTGGACAGAAAAGCTGGTCAAGAGAAGAAAGGCGACAAGAATTCAAGCTGCATTTTCCTTGTGGTGTTTTCCTTTTTTTTGTTCCTTTTTAATATATATATAATATATATTATATGTGTGAATGGTCCTGTATTGTGGTCTGATAGGGATGTCCCCCGCTGCCTTTGATCTGGAGTAAACTGAAAATGAGGTTAAAATGTTCTTGGATTGGGCCCTTTTCACCATAATATGCAGGGTTTTACATGTAAATACTAGGGTCAGAGTGTTACAAAACTGTGAATTTTAACCCTTTTCTTGGTGGAGGAGTTTGCTGCAAATGGTTGTTGGCCTCTTGCTGCTAAGGGTTGAATTGGAGTTCCTCTATTTGTATGTCTTCAACTTTAGGGCGATTATACCCTATACTTCTACACTGATATTTTTATCTGTATCTATAGACCTTTACTTTCCTTGGTTTGTCTTTCTTATGTTTGTTTTTTGGTAATTCTACCTTTTGTTCAAATCCTTAAAACTTGATTCCTGTGTGGTTAAAGCGTCCTCTTTAAGTCTTGGAAGTTCTCTGGTATCTGTTTGAGGGGCTTCATGTTAAATGCTGCTATTTGAATTTTTGTGCACTTAACCAATGTTACCCAGACAAGGGATGAAACGTTAATACCAAAAGGTTTTGTGATGCCAGAATTTTTTTTTTTTTTTTTTCTAATGCTCTGTAAAGTGCCACTTTGTTGTATAAATCAGCCATGATGTGTCATATCAGAATTAACCCTTGGTTCCTGCTAGCGTTTTTGTTTTTTTTGTAAAAAAACAACAATACTTATGAGTTTCACGCTTGGTTTAGGAGATAAATTATTCTCCACTTTAAAAAAAAAAGTCCGACAAAGATGTAGCAGCAAGACTGCTGGCAGTGGATTCCTTTTTTTTTTACATGATAGTCTAGATCTATACCCACTATGCCGTCTTTTGGTGACATCAATTGTGAAGTCGTTCCAAAAGCAACTTGTACAATGTTTTCTATGCAGCGCCTATTTTACCGATCTGTTTAACAACCTTGGTACACTATGGTTCCGTGCAGTAGAAAACTTGTTAGACAATATTGTCTCACCCGACTTGCATGGCTATTACCTGGGAGGAGAAAGATGAATGTTGCAACGATCACCCACTGGAAGATATGCCATTTTTAACCAGGTTTAATCCCTATAGGTATGGTTATGTAAGTTAAACATTCTTATTTCATATAGGGAATCTGGTATATCGTGTAGTTTTATCATACATGCAGTACACCATAAGCATGTGGCACAGCTTCCAGCTTTGCCCTCATGAAGTGCATTTATGTATGGTGTAAAAAATTCGGGACCGTTCCTCAAAGACAAACTCAAGTGAAGTCACAAGCTTGGTACCGCGTATCAATATTACTGACGAAAACAACAGTCTATAGTTTATGGGCTCTGTTTATTAGGGACTCCTGCCATGAACAATCCGGATTGTTACCTAGGCTTTGTTGCCTTGATCTTGATTCTTACTCTCTGGTGAGCAAACCAGATGGGAGATCTAAGAAGATCTTGATGTACCGCTAATAATTCTACTTATATATTTTAGAACGTGGATTAATTTAACCAGCCAGTCACAAAATGCAATAATTTGCAAACTGAATAATACGAGAAGTGAAGGAAAGTTTTCCGTTATTGCTGCCTCATTTCAGTAGCATGTGTGATGTTCCCTTCCCAGGAGAATATTTTATTGTGATGTGGAAATGTTCATGGGGGAAAATATTCCATAACCGTGTACTGTGGAAAGAATGCATTATGTTTGTCTACCTTGTCCCTCAAAGCAGAGCATTTGAGAAGGGAATTACTTCAACTGGAAAGCACCAGAATAAAAACAATTTAATCTGATGGGTCAAGCAAAAAGAAATAAATGTTAATACTGAATACATCTCTGTAAGATATTATGTGTTCAACCTGATATGTGCTGTGACAATTAAGACACTTCAAATAAAATAATTATTATACCGGTGACCGTCTGCATTCAGATATTGTGTGATTATTATGCATCAGCATTTCACCGACAAGACATGGTGAATGTAGTTCTGAAATAATCCTGGTGTTGGAGAGAGGTTGACTTGTAGAATTCAATTATTCCAGTCTGGTTGTTCAGGCATAAAATTCTGGACAAGACCTGAGAGCTGACAAAGGTCCTCGAGTTGGGTGGGTCCCTAACAAATATTCTATATCATCGGTGAATATACCTGTGTGGTATATTCACACGGTGCAGTCAAATCACCGTTTATTGCTGCAACTACCGCAAAATGTGGAAAATTCTGCAAAGAAAAGCTCATAAACCGCGATTTGACCACATCATGTGAATATACCCTTGCTGCTCTGAATGAGCAGGTGAGAAGAGTAAGCTCTTTAAAGGGTCTTTAGTTAATGGCAACCAACTTCTTGTATTGTAACGGTACTTTTACACCGGCCGAGTTTGGCCGGTGCAACGAGCATCGATCAACGAGACAGCTCGTTGATCGGCGCACGTTTGCTCCTTTTCACAAGGAGCTAGTTTGGGTTACTCAGATCGCTCGTTCCTATACATTTGTATCATGCCGGTGGCTTGTTTGCCCGATAGTTGGCCAGTGTAAAAGGGCTTTAAGAAATACAAGCTGCAGAAGACAAAAAGTGCAAAGTTTTTAATGAAAACCAACTGTAAATATGTATCCTTTATTAAAATATATACAAGTAATAAAATAATTCTTCAACGGTGTCAGAGTCTTTAAGTTGGAGAATTTCATGAAATAGATGAGTACTGCTGCATATTTAGTATAAAAGCCTCAACTCCTTGCACCAAAGGCCCACTGTGCTCATGACCATTTGCTGCCAACCCCTCACACTATATATGTTTTACACATTCTTATTAGTTTGCGTAGGGAAATATTTAAGATTCAGCTACAAACCAAGGTTGTAGTTGTAGAGGTAGCAGTCATACAAAGCACTGGCCAAATTCCTCTCTACCACTTAAGGGTATGTTCACACGGCGGGGGTCCGTAACGGCTGAAATTACGGGGATGTTTCAGCCTGAAAACATCCCCGTAATTTCAGCCGTACCGGCATGTGCAGGCGCTTGAACGCCGCGTCAATTACGGCCGTAATTAGCGCTGCTATTCATTGGAGTCAATGAATAGCGGCTCCAATTACGGCCAAAGAAGTGACAGGTCACTTCTTCTACGCGGGCGTCTATTTACGCGCCGTCATTTGACAGCGGCGCGTAAATATACGCCTCGTGTGAACAGACAAACGTCTGCCCATTGCTTTCAATGGGCAGATGTTTGTCAGCGCTATTGAGGCGCTATTTTCGGGCGTAATTCGGGGCAAAAACGCCCGATTTACGTCCGTAAATAGGCCGTGTGAACATACCATAAGAATTAAAAATAGTTCATGGTAGGTGGGAGACCTGTTACAGGTTTTATTTGTCTGCTACAAGCAATATCTATTAGGAATGACCTTATTGAAAATCTGTATATAACTTCGGATACCAGACAAGTCCTGCAAAGTTTTCATATAAATATATATATATATCTGCTACACTGTTCCAGAGTCTGTGTCCATCTGACCACTAACTGCATATTAAATGGGTCTACTTACAATGTTTTACAGGGCGCCAGCATCTGTGCAGTGTCATTGCACAACACGTACAGATGCTGTACGGAAAATACAGCGCATAGCGGTAGGCTACCTTCCCTACTTTTCTATCTCCTATGGTGGTGCTATATCTGCTGTGAAATGTGCATACTCTATGGTATGCGCTGTTGATAGCGTAACTGGAGGGGGAGCTTATAGGTCAGGTGGAGCACCTTGTCCGTGGCAACAAGCACCTGTAGTTTACAGCGGCTGTTTTACAGATTACGTGACTTGCCAGTCTTTAATATTAGCTCCTTCTGCTGGGAAATAATAACCTGGCCTGTGCATAAATAATTGTTTCAAAATATGCCACACGTCCCTGGAAATGTAACTTTATAGTTGAACCTCCTTTTTAATATTTGCCCTGATGTACTCTGCACAGATTTATATGTCCAGAGTTTGAGGGTATGTTCACACGCACTGTTTTCAGACGTAATTCGAGCGTTTTACGCCTGAAAAAACTGCTCCATTACGCCTACAAACATCTGCCCATTGCTTGCAATGGCTTTTACGGTGTTCTGTTCCCACGAGGTGTAATTTTACGCGCCGCTGTCAAAATACGGCGTGCAAAAAGACACCCGTGAAAAAGTGCATGTCACTTCTTGGGCTGTTTTTGGAGCAGTTTTTCATTGACTCCATTGAAAAACCGCTCCAATAACGTCCGTAAAATACGCCGCGAAAAACGTGAATTTCTTCAAAAACATCTGAAAATCAGGAGCTGCTTCTTCCTTGAACAATTTTCAGCTCCTCATTTGTACGCCTCAATATTTAGCACCCCATTTTTATGCCACATTTTTTTAGTACCTCCTATGTATGCCACAGGCCAGGTTATGTAGGGCATTCGGGTGGGTACATTGTGTCCTTCCCTTTGTAAATTCAAATTTTTTTTTTTGTACCCTAATGTACTCCCACGTAGAGCTGGGTGATTATGATCAAAATCACAATTAATTGAACATGTAACCTCGATTATGATTAATAAACTATTATTTAGGCCACACCCATTTTTGCATGCCATGCCCCCTATTTGCATGCTACGCCATTGAATTAATATTTATCCCCTAAGCTTGCTGTATACTATTGTATATAATATACCACCTGACACTGCCCCCACACAGTAAATGCCCTCCACACAGTATAATGCTCCATTACTGCCCCGACCGTATAATTCCCCCCCCCCATAGCTGCCTCTGCACAGTATAATGCCCCCATAACTGACTTTCACGCAGTATAATGCCCCATAGCTGCCCTCCACACAGTATAATGGGCCCCCCAATATCTGCCCCCACACAGCCCCAATAGTGCCTGCTAAAAATAATATACATAGGTGGTTTTATTTTTCCCTTAATTTCTTGAACTGTTGCGCGAATCACGCGCAGCACACGGAAGTGTGTCCGTGTGCTGCGCGTGATTTTCACGCACCCATTGACTTCAATGGGTGCATGAGGCACAAAAAAAGCTAACGTATAGGACATGCTGTGAGTTTCACGCAGCGGACATACGCTGCTTGAAAAACACAGAATGTCTGAATGGCCCCATTGACTTACATAGGTCCGTGCAATGCGTATGATTTTCACGCGCTTATCACGGATGTGAAACACGTTAGTGTAAATAAGGCCTTACGATGAGTGGAGGAAATTCCTCTGCTCCTAGGGTCTGTGCGGCACAACACAGACAGTCGCGACTACGTCACTGCCATGCGTCCGGCGATACATAGTGAATGGTAGAGCAGGGGACCTTGATTCAACCTTATCTGCGTCCTGAAGATGCAGATACAGTTTAAACCGGGAAAAAATTATTGATTAAATCGAAATTCGCAATGAACGGATGAGTTTCATTTGTCAGTTTTTTGCCACACACTTCTCTCTGCAGATAATACCACACACTGCCCCCTGTCCTGTAGATAATGCCACACACTGGCCTCTAGATAATTTCACACAGCCCTCCTGTAGGTAGTGCCACACTCACAGCCCCCTTGTAGATGGCACCCCCCCCCTCCTGTAGATAGCGCCACTGTAGGGGACCGATCCAGGAGAAGTCACTGTCCGTATATGGACAGTGAAGTCAGGGACTTCTCCTGGAGCGGAATCCCCGGCCACAGCTTCGGCAACGCTGTGCCCAGGTATTAGGGATTCTGCTCCTACAGGGAGCAAAAAAATCTTGATTAACTTAAAATAGACATGTAATATATCAATTTACGGTAGACAATGACAATCACAAATAAAAGGTCTGTTTTAGGGTAAAACTATATTCGTACCAGAAAAAAATAGCTAAAAAGTAAAAAAGCTTATTTTTTTACTATAATTTTCAAACTTTAAGCCTAGAAATTCTAAAATGGCAAAAAGGATGTGCATAATAATAGATAAAAAAAAAAGTTATAGACGTTTAACTGATGCATGCTAGAAATGGCTAAACGGTGTCTGGTCCTGAAGGCTCAACGTAGGCCGCTCCTGAATTGGTTAAACCATTTTTCCCCTATCCATATGGGACTATTGACCAGCAGATAAAGGCATTGTGGGAGAATTAACATTTTCGTCAAGGCAAACCTATCTGACATGGACGTGGAGTATTACCCATACTATGAAATTAGAAATCAGTGGGAGTAGGTTCAGATCAATAAACATTGTAATGTCACTGGATTAACTCCCAAATATTTTAATACTTCCCCACTATCCAACGACTTTTACTTATGGTTCCTCCCTGCCTCTTTCAGAGGCATAAGTATTGTCTTCTGCCATTTCATATAAAGCTCTGACCACTTCCCAAACTTGAATCTGATTTATAACCCCTTCTATAACCTCCCCGGTGTCATTCAAATACAGAAGAATATCATCAGCATAAAGGGAAATTTTGTCCCCTGTCCCCCGCATCTAAACCTCTAGCCATAGCCTTCCTGTCTTATTTTTGCTGCTAACGGCTCATCGAAGAGGGCAAAGATGCGCGGAGAGATGGGACAACCCTGCCTAGTTTTGTGTCCTTACGAAAATACCTTCCGTCAGCCCACCATTGACCAACACCCTTGAATAAATCTACATGCAAATCCAAAATTCTCGAACAGCCTCCGTAAGAACGGCCACTCCACCCTGTCAAATGCTTTAACTGCTTCCAATGCCCGTTTATAATGCCCTCTCATCTTCCCAGTTGCATATACCTTAACAATCGCTGGATGTTTGTCTCTGCAGACTCACCGGGCATAAACCTATACTGGTCACTCGTAACCAGGAAATTTCAGCTTGGGATCTTACCATCCGCGTTTAACAATGAGATCGGACAATAAGATCCCAGCTCCAGACCATCCTTGCCCTCAAGAATGGGTGTTATTACTGCCTCCGCCATAGAGGCAGGTATGGCATTCGTCACTGTGGCTTTGTTAAAAATATTTACTAATTGGGTTACCACCACATCCCCATATTTTGGGAAACCCCATTTTACTTCCATAATCTCATCTATTGAATCATCCACTTCAAGGAGATTATTATTCTGTTGGGTAACTGAAGAAGAGTAATGCCTTCAAGATATGTTTTTACTTGATCTTCCCCAGCCTGAGCTTCAGATTTGCAGTTTTTGAAAGTACCTCTCAACTTCTTTTTCTGCCTCCTCACATTCTGTGGTAGTTAAACGCATACAGTAGACCCCTTGGCTTTTAATGTGTCCCACACAACTGTCTTAGGGGCAGTCACAAATTTTTATCACAAATCTATCTCAGAGATCTGGTCAAACACCACTAGAGTGTGCTAGAATTTCACTTATTTTAGCATGTTTCATCTGTTCAGATTAACGTCTGACAAAACAATATTCTTCATTTCAGGTATGAAATGCAACTCATAAATGCTGCAGGGCAGGAAATAAAATTTGAAAGAACAGTAAGAAAAGAGTTGTAGAGCTGCTGTATTCTGTCAAGCTGATCAAAATTCCATTTGGACTCTTTGAAGGCTTCATATACACGGCAGAACTCGAAGGCCATATAGCTCTATTACAGAGCCATACAGTCTTTGCCTGCTACCGTACAGGCTCCATCAGGTGCAGTATGTACAGAGCAAATCTCTAGAAGCATTACTTCTAGGGAAGAGTGCAGCGGAACATGGAATCCGACAGAAAAACTTCAATATGCTTCTATGAAATCGGAAGCATACAGCTTTACTTTAGAGGTATATGGGAGAGCAATAATGGCTCAGGCAAATCAGGGGGCAGTTAATAACAAAAGGTATCCCCTGCTTATTTTCACATGTCAGGTTTGCTGCGATTTGCGCAGAAGTGCATTTCTGACTCCGTTCTATGTAAATCACAACAAAATCACTATGATTTAGTAGCGATTTTTCACAAGTCATGGTAAAACCACAAATAAAAGATGGTGCAGGTCATGGTCATGTGACCAAAGTCCTGCACCCAGGCACCACAGAGGAAGAGGATTTTGAGTAGCGTGTGTGTGTGTGTGTGTGTGTTTTTTTCGTTCTGATCTGGGGTCTAACTTTATGGGGTTTATATTTTGGAGTTTTTTAGGGGCCCCATCAGTGGCGGATTAAATAGACCATAGGCCCTGGGCTGTTACCCAAACTTGGGCCCCCCTTCTCCACAGGCACCCTGCAGCGCCGTAATTATTGTTAACACTACATTTTGTGCAAACATTAACAAATGGGTGTTACGATTCACCTTGTCAAAGGGCTGTGTCCCTACATACTGACAGTATCACACTGTGCAGGACGCATCCCCCTGACAAGGGTAATGGTAACGTATTTGTCTATCAGTCCTGGACTGCACAAATACTTTTTGTGAAATACAAGCATTTCCTATCAGTCAGTCACTCACAGGTGATGATGTCTCAGATTCTAGTAGGTTTTTTTTTCCTCTTTTCTTCTCCATCCGGTCCAGACTTCCTGACAACTTCTCCCGGCTATGACCCATTTCTGAAGAATTTGCCACTCCGATGTCTTCGGCTCTTTACTTTTCCAACATTTCCACATCTATAAACTAAGATAAAATTATCATGGGGCCACACACTGTGCCCCTAAATATAATAGCACTAAACAATGCGCTGCTTAATAAAATAGGACCAAACACTGTACGCCTGAATATAATTGTGTCACACACTAAGTAAAGCACCACATACACAGTGCCCCCTGGAGATAGCGCCACACACAGTCCCCTGTAGATAACGCCACATACAGCCCTTGTAAATACCGCCACACACAGCCCCTGTAGATAGCACCACACACACTCCCCCTGTATATAGTGCCACACCCCCCATGTAGATAGCCCCACATACCCCCCTTTAGATAGCGCCAAACACATTCCCCTGTAGAGTGCCACACCCCCACATGTAGATGGTGCCACCCATCCAACCCCTGTAGATGGCACAGACCCCTATAGATAGCGCCACACAGACCCCCTGTAGATAGCATCACACTCATCCCCCTGTAGACAGCGCCACACAGAGCCCCCCTATAGTGTCACACAGCGCTCCCCCCCCTTGTATGTAGTGCCACACAGCGCTCCACCCTGGTATATAGTGTCACACAGTGCTCCCCCCCCTTGTATATAGTACTATACAGCGTTCCCCCCCTTGTGAATAGTGTCTCACAGCGCTTCCTCCTTGTATATAGTTTCACACAGCGCTCCCTCCCCTTGTATATAGTGCCACACAGCGCCTCCCCCCTTGTATATAGTGCTACGCAGCCCTCCCCCTTGTATATAGTGCTACACAGCCCTCCCCCTTGTATATATTGCTACACAGCGATTCCCCCCATGGATATAGTGCTGCACAAGGATCCCCCCCCCTTGTATATAGTGCTACACAGTGATCCTCCCCTCATTGTATATAGTACCACACAGTGCTCCCCCTCTTGTATATAGTGCTACACAGCGCTCCCCCTTTGTATATAGTGCTACACAGCGCTTCTCCCCTTGTATATAGTGCTACGCAGCCCTCCCCCTCTTGTATATAGTGCTACACAGCGCAGCCCTCCCCTCTTGTATATAGTGCTACACAGCGCTACCCGCCCCACTTGTATATAGTGCTACACAGCGCTCCCGCCTTCTATATAGTACTATGCAGCCCTCCCCATTGTATATAGTGCTACACACTGCTCCCTCCTTGTATATAGTGTTACACAGCGCTCCCCCTTCTTGTATATAGTGCTACATAACACTTCCTCCCTTGTATATAGTGCTACACAGCACTTCCCCCCTTGTATATAGTGCTATGCAGCCCTCCCCCTTGTATATAGTGCTACACAGCGCTCCCCCTTTGTATATAGTGCTACACAGCGCTCCCCCTTGTATATAGTGCTACACAGCGCTCCCCCCTTGTATATAGTGCTACACAGCACTTCCCCCTATTGTATATAGTGCTATGCAGCCCTCTCCCCCTTGTATATAGTGCGACTGTCACGTTTGGTACGTGGGCCCACTGGGCCGTACCGCCTTGACGGTATGGCAGCTGGCCAACAGGACGCAGGTCACAGTCTATACTTCGTATAGTGTACCTGGGGCATCTCGGACAGTAGTGAGACAGGCTCGGCTGGGACTAGAGAGCAGGCAGATGTCAGGCGTGGTGTAGCAGGACAGGCGTGGTACACAGCACAGCACGACTTCAGCTCAGCACGGTCCTTAACCAGGATAGCACAGGATACAGGTACAGGAACGGGAACACTGGGAACTGGGAAACACTAGGAGACCATTTGCTTAGACAAACTGGGTACGACAACAATGCTCAGGCATAGGAGGAAGGGGCTGAGCCCTTCTTATAGTCCAGGGTACTCATGGGCTAATTTTGACACTAATTTCAGGAGCGCGCACCCTACGGGACCCGGCCGAGGTAAGCGGAAGTGAGCGCTGGCGTCTCCGGAGGAGCATACTGGTGCTAGCAGACCCATGGCTGCGGCCGTCAGGAGACGAGTGAGCCTGACGGCCCGCGGCCATGGACATGACAGCTACACAGCGCTCCCTTGTATATAGTGCTACACAGCGCTTCCCCCCGCTTGTATATAGTGCTCCCCCTTCTTGTATATAGTGCTACATAGCACTTCCCCCCCCCCTTGTATATAGTGCTACGCAGCCCTCCCCCTTGTTTATAGTGCTACACAGCGCTCCCCCTTTGTATATAGTGCTAGGCAGCCCTCCCCTACTTGTATATAGTGCTATACAGCGCTTTCCCCCTTTGTATATAATGCTACACAGCGATCCCCCCTTTGTATATAGTGATACACAGTGCTTCCCCCTCTTCTTGTATATAGTGCCACACAGCGCTCCCCCCCCCCCGCAAAAAAAGATAAATATATAGTTGACTTACCTTGCCCTGTTCCCGCGATGGACGGAGCGCTACACATCCTCCAGGCAGGACGCATGCACAGACCAGCGTGATGCAGTGATGTGATCACGCCAGCATGCGCAGCGAGTCTTCCCAGCACCTTATAGGCTACAGGCCTAACGTGGCCTGCAGCCTATATTCTTCATTTGTATTTGCATCCTGCGGATGCAAATACAATTGCATGTGGCGGTCTCTAGCATTGGGGCCCCCTCCGATGATAGCGACACCACCGGGCATGAGGGGGCTTGTGCGGTCATCTGTGATTCGGGGGCCATGGGCCCACTGGGAGCCTTGGGCCCCAGGCGGCCGCCCGAACCACTCCAATGATGATACAACACTGGGCACCATAAGTAGCACTATTATTTGAGGCAGCACAACACAATAATAGGGGTAGTAGCAGGCACAAAACTGGGGCAGCAGCAATGGCAGATTCAGTAATAGGCAGCAGCAGACTAGCTTTACCTTTTCATATTACATTTATACCCTACGTTTAGCATGTATGTCGGGAAAGTTCCCAGCATGCACACTAAACGTGTCCACAGGACTCCATTAACCTGACGGAAGCCAAAAGCATACTTTTTTTTTCTTAAGTTATGGAAAAGCATAGTAGACTTTGCCTGTCACAGATACCTAATAGTGGCATACATCACCCATATACTATAATGGTATCCGTTTAACGGATACGTCATGAACTCTCATGACCACATTTCATGACATCCATTTTACATATAAAATTATAGTCTATGGTGATGGATGCCAATGTCAGGGCATCTATCACAGCCTTCGTTTAATGTATAAGTCAGGAGATTTTCGTGGCGTAAATATTTCTTAGAAAGGATGAAGATGTGCAGAAAAAGTGGGGGGCAAGCTCGTCACCAGGAGAAGTCTTCATAGCTGTCTGGGCCAGATGGAGAAGAAAATCGAATGACTTCAATCAGAGAAGTCACCTGTAAGTCACTGAATGTAAATGTTATTCTGCCTCTGATTCTGTCTGATCCGTACTGGATTCACTATAAGGTCTGCAGCAAGATGATGGATGGTACTATTTGTGGAATCAACTCCCAGCATAACTTTACCATTGCACAGGCCATACGGACAGCCGTAGTTTCACATGATACAAACTATGAGTGTTACACAGCAGGGATTACACTGACTTCATAATTCATCTCTCTACTGAGCTTAGTTCTGGTTCTGTATATATGTAATGAGCTTGGTTCTGGTGTTGTAATTATGAACTGAGCTTTATTCTGGTGCTGTATATATGTACTGAACTTGGTTCTGGTGCTATATGTATGTCCTCAACTTGGTTCTAGTGTTATATAGTGATGACAACTGGGTTTTGTCGGCTTTCCGTCGGGGTGTCCGTTGTTTTACCAGAAACCAGAAATTGTTTCTGGTAATTTTTAACGGAGCCTCCAATGCAGATGAGAACTACAACAAAGCTCATTACATAAATACTGTATCTGAACTAAGTGCAGTAAAGAAATACATTATGTAATGGGGATTTTTTTTCTGGTACAGTATTTACAGTTGCAAGAAAAAGTAAGGCTTCGTTCACATCTGCTCCAGGGTCATGTTCCAACGTTCTGTCTGAGCATTCCGTAGGAACGGGACCCTGACTGACATAAACAGAAACCACATGACAGGGTCCGAGTGTCGGCCGATAAAAACGGCCGTTTTGGTCAGTTTTTCTCGGCCTTTTTGCATCCGTTCCGTTTCTTTTCCGGGCCATGTTTTAGTTTTTAACGGCCGATTTTGACCCGTTTTGCATCCGTTTTTTCCCTGTCCGCTTTAAAAATGGATGAATTTCTCTTGTACATTTTCTGCCACACACTTCCCTCTGTAGATAATGCCACACACTGCCCTCTGTAGATACTGCCACAGCCCCCTTTGTAGATAATGCCACACACTGCCCGCTGTAGATACTGCCACACACTGCCCTCTGTAGATACTGCCACAGCCCCCTGTAGGTAATGCCACACAGCCCCCTTGTAGGTAACGCCACACAGCCCCCCTTGTGAGTAGCGCCACACAGCCCCCCTTGTGAGTAGCGCCACACAGCCCCCCTTGTAGGTAATGCCACACAGCCCGCCTGTAGGAAGTGCTACACAGCACCCTTGTACATAGCCACCTCCCATAAATGGCACCCCCCATCTTCCTGTAGGGGACTGCTCCAGGAGAAGATCCTGACTTCAATGTCCATATATATATTCCACTTCAGAAGTCCCTGACGTCACTGTCCATATGTGGGCAGTGAAGTCAGGGACTTCTCCTGGAGCAGAATCCCCGGCCACAGCTTCGGCCGAAGCTGTGGCCGGGGATTAGGGATTCAGCTCCTACTGGGAGCAACATAATACCCTCCTCCTCCTCACATGCACTTCCCACTGTGAGGAGGAGAAGAGAGCGAGAATGCACGGCCGTCACTCGGATCATCAGGAGAACAGCCCAAATCAGGACGTGATTCATATTTTGACAGCCCGGTTTACAGGGCCTTCAAAAAATCGGCCATGTGAATAGCCCTGTTTGGGGTCTATTGTTCCTACTGTGGCCGTGTGACGGGCGTTCAAAGAACGGCCGTCACACGTCCGAGAATCCCTGTTGTGTGAATAGGGCCTAACACCATACATAACACACAGTGATAACTCTGAGTACAGATAATGTAGTAGATGCACACACAGAAATATATACACATACAGATTCATATATAGGCACTTAGACACACAAATACACACATATAAATACAGACACATAATCCCACACATACTCACATATTGGAACTTATATACATACAAACACAGAGACACACAGACAAATAGAGGCACAAACAGCAGACAGGCTGAGCACTAACATCTCCTTCTTTACAGGCTTCTTGCAGGTTGGGCTGTGGGCGGAGCTAACTGTGCCTCAGACACCACGTCCTTGCCAAATATATATATGATATACATACATATATATATACACTACCGTTCAAAAGTTTAGGGTCACTTAGAAATGTCCTTATTTTTTCAAGAAAAGCAGTTTTTTTTCAATGAAGATAACATTAAATTAATCAGAAATACACTCTATATATTGTTAATGTGCTAAATGACTATTCTAGCTGCAAACGTCTGGTTTTTAATGCAATAACTACATAGGTGTATAGAGGCCCATTTCCAGCAACCATCACTCCAGTGTTCTAATGGTACATTGTGTTTGCTAACTGTGTTAGAAGGCTAATGGATGATTAGAAAACCCTTGAAAACCCTTGTGCAATTATGTTAGCACCGCTGTAAACAGTTTTGCTGTTTAGAGGAGCTATAAAACTGACCTTCCTTTGAGCTAGTTGAGAATCTGGAGCATTACATTTGTGGGTTCGATTAAACTCTCAAAATGGCTAGAAAAAGAGAGCTTTCATATGAAACTCGACAGTCTATTCTTGTTCTTAGAAATGAAGGCTATTCCATGCGAGAAATTAGCAAGAAACTGAAGATTTCCCACAACGGTGTGTACTACTTCCTTCAGAGGACAGCACAAACAGGCTCTAATCAGAGTAGAAAGAGAAGGGGGAGGCCCCGCTGCACAACTGAGCAACAAGACAAGTACATTAGAGTCTCTAGTTTGAGAAATAGACGCCTCACAGGTCCTCAACTGGCAGCTTCATTAAATAGTACCCGCAAAACGCCAGTGTCAACGTCTACAGTGAAGAGGCGACTCCGGGATGCTGGCCTTCAGGACAGAGTGGCAAAGATAAAGCCATATCTGAGACTGGCTAATAAAAGGAAAAGATTAATATGGGCAAAAGCACACAGACATTGGACAGAAGAAGATTGGAAAAAAGTGTTATGGACAGACGAATCGAAGTTTGAGGTGTTTGGATCACACAGAAGAACATTTGTGAGACGCAGAACAACTGAAAAGATGCTGGAAGAGTGATGACGCCATCTGTCAAGCATGGTGGAGGTAATGTGATAATCTGGGGTTGCTTTGGTGCTGGTAAAGTGGGAGATTTGTACAAGGTAAAAGGGATTTTGAATAAGGAAGGCTATCACTCCATTTTGCAACGCCATGCCATACCCTGTGGACAGTACTTGATTGGAGCCAATTTCATCCTACAACAGGACAATGACCCAAAGCACACCTATAAATTATGCAAGAACTATTTAGGGAAGAAGCAGGCAGCTGGTATTCTATCTGTATTGGAGTGGCCAGTGCAGTCACCAGATCTCAACCCCATAGAGCTGTTGTGGGAGCAGCTTGACCATATGGTATGCAAGAAGTGCCCATCAAGCCAATCCAACTTGTGGGAGGGGCTTCTGGAAGCATGGGGTGAAATTTCTCCCAATTACCTCAGCAAATTAACAGCTAGAATGCCAAAGGTCTGCAATGCTGTAATTTCTGCAAATGGAGCATTCTTTGACGAAAGCAAAGTTGGAAGGAGAAAATTATTATTTGAAGTAAAAATCATTACTTCTAACCTTGTCAATGTCTTGACTATATTTTCTAGTCATTTTGCAACTGATTTGATAAATATAATTGAGTTTTCATGGAAAACACAAAATTGTCTGGGTGACCCCAAACTTTTGAACGGTATTGTGTGTATATATATATATAGATATAAATATAGATATATATATATATACATAGACATATGTATATAGATAGATAGATAGATAGATAGATAGACATATCTATAAATGTATATGTATATATATATATATCTATTTATATATATATATATATATATATATATATATATATATATATATATATATATCCGGTGTACTGCTCTTGGCACACATGATAATCAGCTGTTATCTCCAGGGGGGACCACTCAAAACTGCCCTAACTCAAAAATATAGCATTACATGTTCCCATTTATATAAGAGGATCCTGCGTGTAATGCCTAGAAGCACTGGGTCCTTCTTGTAGCAGCTGTGCTTTATGACTACTGGAGGGACACCCCTCTACTATCTCTACATACCCTAATAGCACATGTGGATGGGTAGTGTTATTATACATTAGAGGTCTTGTATGGATAGTGTTTAGTTTTAATGTGATTCTCCTGAAATATGAGACATGTTTTTAAGATGTCACTGGTTGCTTCATAGATTTATTGCAACTTTAACCCCTTCCCGCTCCTTGACGTACTATTACGTCATGGCAGCTGTATCGTTAGCGCTCCATGCCGTAATAGTACGTCTCGGGAGTAACGGCCGTTTCGGCCGTCCTCCCGACACATACAGGAGCTGTGACGCTGCTGTCTTGTTCAGCAGCTGTCACAGCTCCTACAGCGGGGACCGATCGCTGTGTCCCCGCTGATTAACCCCTTAAAAGCCGCGTTCTATAGAGATCGCGGCTTTTTATGGGTTAAGCTGCCATCGCCGGCCTGCTACGCGATAGCGGCCGGCGATGGTGACTATGGCAACCGGACACCAAACAATGGCGTCCGGCTATGCCATAGACGGAAGCCTAGTGGGTCCTGACAACGTCAGGACCCACTATGCTTGCTGTCAGTGAGTAGCTGACAGTTCTAATACACTGCACTACGCATGTAGTGCAGTGTATTAGAATAGCGATCAGGGCCTCCTGCCCTCATGTCCCCTAGTGGGACAAAAGTAATAAAGTGAAAAAAAAGTTAAAAAAAGATGTGTAAAAATAAGAAAATAAAAGTTTTAAAAGTAATAAAAGTAAAAATCCCCCCTTTTCCCTTATCAGTCCTTTATTATTAATAAAAATATATAAACAAACAAATAAACTATACATAATTGGTATCGCCGCGTCCGTAACGGCCTGAACTACAAAATTATTTCATTATTTATCCCGCACGGTGAACGCCGTAAAATAAAATAATAATAAACCGTACCACAATCACAATTGTTTGGTCACTTCACCTCCCAAAAAATGGAATAAAAAGAGATCAAAAAGTCGCATGTACCTAAAAATGGTACTGATCGAAACTACAGTTCGTTACGCAAAAAATAAGTCCTCGCACGGCTTTATTGATTGAAAAATGAAAACTTTATGGCTCTTAGAATAAGGTAACACAAAAAGTGAATGATTGTTTACAAAACGTATTTTATTGTGCAAACGCCATAAGACATAAAATAAAACCATAAACATCTGGTATCGCCGTAATCGTATCGCCCCGCAGAATAAAGTGAATATTTTATTTATAGCGCACGGTGAACGCTGTAAAAAAAAACGAAAAAAAAAACAATCGTACAATTGCTGTTTTTTAGTCACCACGCCACCTAAAAATAGAATAAAAACTGATCAAAAAGCCGCATGCACCCCAAGAAAACTACAATGGATTCCTCAAGGGGTCTAGTTTCCAAATTGGGGTCACTTTTGGGGGGTTCCCAATGTTTTGGCACCACAAGACCTCTTCAAACCGGACATAGTGCCTAATAAAAAAGAGGCTTCAAAATCCACTAGGTGCTCCTTTGCTTCGGAGGCCGGTGCTTCAGTGCATTACCGCCCGAGGGCCACATGTGGGATATTTCTCAAAACTGCAGAATCTGGGCAATACGTATTAATTTGCGTTTCTCTGATAAATCCTTTTGTGTTATAAAAAAAATGGTATAAAGAGGATTTTCTGACAAAAAAAATATTTAAATTTCACCTCTACTTTGCTCTAAATTTTTGTGAAACACCTAAAGGGTTCATAAACTTTCTAAATGCTGTTGTGAATACTTTGAGGGGTCTAGTTTCTAAAATGGGGTATTTCATAGGGATTTCTAATATATGGGCAACTCTAAGCAACTTCAGAACTGAACTGGAACCTAAAAAAATAAATAAATGAGGCAATACTTTGCTTCTTACATTACACTGATAATGAGCTGTGTCCACCCCGAGATGACCCCAGTTTTGACCGTTTGTATAAACGGAGACCCCTATTAGACCGTTCCAGTGCCCGGTTTTCCCCAGCATACACCCCGAGAAGTGTATTTCTATTGATGAGTCCCTGGTACATTTTAAAGGGAGGGTTCAATTCCGCCAGTACCTGCCGTGTAAGAGGGCAAGGTATGGCGTGAAGATGTATAAGCTGTGAGAGTGCATCCGGGTATACCTACAGGTTTAGGATATATGAAGGAAAGGCCACCCCCAAACCAGACTGCATCCTGGACTACAATAGGTACATGGGAGGGATGGACTTGTAAGATCAAGCCCTGAAGCCCTACAGCGCCATGCGGTGAGGTATAAGAAGCAGGCCGGGCACATCATACAGATGGCTTTGTACAATGCGTACGTGCTACGTCGATGTGCAGGCCAGACGGGAACTTTCCTGGAATTTCAAGAGGTGATTATCAAGAACCTAATCTTTAGGGACCAAGAAGGGGGGGCACCCAGTACTTCTGGAAGCGGGGCCACACGCATCGTACCAGGGCGGCAACACTTTCCAGGGGAAGTTCCTCAAACTGGCAAGAAGGGAAAAAGTCAAAAGAGGTGCAAAGTCTGCTATAAGAGGGCGATAATGCATGACGCAATATATCAATGTGACACGTGTCCCGAATAACCAGAGCTCTGTATGAAAGGGTTTTAAAATTTATCATCCATCCCTTGGTTTATAATTTACCCCAATTTTACTTACCCTGATGCACTCCACACAGCTTATCCCCCCACGTCTTTCCCCTCTGGGCCCTGCTGTGTGTCCAGGCAGCTGATAACAGCCACATGTAGGGTATTGCCATACCCGGGAGAACCCACATTACAGTTTATGGGGTGTAGGTCTCAGGTCAAAATGCTCACTACACCTCTATATGAATGCCTTAAGGGTGTAGTTTTTAAAACGGGGTGACTTCTTGCGGGTTTCAACTGTACTGGTACCTCAGGGGCTTCTGCATACATGACTTCGCACTCGAAAATCCCCAGTAGGCCAAATGGTGGTCCTTTCCTTCTGAGCCCTCCCATGGGCCCAAACGGCAGTTTATCACAACAAATGGGGTATTGCTGCACTCAGAACAAATTGCGCAACAGAATGGGGTATTTTGTTTCTTGTGAAAATAAGAAATTTTCTGCCAAAACTACATATTATTTGAAAAAAAATAATTTTGTTTTCATTCCCAGCCCAATTCAAATAAGTTCTGTGAAAAAACTATGGGGTCAAAATGGTCACAACACCCATAAATGAATTCCTTGAGGGGTGTAGTTTCCAAAATGGGGTCATTTGTGGTTGGTTTCTATTGCTTTGATACCTCTGGGGCTCTGCAAATGCGACATGGCACCCGAAAACCAATCCAGCAAAATCTGTACTCCAAAGAACACACAGCGCTCCTTTCCTTCTGAGCCCTCCCATGGGCCCAAACGGCAGTTTATCACCACAAATGGGGTATTGCCGCACTCAGGATAAATTGGGCAACAAAATGGAGTATTTTATTTCTTGTGAAAATAAGAATTTTTGAGCTAAAATGACATATTATTGGAAAAAATATATATTTTTTGAATTCCCAGCCCAATTCAAATAAGTTCTGTGAAGAAACTATGGAGTCTAAATGGTCACATTACCCATAAATGAATTCCTTGAGGGGTGTAGTTTCCAAAATGGGGTCACTTCTGGTGGGTTTCCATTGCTTTGATAACTCTGGGGCTCTGCAAATGCGACATGGCACCCGAAAACCAAACCAGCAAAATCTGTACTCCAAAGAACACACAGCGCTCCTTCCCTTCTGAGGCCTCCCATGGGCCCAAACGGCAGTTTATTGCCACAAATGGGGTATTGATGCACTCAGGACAAATTGGGCAACAAAATTGAGTATTTTGTTCCCTGTGAAAATAAGAAATTTTGGTAAAAAATTACATCTTATTGGAAAAAATGTCATTTTTTTTAATGTCACAGCCCAATTGAAATAGGTGCTGTGAAAAAACTGTGTGGTCAAAATGCTAACAACAACCATAAATGAATTCCTTGAGGGGTGTAGTTTCCAAAATGGGGTCACTTTTGGTGGGTTTCCATTGCTTTGATACCGCTGAGGCTCTGCAAATGCGACATGGCACCCGAAAACCAATCCAACAAAATCTGGACTCCAACAAACATATAGCGCTCCTTTCCTTCTGAGCCCTCCCATGGGCCCAAACGGCAGTTTATCACCACAAATGGGGTATTGCCACACTAAGGACAAATTGGGCAACAAAATGGGGTATTTTGTTCCCTGTGAAAATAAGAAATTTTGATCACAAATGACATTTTATTGGAAAAAATGACATTTTTTTCATTTCAGAGCCCAATTCAAATACGTGCTGTGAAAAAACTGTGCGGTCAAAATGGTAACAACAACCCTAAATGAATTCCTTGAGGGGTGTAGTTTCCAAAATGGGGTCACTATTGGGGGATTCCTACTGTTTTGGCACCTCAACACCTCTTCAAACCTGGCATGCTGCCTAAAATATATTCTAATAAAAAAAGAGGCCTCAAAATGCACTAGGTGCTTCTTTGCTTCTAGGGTTTGTGTTTTAGTCCACGAGCGCAGTAGGGCCACATGTGGGACATTTCTAAAAACTGCAGAATCTGGACAATACATATTTAGTAGTGTTTCTCTGGTAAAACCTTCTGTGTTACAGAAAAAAAAATGAATAAAATTGAAATTCAGCAAGAAAAATGAAATTTGCAAATTTCACCTCCACTTTGCTTTAATTCCTGTGAAATGCCTGAAGGGTTAAAAAACTTTATAACTGCTGTTTTGAATACTTTGAGGGGTCTAGTTTTTAAAATGGGGTGTTTTATCAGGGTTTCTAATACATAGGCCCCACAAAGCCACTTCAGAACTCAAGAGATACCTTAAAAAAAAGGCTTTTGAAATTTTCTTAAAAATATGAGAAATTGCTGTTTATGTTCTAAGCCTTGTAACGTCCAAGAAAAATAAAAGAATGTTCAAAAAACGATGCCAATCTAAAGTAGACATATGGGAAATGTGAACTAGTAACTATTTTGGGTGGTATAACCGTCTGTTTTACAAGCAGATCCATTTAAATTCTGAAAAATGCAATTTTTTCAAAATTTTCTCTACATTTTGCAATTTTTCACCAATAAACACTGAATATATCGACCACATTTTACCACGAACATGAAGCCCAATGTGTCACGAGAAAACAATCTCAGAATCGCTTGGGTAGGTTTAAGCATTCCGACGTTATTACCACATAAAGTGAAATATGTCAGATTTGAAAAATGGGCTCTGAGCCTTAAGGCCCAAACTAGGCTGCGTCCTTAAGGGGTTAACTGGAGAGAAGATTGTTTGACAGGTTTATCCTACACTAAAATGTATTTCTCTGGAAAATGCCACTAACCTACGTATTGCTGTGGGGTTTCCTGGGAATCACCACAAACTCATTCAAAAGGTTCTCCAGGATTGTACAAATAAAGTGCAGGTTATGCTCACATTTATTTATGCCCTGTAGTAATTCATCCCCCAGAACAAACCCCTGGAAGTGTGGAAACATGTTGTAGCGTCCATGGCCAGAGGTGGATTATAATGAGGGCAATCTGGGCAAGTGCTCGGGGCCCGAGGCTGGAAGGGGGTCAGTTTGCTCCGGTTCTCCCGTACCGGCTGTTAAATTTACAGCAATTTCAGAGAACCGGCGTGAAGCGGGACCTCTCACCGAATTGTATCCGCATCCTTAGGTTGCGGATACAATTGCTTACTGTAGTGCTGGCAAGACAGGGAACTTTACGTTCCCTTCCTCCCATTCCGCCCTTTACTAATGACATAGTCGGCGCGATGATGTCATCACGCTGACTGCGCCATTACGCTGGATGACACCGTATAGTCTCTGACCACTTCTGCATCGGGGACAGGTGAGAATGTTTTTTTCTTTCCTTGCAGCATTGAGGGCAAAATCTACAGGGGGCATTATCTACAGAGGGCATTGTAACTGGCGCTATCTACAGGGGACATTATCTACAGAGGGAATTGTAACTGGCACTATCTACAGGGGACATTATCTACAGAGGGCATTGTAACTGCCACTTATCTACATGGGGCATTGTGACTGGAACTATCCACAGGGGTCATTATCTATAGATGGCATTGTAACTGGCGCTATCTACAGGGGACATTATCTACAGAGATAACAAGGCAGAAAAAAATTGCAGTCTAGTAACGGGCATCGGCGCCAGGCTCAGGAGTATAAGGAACAGAGACAGGTGAGTATGATCAAGGAGATCTTTAATTCAGAGGACGACGCGTTTCTGGACCGGACTGGTCCCTTCGTCAGGTCAGTTGCCGTCGTCCTCTGAATTAAAAGGCTCCTTGATCATACTCACCTGACTCCGTTCCTTATCCTCCTGAGCCTGGCGCCGATGCCCTTTACTAGACTGCAATTTTTTTCTGACTTGTTATCTTATACATACCTTGTCCCAGGTACTAAGGATTTAGCACAGAGGGACCGCAGTGGGTGGCAGCCGGCAACCTACACCTTTCCACTTCACATATAGTCTCGGAGGAGCACCGCCTATCCCTCACCTTTTTTGCTGTACAACTCATTATCTACAGAGGGCATTGTAACTGGCGCTATCTATAGGGGACATTATCTACAGAGGGCATTGTAACTGGCGCTAGCTACAGGGGTCATTATCTACAGGGGGCATTGTGACTGGCACTATCCACAGGGGTCATTATCTACATAGGGCATTGTAACTGGCGCTATCTACAGGGGACATTATGTACATAGGGCATTGTAACTAGCGCTATCTACGGGGGAAATTATCTACAGAGGGCATTGTATCTGGCACTATCTACAGGGGGCAATGTTAGTGTGTGGTATTTGACTTTAGAGTGTTTGACACAATTTAATTAATGGGAACAGTGTATAATACTATTATATACAGGGGCACAGTGTATAGTACTATTATATTCAGGGGCACAGTGTATGGTAGTATATTCAGGAGCACAGTGTGTAGTACTATTACATTCAGGAGCACAGTGTATATTACTATTATATTCAGGAGTACAGTGTATAGTACTATTATATTCAGGAATACAGTGTATAGTACTATTATATTCAGGACCAACAACGCAAAAGAAAGAGTTTGTAGCCAAACGTATATATAAATAATAAATATTTTATTGACATATATTAACAAACATTTAAAAAGGAATTAATGAAAGGACAAGACCCTAGTAAAAAGGTTAGGAACGATTACTAATATTTCCAGTAGAAAATGAGTAATAGCAATGCTGTCCACTAATCTGATCCCATAATAACTTTCAATACAAAAATTCCCCTTTTAAAGTATGAACAGGTCAACTTGATAGAGAAACTACCAAATATAAGTATAACATTGAAGTAATCCGGAGAAAATTCAAAATAAAGTGCTAGTGCAATTAGTTAACAGAGACAGATGACAGAAGCTTACCCATAGTGAAGATAGTAAAGATCAGTGTTCGATCCAACACATTAGCCCCTTTAGAAAATTGGTCCTAAAGAAATTACATAGCAATACATCCCCAGAATTTACCAGTCATCTAGAGAGAGAAGCATTATTAGCTCTTGAAGATCTCTTGCGCAAACAAAACATGGAATTGCCAGGTACGTTCCCATCTACCGTTGTGTCAGATCAACTAGGTTTCCTCCCTTGTCGTTATGCCCACAGATTGAAATTTTCATGAAAATGGTTGTTGAGGACTTCAGGAGATTGTCCACATTTAGGACAAATGATAACATAACTAAAGATCAAAGAAGTGCTCTGAAAGAACTCCAAACATGGAATGATGTTGTTTTCAAAGCGGCTGACAAGGGGGGAAACGTAGTGATCTGGCCCACGGTCAAATACGAAAAAGAGATCTTCAGGCAATTGCGTGATAGACAAACGTATTCGAAATTGTCCTCTAGCCCTTTGTGCCATTTTGCCCAGGAGCTACGGACAATTTTGGACTTACCTCTTGAGCGAGGAATCATTCCGAAAAAAATCTATGATGGTATGATGATTAGCGATCCTAAAATCCCTACTTTATATCTCTTGCCAAAAATCCACAAAGATCCCATTGACCCCCTGGGACGTCCAATCGTGTCCGGGATTGACGGACTATGTGATCCGATCTGTAAATTTGTTGATTATTACCTAAAAACTTTGGTAAATGATTTACCCTCTTTTGTAAGGGACACGATGGACGTCCTGTGCAGGATCAATGGGATCCAATTTGAATCGGACATGTACTTGGTTACAGCCGATGTAGAATCACTCTACACAAACATTAGACATCATGATGGAATGGAGGCGGTCCGCTTTTTCCTGGGGACTTGTAACCGGGATGGCCCCTTATGTGATCTGATTTTGGATCTGTTAACATTTATACTTACTCACAATTTCTTTGTATTTAAAGACTGTTATTATTTACAGAAATAAGGCACGGCCATGGGCGCGGCATGTGCGCCGTCCTATGCAAATCTGTTTCTCGGTTTTTGGGAGAGGCAGATTTTCCATGGGGATGGCGCATGTGCCGCGGACCATGTGCATTTATGGTTACGTTATATAGATGATATTTTCTTTATTTGGCAAGGATCGGAGTCTGGGCTGACGAATTTCATGCAGCAACTTAATGTAAACCCTTTCAACATCAAATTGACATCATATAAATATCATCAACAGAATGTTGAATTTTTGGATATACAGATATTTGCGGACAATTCTGGTTTCTTACAAACTGATGTTTTTCGTAAACCTACAGCAGTTAACTCTTTGCTGCATGCTTCGTCAGCCCACACTCCATCCACCATTAGGGCCATCCCGGTTGGACAATTCCTCAGGATCAGGCGGATCTGTTCCTCGAATACACTATTTGAACAGCAATCTGAGGACCTAAGATCTAGATTTAAAGACAGAGGAAACAGTAACAGAATGATTAAATCAGGGTATCGGAGAGCTAGAGCCACCCCACGTGAAGTGCTCTTGAGGTCTAAACCACAACGATCAAGCAATTCAGAGATACGTTTTATATCTACCTTTAACGGACAGTGGAACCAAATGAGAGCCATTTTAGAGAAACATTGGCCGATTCTGAGGTCTGAGCCACAATTAGCTCAGAACCTATCAGAAAGACCTTTGATGACGGCGAGAAGAGCCATGAACCTGAAAGATTTTTTGGTGAAAAGCCACTACATACCCCGCAATGCCTGCCCATTTGGTTCCCGATAACCTAGAAAGGGCTGTTATCCCTGTGGTGACTGTAAAGCCTGCACTAATATATGCCGGGCGACCAATTTTTCGTCAGCCGACGGTTTAAGACAATTTGAAATTAGGGAGTACATTTCGTGTAGTACCACACATGTGGTATATTATGCCACATTTGGTTGTTAGAAGATATATATAGGGCTCACGTCTAGGGAATCAAGAATGCGCACGAGAGAACATGTACGAGACATCATCAAAGCAAATGAAGTAGAGGATTTGTCAAGTTTAAAAACACTACCCAGACATTTTAAAAAGTACCATGACTGCAACCCAAAAACATTACTGGTACGTGGTATTGATAAAATACATTGTGGCATCAGAGGGGGCAATGTGAAGAGACTCTTAGCACAGAGGGAATGTAAATGGATTGTGATGATTGGATCCATGAGACCCCACGGCCTGAATGAAAATTTGAGCTTTGTTCCATTTTTATAATCTCTATCCTGCATTACTTTTTAATTTTGTTTTATCTTTTACTTGTTTTATATTTAGGTTTCTGTATAGTGTTCCTATATGTTTTCTGCCCGACTGTGGATTGAGGGAATCTTCTATCCTTTTCCTCTCAGATTTAACAAGACAATCATCTCATTGAATATTTTTGGATCTTCAAATATGATCGTTATTTACATAATGTCTACGACATTTGTATCTTCAGTTACTTTTGTAAATGCCTATATGTTGCGTAGATGATCTTCTATATTTATATGCATATTCTTCAGTATTATTCTTTGAACACTGGGATTTTAAATATATTTGATACTAGTCGTAATTAGTTTATAAGAAATATATATGCTATCTTGAGATAAATGTGTACGCACTTGTATTAAATATTGATGTATGGTCTTAGTAGCTTTAGATTGAACCATTGATGTATTTAAGATCCCTCTCATAGATACGGGTAACCTAGTTACCCTCGATGTATCTGTTTATAAATTGAGGTATAGAGGTGTATGCAACTGGATATATACATGTATATTTACATCTACAGTGAAGGAAATAAGTATTTGATCCCTTGCTGATTTTGTAAGTTTGCCCACTGTCAAAGACATGAACAGTCTAGAATTTTCAGGCTAGGTTAATTTTACCAGTGAGAGATAGATTATATATATAAAAAAAAAAAAGAAAATCACATTGTCAAAATGATATATATTTATTTGCATTGTGCACAGAGAAATAAGTATTTGATCCCCTACCAACCATTAAGAGTTCAGCCTCCTCCAGACCAGTTACACGCTCCAAATCAACTTGGTGCCTGCATTAAAGACAGCTGTCTTAAATGGTCACCTGTTTAAAAGACTCCTGTCCACAGACTCAATTAATCAGTCTGACTCTAACCTCTACAACATGGGCAAGATCAAAGAGCTTTCTAAGGATGTCAGGGACAAGATCATAGACCTGCACAAGGCTGGAATGGGCTACAAAACCATAAGTAAGACGCTGGGTGAGAAGGAGACAAATGTTGGTGCAATAGTAAGAAAATGGAAGACCTACAAAATGACTGTCAATCGACATCGATCTGGGGCTCCATGCAAAATCTCACCTCGTGGGGTATCCTTGATCCTGAGGAAGGTGAGAGCTCAGCCGAAAACTACACGGGGGGAACTTGTTAATGATCTCAAGGCAGCTGGGACCACAGTCACCGAAAAAACCATTGGTAACACATTACGCCGTAATGAATTAAAATCCTGCAGTGCATGCAAGGTCCAGGTCCGTCTGAAGTTTGCAAATGAACATCTGGATGATTCTGAGAGTGATTGGGAGAAGGTGCTGTGGTCAGATGAGACTAAAATTGAGCTCTTTGGCATTAACTCAACTCGCCGTGTTTGGAGGAAGAGAAATGCTGCCTATGACACAAAGAACACCGTCCCCACTGTCAAGCATGGAGGTGGAAACATTATGTTTTGGGGGTGTTTCTCTGCTAAGGGCACAGGACTACTTCACCGCATCAATGGGAGAATGGATGGAGCCATGTACCGTCAAATCCTGAGTGACAACCTCCTTCCCTCCACCAGGACATTAAAAATGGCTCGTGGCTGGGTCTTCCAGCACGACAATGACCCGAAACATACAGCCAAGGCAACAAAGGAGTGGCTCAAAAAGAAGCACATTAAGGTCCATGGAGTGGCCTAGCCAGTCTCCAGACCTTAATCCCATCGAAAACTTATGGAGGGAGCTGAAGATCCGAGTTGCCAAGCGACCGCCTCGAAATCTTAATGATTTACAGATGATCTGCAAAGAGGAGTGGGCCAAAATTCCATCTAACATGTGTGCAAACCTCATCATCAACTACAAAAAACGTCTGACTGCTGTGCTTGCCAACAAGGGTTTTGCCACAAAGTATTAAGTCTTGTTTGCCAAAGGGATCAAATACTTATTTCTCTGTGCACAATACAAATAAATATATATAATTTTGACAATGTGATTTATTTATTTTTTATATAATCTATCTCTCACTGGTAAAATTAACCTAGCCTAAAAATTCTAGACTGTTCATGTCTTTGACAGTGGGCAAACTTACAAAATCAGCAAGGGATCAAATACTTATTTCCTTCACTGTATGTATATTCTTACCAGCTTTCGATTGTATTATGTATTATTCTTTATTGTACTGTAACACTATGTATTATTTTCTGTATGTCTTGAATATATATATATTTCTTTTATATCTGTTTTTGTTTTGGTCAGATATAACATAACTTGCACTACTGTCACTTTGGACATCAATAGCGTTCGCTATTGTCTTTTCACTTTTCTCCGTTTTTATAATTTTCTATTTTTCTTTCTCTTTTTTCTCATCACTCTCTTTTTTGTATAGATTCTTTATTAATGTTTTCCATTCAAATTCTCACATTTTTTCTTCTTCACATCCATTTATTCATGGTAGTATATACTTTGGGAGATTAGGTATTTTTCTCCCTTCTCATATTCACATTTTCAGCACTGTATTTACATACACGCTTAGATCCTTCTTTTTGTATCCTTGTTACGTTAGTGGGGCACTGCTTCGGTATACATATACAATTAACTACATTGAAACACACACGATCCTACTCACATATTCAAAGTCCTCTTATGCGATGAGTGCGCATGCCTGTGTCAGCTGCTGGTGTGATGCTGTCTCCGCTCCATCTCCTTTGGTGCACTGCGCATGTCTGGAACACCCGTTACGCGTCGGGAATCCGGATGTGCGCTCCAGCGCCTGGAGGCGGAATTGGGGCAGTCCTCGCTTCCGGTAGCGTCACGGCGCATGCGCCGAAAATCATTGCCACTTATCCGTAGATGCATCACAATATAAAAGGGCAGCTAGACACGGTACAGACATATGCACATCTCCCCCTGAGGAAGCAATTTAACAGCGAAACGCGCGTTGGGGCTAATGTGTTGGAGCGAACAGTGATCTTTACTATCTTCACTATGGGTAAGCTGCTGTCATCTGTCTCTGTTAACTAATTGCACTAGCACTTTATTTTGCATTTTCTCCTGATTACTTCAATGTTATACTTATATTTGGTAGTTTCTCTATCAAGTTGACCTGTTCATACTTTAAAAGGGGAATTTTTGTATTGAAAGTTATTATGGGATCAGATTAGTGGACAGCATTGCTATTACTCATTTTCTACTGGAAATATTAGTAATCGTTCCTAATCTTTTTACTAGGGTCTTGTCCTTTCATTAATTCCTTTTTAATTGTTTGTTAATATACACTACCGTTCAAAAGTTTGGGGTCACCCAGACAATTTTGTGTTTTCCATGAAAACTCACACTTATATTTATCAAATGAGTTGCAAAATGACTAGAAAATATAGTCAAGACATTGACAAGGTTAGAAATAATGATTTTTATTTGAAATAATAATTTTCTCCTTCAAACTTTGCTTTCATCAAAGAATGCCCCATTTGCAGCAATTACAGCATTGCAGACCTTTGGCATTCTAGCTGTTAATTTGCTGAGGTAATTGGGAGAAATTTCACCCCATGCTTCCAGAAGCCCCTCCCACAAGTTGGATTGGCTTGATGGGCACTTCTTGCGTACCATACGGTCAAGCTGCTCCCACAACAGCTCTATGGGGTTGAGATCTGGTGACTGCGCTGGCCACTCCATTACAGATAGAATACCAGCTGCCGGCTTCTTCCCTAAATAGTTCTTGCAGAATTTGGAGGTGTGCTTTGGGTCATTGTCCTGTTGTAGGATGAAATTGGCTCCAATCAAGCGATGTCCATAGGGTGTGGCATGGCGTTGCAAAATGGAGTGATAGCCTTCCTTATTCAAAATCCCTTTTACCTTGTACAAATCTCCCACTTTACCAGCACCAAAGCAACCCTAGACCATCACATTACCACCACCATGCTTGACAGATGGCGTCAGGCACTCTTCCAGCATCTTTTCAGTTGTTCTGCGTCTCACAAATGTTCTTCTGTGTGATCCAAACACCTCAAACTTCGATTCGTCTGTCCATAACACTTTTTCCCAATCTTCCTCTGTCCAATGTCTGTGTGCTTTTGCCCATATTAATCTTTTCCTTTTATTAGCCAGTCTCAGATATGGCTTTTTCTTTGCCACTCTGCCCTGAAGGCCAGCATCCCGGAGTCGCCTCTTCACTGTAGACGTTGACACTGGCGTTTTGCGGGTACTATTTAATGAAGCTGCCAGTTGAGGACCTGTGAGGCATCTATTTCTCAAACTAGAGACTCTAACGTACTTGTCTTGTTGCTCAGTTATGCAGCGGGGCCTCCGACTTCTCTTTCTACTCTGGTTAGAGCCTGTTTGTGCTGTCCTATGAAGGGAGTAGTACACACCGTTGTAGGAAATCTTCAGTTTCTTGGCAATTTCTCGCATGAAATAGCCTTAATTTCAAAGAAAAAGAATAGACTGTCGAGTTTCACATGAAAGCTCTCTTTTTCTAGCCATTTGGAGAGTTTAATCGGACCCACAAATGTAATGCTCCAGATTCTCAACTAGCTCAAAGGAAGGTCAGTTTTATAGCTCCTCTAAACAGCAAAACTGTTTACAGCGGTGCTAACATAATTGCACAAGGGTTTTCAAGTGTTTTCTAATCATCCATTAGCCTTCTAACACAGTTAGAAAACACAATGTACCATTAGAACACTGGAGTGATGGTTGCTGGAAATGGGCCTCTATACACCTATGTAGATATTGCATTAAAAACCAGACGTTTGCAGCTAGAATAGTAATTTACCACATTAACACTGTATAGAGTGTATTTCTGATTAATTTAATGTTATCTTCATTGAAAAAAACTGTGCTTTTCTTGCAAAAATAAGGAAATTTCTAAGTGACCCTAAACTTTTGAACGGTAGTGTATGTCAATAAAATATTTATTATTTATATATACGTTTGGCTATAAACTCTTTCTTTTGCGTTGTTGGTATATATTTTGGAGTTGCCTATTCGACAATTTATGGGGGGACCTTTCTCTTTTTTTGAAACGTACCTAGCCCACAGTACTAATGCTACTGGAGCATATTTATTGATTATAAATTTAAAATTGTTCATAATTTGCTCAAAAATGATCGTTTAATAAAAACCATTCCCGTTATCTTTATTACAGCGCAGATCAGATTAGGGAGGAGATAGGGCATTTATAATCTGGTGACAGAGCCTCTTTAAGACTAAATACGTGTGCTCTAATTTCCTGCATATGATAAGAACTGGTAGCCTGCTCCATAACGGTTTTTGTCTTCTAAAGATTCTAAGTATTGAATATGATCTTCTCAGCATTTCTTTTATTTTTATTATCTAGAATATTTTAAAGCAAAATAAAAATGCTTTTGATAAACATTTCTGTAAAAAAAAACAAACACATGTATAGTACATTTTGGGTCATATACCCAAAGTTTAAGTACTTATATGAGTCATGTAATCTTGACTACAGTTTGCAATCAGTATACATTCAGTCTAATGTAAGATCAAATAACCCAGCCACTTTGATTAATCATATTGCCCTATCACCAACATGGCACAATTACTAAACAGTAACAGAGAGATATTTATACTTTAGATTTTATTCCATTCAGGCCAAATTGCTTAATAGCCTAATTAAAACGTATTCTTTATCATAAAATAAAAGCATCACATGGCCATTTTAACCCCTTAAAGGGAATGTGTTGCCAGAAAAACATGTTTTTTTAAAAAAAATTAAACATTTAGTGTGTGGGTGATTAAACATTGTTCAAATTTTTTTTATTTTTTTCACGAGTCAGGAAATATTATAAATTTATTCTAATTTATAATACTACCCATTTTTGGTCACTAGATGGAGCTATCCCCAAAATTGCAGCTTTGCAAAATTGGGTAAAAAGCCCTCGCTCTAGTGAGCTCTCAGCATCCCCCCCTCCTTTATCCTGGCTAGTGCCGGGATAAACGAGGGGTTTGAACGGTGTAACCTCCTACACTGCGTGTCGCCATTTTTTGAGCTAACACACAGCGTAGTAGGTTTACATACAGTAGTAAACACACACAAACACGAACATACATTGAAATCTCTTACCTGCTCCTGCCGCCGCGGCTCCCTCCGGCCCGTCCGCTCCGTTTGCTGCCGCTGGTCCAAGTGCACAAATCCGGAAGCCGCGACCGGAAGTAGTAATATTACTGTCCGGCCGCGACTTCCGGTCCACAGGAAAATGGCGCCGGACGGTGCCAATTTCGAATTGGACTGTGTGGGAGCGGCGCATGCGCAGTTCCCACACAGACGCCGTACACTGAAGTCAATGGGACGGGAGCCGTTCGCAGTCCCTATGGGACTGTGGCTGCCGTATTCCATGTCTGTATGTGTCGTTAATCGACACACACAGAAATCGAACAAAAAATGGCAGCCCCCATAGGGAAGAAAAAGTGTAAAAATAAGAAAAAGTAAAACACAAACACACAAATGAATATAAACGTTTTTAATAAAGCACTAACATCTTTAACATATAAAAAAATAATTTGTGATGACACTGTTCCTTTAAGGACACGGCCTTGAGGACAGAGCAATTTTTTTACATTTCCCCTCTTTGCATCCCGACGCTCATAACTCATTTATTTTTTGTACGACGTAGTTGTATGAGACTTTGTTTTTTGCGGGACAAGTTGTACTTTATGTAGGTACCATTTTTTGGTACAAATACATTATCGTTTAATTTCTATAAATTTTTATTTTGGCGAAAATGCAGAAAAAAGCAGTTTTAATATTTATTTTTTTACACCATACATCGATCATCATAAATAATGTTATACATTTGTTATACAGGTTGTTACGGTCGTGGCGATACCAAATATGTCTATATTATTTAATGTTTTGGGACTTATATTTTAAAAAGTTTATTTATTATAAAAAATGTGTGTTTCTGTGTATTTTTTGTACTTTTTATTTATTTATTTATTTATCATTATTTTTTTTTTACATTCATTTAACTTTTTTTTTAATCCCATATAGGCATTTATCATTTTGATTTTTATTTTGTAACTGTAATGTACTGGCATAGATCTATATGCCAGTACATTAGCCTGTGTACTGATTGTAACAGGAAATATGTTCAGACAGCCCTGGGGTCCTTCAATGGACCCTGGGCTGTCTGGCCATACAAGTTGTGGGCTTTGATCGCGTCAGTTATTTTCTGTGACGCGATCAATGTGCAGTCCCCCCTCTTTGAACGCCGCGATCAGCTATCATCGCGGCGTTCAAAGGGTTAACGGCGGAGAGAAGATGTTTCTCTCCTCTCCGCTGTCAGAGCGGGGCCGTGGCTGTGTATTACAGCCATTGCCCCGCTCTCGATCGCGCGCACAGACGCGTGCAGAGACGGATGTCACACAGGACGCGTATGCTCGTCCTAATGCGCGAAGTCTTCGCCGCTCAGGACGAGCATACTCGTCCTGTGTCGGCAACCAGTTAAGCTGCTTATTCTCCTTAGAAAACTAATAATAGGTTGCTGAAAATCTAAAATAATTTAAATAGAAGTATAGTAAATCAAGTTCAAATAAATTAAAAATATAAACAATAATGCTCGCGTTTCACAGATACTGTATCAGATCCAGGGCTAGTCCTACTTCAACGTAAAGATAGATACAGTGGTGTAACTACCTTCAGACGCAGATGCTATTGAACACTATGACAGAGCAGGGAGGTATCTCCCTGCTCTGCCATGGGCTACTGTAACAGTGGCATAGCTCTAGGAGTCGCAACGGTCGCAATTGCGACCGAGCCCTCGTAGCCACATAGCGCTGACCGTGCTGGTCCCGCTTCCTGAATACTGGATCAAGGAGCTGACGGCTCCGTGCTCCAGCATTCACTCTGCGGTGAGCGGAAAAGGCTGTAATACTGTGAACCTCTGCTACAAGTGGGTCGACAATTCACAAAACAAGCAGTGACCAGAATGATGGGGAACTAGCGCTCGTACGAGTGCTGCGGCCCCTTCAAAACAGCTAATTGGCGGGGGTCCCGGCAGTTGGACCCTGGCCAAACAGCTATTAATGGCCTATCCTGAGCCATCAATTTTTAGAGACTGGAAAACCCCTTTAACACATCTTGATTTTACTGCAGTGACGCTAATGGGAAAACACACATACTATCTTTATGGTACTATTCCAACTACCTACTGATAAAGAGAGCCTTACCCCAGAGGCGTAGCTAGGTTCTCCTGCACCCGGGGCAAAGATTCAGATTGGCGCCCGCCCCCCCAACTTATTTCCCGACATCTCCTTCCCCCTCGCCATGTTTTCTTTCCCTACCAATCAATGAGGTGTAATTTTTTTTCACAATTTTTTTAATGTAACGCGAGTATAAAAGCATTTCTACATTTTACAAGCGATGTAGATCTATAATGTAATTAACATAAAAATAAATTAAAAGAAAATAAATTAAAGAGGCCACACACAGCCCCCTAGTAGATAGCGGCACACTCCCACCCCTTGTACTTAGCGCCACACTGTGAACAGACCGGTGAGTGGTAGCCTACCGCTACCACTCTCCGCTCTGCCTGGTGTGACTTACCGGAGAAGCCGAGGAGGTCATGCGGCGCAGGCAGCGGCGGAGTTCCTTCTGACTAGGGTCGGTGCAGCCAGGGCCGGCCTTCGCTTGGATGGAGCCCTGTGCGGGACTCTCTATTGCCGCCCCCTACACAAACCAAAAATTAACCACATATAGGGACACGCTGGAACATATATACTGTACATACATAAAGATAGATATTTAGACATACAGGCAAATATACATACACACATCTGGAATATATACATACAGGTAAATATATAGACGTACAGACACATATACACACACACACACACACCGGCAGAGAAATACACAGACCGGAACATATACAAATACATAAAAGGCACAAATATACAAGCACAAAGACACATTCACAAACAGACCCATATATACGCACACAGGCACATATGTACACAGCACAGATAATGTAGTAGATGTTGCCTGCAGTCCTATGTAACACCACAGATAACACAGTGATAACTCTCTGAGTACAGATAATGTAGTAGTGTTACCTGCAGTCCTATGTAACACCCCAGATAACACACAGTCATAACTCTCTGATTACAGATAATGTAGTAGTGTTACCTGCAGTCCTATGTAACACCACAGATAACAGTGATAACTCTCGACTACAGATAATGTAGTAGATGTTGCCTGCAGTCCTATGTAACACCACAGATAACACAGTGATAACTCTCTGATTACACATAATGTAGTAGTGTTAACTGCAGTCCTATGTAACACCACAGATAACACAGTGATAACTCTCTGAGTACAGATAATGTAGTAGATGTTACCTGTAGTCCTATGTAACACCACAGATAACACAGTGATAACTCTCTGATTACAGATAATATAGTAGTGTTACCTGCAGTCCTATGTAACACCACAGATAACAGTGATAACTCTCGACTACAGATAATGTAGTAGATGTTACCTGCAGTCCTATGTAACACCACAGATAACACAGTGATAACTCTCTGAGTACTGATAATGTAGTTGTGTCCCCTGCAGTCCTATGTAACACCACAGATAACAGATTGTGCTAAATTACAATCTCAGCTCTGCTACACAGTACAGATAATGTAGTAGATATAACACTACAGATAGCACCAGGGGCGTAACTAGGAAAGACTGGGCCCAATAGCAAACTTTTGACTGGGGCCCCCCCCCTCCCCTGGGTGTCACACACAGCCCCCCCCCCTGTAGGGAACGCCATACAGCCCCTTCTCCCAAAAAAATCCGACCTACAGTGTGTCCTACAAAAGACATGTATCCCCTCTCCATAGGACTGGGGATACATATGTGATCACTGGCAGCGATAGGGAGAACGGGGGACTGAAAGTCCCCCCCCCCCCCCAATGTTCTCCATGACTAACCTCGGACTTCCGGTGTCTGCGCAGCTCAATTAAAATGAAAGGAGCGCTGGTCACGCATGCGCACAAGCGCGACTGGCGCTCCATTCATTTCTACGGAGCTGCCGACACAGACCCCGGAAGTCCGAGGTTTGTGATGGAGAACATTGGGGTGGGGGGACTTTCAGTCCCCCGTTCTCCCTATCGCTGCCAGCGATCACACATGTATCCCCAGTCCTGTGGAGAGGGGATACATGTCTTTTGTTTAATGGCAGAGCGGGGAGATACCTCCCTGCTCTGCCATAGTGTTCAGTGGCGTCCCGCTGTAGCAGCCATAGCGGCTGCTAGCGGAGCCTCCGGCCATGGGGGGGGGGGCCGTGCCGGCGGGCGACACGGGCCCCCTCATGCCGCGGGCACCGTAGCAGCCGCTACTGCTGCTACGGCGGTAGTTACGCCACTGGATAGCACACTGATAACTCTCTGAGTACTGATAATGTAGTTGTGTCCCCTGCAGTCCTATGTAAAATCACAGATAACACATTGTGCTAAATTACAATCTCAGCTCTGCTACACAGTACAGATAATGTAGTAGATATAAGAGACAAACACATGCAGAGACACAGACAGACAGAGACACACACAGACAGACAGAGACACACACAGACAGAGACACACACAGACAGAGACACACACAGACAGAGACACACACAGACAGAGACACACACAGACAGACAGACAGACAGACAGACATACACACACTCACTCACCATGTCTCCATGCTAACAGGTGAGGACGGGCTGTGGGCGGAGCTTCCTCTCTGCTTCTGGCAGAGCACAGATCACAGAGTGGAGGCAGATGCTGGAAGGCTGCAGCACGGGAGTGGACCTGTCCCCTGACCTGAGTTCATCTGACCTCATGTCACTGACGTGAGGTCAGGTGACTGGACTGGTCCACTCCATGGCTGTCACAGACCCCAGTCAGAACGCCCTATATTTCCTGGCTCTTCCTAAGCTGCTGCAGGTGTCCTACATACGGGGCGCCTGTCAGCAGCGATCAGCTGCTCTTCGGCGCCCCCCCTTCCCTTGCGCCCGGGGCAAATGCCCCGCCTGCCCCCCCCCTAGCTACGCCCCTGCCTTACCCCACCTTCCCTATCTTCTTTGAAAAAGACCCCCAATGCTGATAAAATTAGAAATACTATTTAAACATCATTCCTTGCTTTCACAAACTGTCCTGTATTTCGCTTTCTGCTTTGAGAGCCTTTTGAAAGGTGGTATTCTGGAGTAGACGTATCCAGGGGCGTAACTAGGAAAGACTGGGCCCCATAGCAAACTTTTGACTGGGGCCCCCCCTCCCCTGGGTGTCACACAACCCCCCCCCTTGTAGATAGTGCCTTTTTACAGCCCCCCCTGTAGATAACGCCATACAGCCCCCCCTCTGTAGATAGCGCCATACAGTCCCCCTGTAGAGTACACCATACAGTCCCCCTGTAGAGTACACCATACAGCCCCCCTTTAGATAACGCCATACAGCCCCACTATAGATAACGCCATACAGCCCCCCTGCAGAGAACGCCATACAGCCACCCCCCCTGTAGATAACGCCATACAGCCCCACTGTAGATAACGCCATACAGCCCCCCTGTAGATAACGCCATACAGCCGCACTGTAGATAACGCCATACAGCCCCCCTGTAGATAACGCCATACAGCCCCCCCTGTAGGGAACGCCATACAGCCTCCCCCCTGTAGAGAACGCCATACAGCTCCCCCCCTGTAGGGAACGCCATACAGCCACCCCCCCTGTAGGGAACGCCATACAGCCACCCCCCCTGTAGGGAACGCCATACAGCCACCCCCTCCCCGTAGGGAACGCCATACAGCCACCCCCCCTGTAGAGAACGCCATACAGCTCCCCCCTGTAGGGAACGCCATACAGCTCCCCCCCTGTAGGGAACGCCATACAGCCACCCCCCCCCTGTAGGGAACGCCATACAGCCACCCCCTCCCTGTAGGGAACGCCATACAGCGTCTCCCCTCCCAAAAAAATGCGACCTACAGTGTGTCCTACAAAATACATGTATCCCCTATCCACAGGATCTCCACAGGATAGGGGATACATGTGTGATCGCTGGCATTGATAGGGAGAACGAGGGACTGAAAGTCCCCTGAACTTCTCCATGACTAACCTCTGACTTCCGGCATCTGCGCAGCTCAATAAAAATGAAAGGAGCGCTGGTTACGCATGCGCAGAAGCACGACCGGCGCTCCATTCATTTCTATGGAGCTGTCGACACAGACCCCGGAAGTCTGAGGTTTGTGATGGAGAACTTCAGGGGAGTTTCAGTCCCCCGTTCTTCCTATCCCTGCCAGTGATCACACATGTATCCCCTGTCCTGTGGAGATCCTGTGGAGAGGGGATACATGTCCTGTGGAGATCCTGTGGAGAGGGGATAGTGTCCTGTGGAGAGGGGGATACATGTCCTGTGGAGATCCTGTGGAGAGGGGATAGTGTCCTGTGGAGAGGGGATACATGTCCTGTGGAGAGGGGATAGTGTCCTGTGGAGAGGGGATAGTGTCCTGTGGAGATCCTGTGGAGAGGGGATAGTGTCCTGTGGAGATCCTGTGGAGAGGGGATAGTGTCCTGTGGAGATCCTGTGGAGAGGGGATAGTGTCCTGTGAAGGTCCTGTGGAGAGGGGGATACATGTCCTGTGGAGAGGGGATACATGTCCTGTGGAGAGGGGATACATGTCCTGTGGAGATCCTATGGAGAGGGGATACATGTCCTATGGAGAGGGGATACGTGTCCTGTGGAGAGGGGATACATGTCCTGTGGAGATCCTGTGGAGAGGGGATACGTGTCCTGTGGAGAGGGGATACATGTCCTGTGGAGAGGGGATACGTGTCCTGTGGAGAGGGGATACATGTCCTGTGGAGATCCTGTGGAGAGGGGATACATGTCCTGTGGAGAGGGGATACATGTCCTATGGAGAGGGGATACATGTCCTGTGGAGAGGGGATACATGTCCTGTGGAGAGGGGGGGGGGATACATGTCCTGTGGAGAGGGGATACATGTCCTGTGGAGAGGGGGGGGGGATACATGTCCTGTGGAGAGGGGATACATGTCCTGTGGAGAGGGGATACATGTCCTGTGGAGAGGGGATACATGTCCTGTGGAGAGGGGGGGGGATACATGTCCTGTGGAGAGGGGGGGGGGATACACGTCTTTTGCTCTATTTTGCGCCTTCAGGACCAGACACCGTTTAGCCATTTTTAGCACGTGTTAGTTAAATGGCTATAACTTTTTTATTTGTTGTGCTAACGACGTGATTTTTGCGACGTTTTTTCCGTAGACAATGCAGGTTTCATTTTTTTTATCGTTTTTATACACACCTTTTTTGCTATTTTAGAATTTTTATTCATAAAGTTTGAAAATAATAGTAAAAAAAGAAGCTTTTTTACATTTCAGCTATTTTTTTTTGGTAATAACATATTTTTACCCTAAAATAGACCTTTTATTTGTGATCGTCATTGTCTACTGTAAATTTTTATATATTACATGTCTATATTAGGGTAATTGAGTCAGCGCTAGCGTTACAACAATGATTGGCGGGGGGAACGTTTTTTTTTTGGGGTGGGTATTTTATGTCTATTTATTATTTCAATTTTTTTTGCACTTTACTTTATTATTTTTTTATTACTGTGGTCTGTCCCCCAAAGGTCAAAGAAGACCTTTGGGGAACTTTATATATTTTTTTTCTTTCTTTTACACCATGTTTTTCCACTGTAACTGGAGATGCACAGCAGCCCCAGTTACAGGGGAAATCAGCCCTCTCATAGTGACGATTGTCACTAATAGGGCTGTGCTGGGTCTTGTTAGACCCAGCAACAGTCTGCCACTAACGGCACCCGGCGATCATGTGACCAGTCACATGATCACCGGGAGGAATAGAGACAGCGCCGCTGCTGCTGTCTGTATTCCTGTACACAGCGCGCATTGAACGCTGTGTACAAGTGATCAGAGAAGACAGAAGCAGCGAAAGCTGCTTCTATCCTCTCCTCAGGGTCCCCGGCAGACACTGACAGCCGGAGACCCGACATTCAGCTGCCCGATCGCGCGGGCAGCAAGTTAAAACCCGAGCCGTAAAAAGTCTATGGCTCGGGTTTTAAGGACCCGTCCCTGACCGCTGGCCGTAAAAATACAGCCAGCGGTCGGGAACCAGTTAATGGCAGAGCGGGGAGATACCTCCCTGCTCTGCCGTAGTGTTCAGTGGCGTCTCGCTGTAGCAGCCATAGCGGCTGCTAGCGGAGCCTCCGGCCTTGGTGGGGGCCCGTGCCGGCGGGCGACACGGGCCCCCTCATGCCGCGGGCCCCGTAGCAGCCGCTACTGCTGCTACGGCGGTAGTTACGCCACTGGACGTATCATACCTGTATCTTTCATTATAGATAGGCTTTCACATTGAGGACACCCTGAATATTTGGACAGATGAGAAGTCTAAGAAAGAAATACAATTCGACATCGTTTTAACTGAGAAAAAATAGTTGCAAATAATAATAATAATGAACCTTTATCTCTGCATGATATATATATATGTCTGTCTGTATTTTTGTTAAAGCGACTCACTCTTTTGGTCTCCGTTGGAATAGTGGGACCCTATGGATACATTTGACATATGCGCTGGGACCTCTTCCAGCACAAATCGCAAATGTGCACGGGTAACGGAGTGTGAAAGGAGCCTCTTTACTGAACAGTGTCTGATGTAAAGAGGATACTTCCCAGAATGCAAATCAACAGATCATATATTTCAGCTCTGATGCCTGTCGAATTGTGAATGCAGCTCTGGAATATAATATAGCATGTAACTTAGCCTCCATTCAAAAAAAAAAGCAATGTATGTAATATTTTTACCCATACCGATATAAGAAGACTAGTAGAACCTCCTGCTCCTTTAGTTCTTAACTCAAATACTCAAATTTTAATAATAAGTTTTCTGACGTATGCGTCGGAGAGGTCGCGGTTTTTTGCGGTGTATCACGCAATGAAAAATTATTATAATAATCAAATTAGAACAATTACAATATTCCAAATACACACTATATTAAAGTGGACACTAAATAAAGAAATTCCCTGTCCAGAATGTTTAACTGGATTACCACACTATGTATATAATTACATAAGTACACATGCCTACCTACCCACAGTCACAAACTCACAAACGCAACCATTATGTATCGACCTATATGCACACATTCAATATCCTAAGCGTGCTCAGCCCTTTTAGTTAGGCTGTGCACTGTGAGAAGTTCTGAGGAGTGTGCGGCGTGCGCAGTAAGCTGTGACAAATCTCCCGGCTAATGAACAGATACGCTGCCGGAACCAAGCTCAATACAAATATACAGCACTAGAACTAAGCTCAGTACATAAATACAGCACCAGAACAAAGCTCAATACATATATACAACACCAGAACAAAGCTCAGTACAAATATACAACTCCAGAACCAAGCTCAATACATATATACTGCACCAAAACCAAGCTCAATACATATATACAACACCAGAACCAAGCTCAGTACAAATATACAACTCCAGAACCAAGCTAAATACATATATACTGCACCAAAACCAAGCGCAAAACAGATATACAGCACCAAAGAGAAGCTCAGTACATATATACAGCACCAGAACAAAGTTCAATACATAAATACAACACCAGAACCAAGCTCAGTACATAAATACAACAACAGAACAAAGCTCAGTACATAAATACAGCACCAGAACTAAGCTCACTACATATATACACTACCAGAACCAAGTTCAGTACACATATACAGTGTCAGAACCAAGCTCAATACATACATACGGTACCAGAACCAAGCTCAGTACATAAATACAGCACCAGAACCAAGCTCAGTACATAAATACAGCATCAGAACCAAGCTCAATACATATATACAACACCAGAACCAAGCGCAGTACAAATATACAACACAAGAACCAAGCTCAATACATACACAGTCGAGTCACATTATTATGGCCACCAGCTAATATCCAGAGTAACTGCCGTGTGCAGCACGGACAGCAGCTAGATGGTAGGTTGTCTCAGGTATCCGGAGCCATGCTGACTGCAGTGCATCCCACATTTACTGGAGGGTGCGTGGAGAGGATCCATAGAGCGAACAAGTCGATCGAGGTGGTCCCACAGATGCTCAAGTGGGTTCAAGTCTGGTGAATTAGGGGGCCAGGGAATTACTTAGAAGTGTTGGTTGTGCTCTTCCAACCACTGTCGGACATTTCTAGCTGTGTGGCATGTCGCATTTGCTTGCTGGAAGATTCTGTCTGCCCCAGGAAAGACAAACAGCATGTAAGGGTGGACGTGATCTACAACGATGGATTCATACCAAAATCGGTTCAGAGTGCCAGAGAATGCCATGAAAAAATTCCCCAGACCATAACGCTGCCGCCACCAGCTTGTGTTCTTCCAGCAATGGTTCCAGTGTGTTTGTTCTCTGATGTTTCTCGTCTGACACTCCAACGTCCATTTATTCAATGAAGCAGAAACCCTAACTAATCGGAGAAGGCAACCCAATCATCGGTGGTCCAATTCTGATTCTGCTGTGCAAATTGAAGCCTTTTTTTCTGATGCATCTTTGTTAGCATAGGAGCAGTGACCATCCATCTGCCTCGTATCATCAATTGGCGGTAGGAGATTCGCTGACCTGTTGTTTTAGACACACGTCTGGTAGCCCACTGGTTCATTTTCACAATGAGCTGCTCCACTGTAGCATGTCGTTCGGCCCGCGCGCACCTTCGTAGCCAACGATCACCTCTAACATCAATGGCATGTGGTGCTCCACAGTTTCCACGTCGGTTATTTCCAATGGTGCCATTTGCCACTCCCAATACACTTTCACCAGAGCAGCACGCAAACAGTTCACAAACTGTGCCGTTTTGGTAAATACTGCCACCCTTGGGCCGAAAAGCCAAAAATCATCCCTTTTTGCAACTCGGATAAAGCACCCCTATTACCCATGGCAACAACGAGTGATATGTGTTCAGACAGCCCATCGCACACCTCATATACCCACCAAGCCAGCCCATGACACAACACTTCCTTTATGTGCTACGCTCTGCCGACGTCGAAAATAGGAGGTGGTCATCATAATGTGACTTGACTGTGTATATACAGTAGATATAAAAAGTCTGCACAGCCCTGTTAAAATGCATGTTAAAATCATTATAAGATGAATAATTTCAGAACTTTTTCCACCTTTTATGTCACCTATAATCTCTGTAATTCCATTGAAAAACAAACTGAAATTATTTAGTGTGGAAACATAAAAATAAAGAACAAAAATAATCTGGTTGCATAAATATGCACACCCTTAAAGGGAATGTGTTGCCAGAAAAACATGTTTTTTTTAAAAAAATTAAACATTTAGTGTGTGGGTGGTTAAACATTGTTCAAATTTTTTTTATTTTTTTGCACGAGTCCAGGAAATATTATAAATTATTTCTAATTTATAATACTACCCATTTTTGGTCACTAGATGGAGCTGTTCCCAAAATTGCAGTATTGCAACATTGGGTTAACAGCCCTCGCTCTAGTGAGCTCTCAGCATCCCCCCCTCCTTTATCCTGGCTAGTGCCGGGATAAACGAGGGGTTTGAACGGTGTAACCTCCTACACTGCGTGTCGCCATTTTTTGAGCTAACCCACAGTGTAGTAGGTTTACATACAGTAGTAAACACACACAAACACAAACATACATTGAAATCTCTTACCTGCTCGTGCCGCCGCGGCTCCCTCCGGCCCGTCCGCTCCGTTTGCTGCCGCTGGTGCAAGTGCAGAAATCCGGAAGCCGCGACCGGAAGTAGTAATATTACTGTCCGGCCGCGACTTCCGGTCCACAGGAAAATGGCGCCGGACGGCGCCAATTTCGAATAGTACTGTGTGGGAGCGGCGCATGCGCAGTTCCCACACAGACGCCGTACACTGCAGTCAATGGGACGGGAGCCGTTCGCAGTCCCTATGGGACTGTGGCTGCCGTATTCCATGTCTGTATGTGTCGTTAATCGACACACACAGAAATGGAACAAAAAATGGCAGCCCCCATAGGGAAGAAAAAGTGTAAAAATAAGAAAAAGTAAAACACAAACACACAAATAAATATAAAAGTTTTTAATAAAGCACTAACATCTTTAACATATAAAAAAATAATTTCTGATGACACTGTTCCTTTAAATACTTTGTTGCATTACCCTTTGACTTTGGGATACAATTCAGTCTTTTGGGTAGAAGTCTATCAGCATGCACACCTTGACTTGGCAATTGTTGCCTGTTGCCCACTTTTCCTTGCAAAAGCGCTCCAAATCTGTCAAAATTGCGAGGGCATCTCCTGTGTACAGCCCTCTTCAGGTCACCCCACAGAGTTTCAATGGGATTTAGGTCTGGGCTCTGGCCGGGCCATTCCAAAACTATGATCTTCTTCTGGTGAAGCCATTATTTTGTTGATTTGGAGGTATGCTTTGAGTTGTTGTCGTGGTGAAAGGTGAAATTCCTCTTCATCTTCAGCTTTTTAGCAGAGGCCTGCAGGTTTTGTGCCAATATTGACTGATACTTAGAACTGTTCATAATTCCCTCCACCTTGACTAAAGCCCCAGTTCCAGCTGCAGGAAAAACAGCCCCAAAGCATAGTGCTGCCTCCACCATGCTTCACTGTGGGTATGGTGTTCTTTTGGTGATGTGCAGTGTTGGCTTTGTGCCAAACATACAGTTTGGAATTATAGCCAAAAAGTTGAACCTTGGTCTCATCAGACCATAACACGTTTTCCCGCATGCTTTTGGCAGACTTGATGTAGGTCTTTGCAAAACATAGCCAGGATGTTTTTCTTTGTTAGAAAAGGCTTCCATCTTGCCACCCTACGCCACAGCCCAGACATATGAAGAATATGGGAGATTGTTGTCACATGCAGTACACAACCAGTACCTGCCAGAAAGTCCTGCAGCTCCTTTAATGTTGCTGTAGGCCTCTTGGTAGGCTCCCGGACCAATTTTCATCTTGTCCTTTCATCAAGTTTTGAGGCACGTCCAGTTCTTGGTAATGTCACTATTGTGCCAAATATAATCCACTTCTTGATGACAGTCTTCACTGTGTTCCATGGTATATCTAATGCTTTGGAAATTCTTTGGTACCCTTCTCCTGACCGATGCCTCAACAATCAGATCCCTTTGATGTGTTGTAAGCTCTTTACGGAGCATGGCTTTTGCTGTCACATGCAACAAAGAAAATGTCAGGAAAATCCTAATAGAACAGCTGAACTTTATATGGGGGTAGTCAGAATCACTTTAAATAACGGCAGCTGTGTACAGACTACTATTTAACATGAGTTTAAATGTGATTGGCTAATTCTGAACACAAGTACATCCGCAATTATAAAAGGGTGTTCACACTTATGCAACCACACTATTGTAGTTTTTTTTTTTTTTTTTTTATACACGTAAATTATTTGTTTGTTTTTAATGGAATTGTACAGATTATGGACCACATTAAAGGTCGAAAAAGTTCTGAAATGATTAATCTTGTACTGATTTTTTAACACGCAAACACCTTGCATTTTAGCAGGGGTGTGTTAACTTTTTATATCCACTGTATGTGTATATATATATATATATATATATATATATATATATATATATATATATTACTTACTCAGGGGCATAACTGGGGAAAACTGGGCCCCATAGCAAACTTTTGACTGGGCCCCACCCATGGTAGACAGCGCCAAACAGCCCCCCCTGTAGATTGTGCCATACAGCCCCCCTGTAGATTGTGCCATACAGCCCCCCTGTAGATTGTGCCATACAGTCCCCCTGTAGATTGGGCCATACAGCCCCCCTGTAGATTGTGCCATACAGCCCCCTGTAGATAGTGCCATACAGCCCCCTGTAGATAGTGCCATACAGCCCCTACTTGTAGATAGCACCCCCACCTCTCCCTTGAAGATAATGCCCCCGCAAACAAATAAAACAAAAAAAATTATACCCACCATTCCCGTGACTAACGGAGCTTCTCCAAAGCATCCTCAACGCCGATGGGATCCATGTGTAGGCAGCGTCTGTAGCCAGGGTCGGATTGGGAGCTTAAACTGGCCCTGGAAAAAAATCTAAAGTGGCCTTGATATTGCAGGTAGGTCAAAATTGGTGGCAGGCGGGGCCAACACAAGTAGACAGGCAAAAAAAATCATTAGCCATAGTCACATTAGTGGTAGTTCAAGCCAATGCAAAAATACAAAGTCAGAGCAATTACAGAGGGGGGGGGGGGGGGGGGGGGCTAACACCCAATTAAGCGAGGCATTGCACCTCAGCAGTCACGTGTCGTACTTTAGGCTGGGTTCACACACTGCGGTTGTCGTTTTTGCAAAATCACAAAAAAAACGGTAGCATTTAGAAACTATATTGCGCTAATCGCAGCAAAAAAAAGGACCAAAGCTCGGATATGCTGCGTTAAAAACTGCTCAGTGTATCTGACCTGGGACCCGCAACATGTTTCGTCTGAAAAAACCGCACCGCACCATTTTTTCTAACTGAAATTTGCTGCAGAATGCAGCGCTGAGGTAAAAATAAAAACTTCCATACTTACTCCTCCCCCTTTTCTACGTGTACTCCAGCCTCCCAAGATGACGTCGCAGCCTACGTGCCGCTGAAGCCTGTTATTGGCTGCAGCGGTCACATGGGATGAAACATCATCCCAGGAGGCCGGACTGCAGGAAGAAGGAGAAAGTTCTGGGTAAATATGATTTCTTTTTCCTGAGTTGCGATTTCTGCGGCGGAATCGCACATGGCTTTCTGTTGCGGGTTTTGCATCCCAATTGAATTCAAAAGGGAAAAGCCACAACAGAAAATCAAAGAAAACACAGCCTAAATTGACATGCTGCGGATTTAAATTCCGCACCGCAGGTCAATTTATTAACCCGTTAGTGACCGGCCCATAGTCTTTTTACGTCGGTCACTAACGGGCCTTATTCCGATGCCATAGACTTTTTACGTTGCGGCATCGGAATAAGTAAACAGAGCAGGGAGCTGTCAAATCTCCCTGCTCTCAGCTGCCAGAGGCAGCTGAGGGCTGGGAGCGTCCCTGCTCTGCCGGGTGAGATCGATATCAGTATCGATCTCACCCGTTTTAACCCCTCAGATGCGGTGCTCAATAGCGAGCACCGCACCTAAGTGGTTTTGGAGAGAGGGAGGGAGCTCCCTCTCATCCCACCGACACCCGGCGATACGATCGCCGAGTGTTTGTGTCTCCAATGGCAGCCGGGGGCCTAATAAAGGCCCCCAGGTCTGCCAGTAATGAATGCCTGCTAGATCATGCCGCAGGCATGACCTAGCAGATGCCTGTCCGTTTTAAACGAACAGGCAGTAATACACTGCAATACAAAAGTATTGCAGTGTATTATAAATGCGATCGGACCATCGCATAGTGAAGTCCCCTAGTGGGACTAGTAAAAAAGTGAAAAAAAAAGTTTAATAAAGTTAATAAAAAAAAAATGTGAAAAAAAAAATGAAAAACCCACTTTTTCCCCTTACAAACTGCTTTAGTATTAAAAAAACAAAATAAAGTTAAAAAGTTACACATATTTGGTATCGCCGCGTCTGTAACGACCCCGACTACAAATCGATTACATTACTTAACCCGCACGGTGAACGTCGTAAAAAATTAAATAAAAAACTACGGAAAAATTGCTGTTTTTCTGTGAATCCTGACTTTAAAAAAATTTGATTCAAAAGAGATCAAAAAGTCGCATCTACTCCAAAATGGTACCAATAAAAACTACAAGTCTTCCTGTAAAAATAAAGCCCTCATACAACTGCATCGGCGAAAAAATAAAAACGTTACGGCTCTTCAAATATGGAGACACAAAAACAAATAATTTTGAAAAAAAAGCGTTTTTACTGTGTAAAAGTAGTAAAACATACAAAAACTATACAAATTTGGTATCGTTGCAATCGTAACAACCCGCTGAATAAACTTATTGTGTTATTTATACTACACGGTAAACGGCGTAGATTTAGGATGCAAAAAAGAGTGGCGAAATTTCAGATTTTTTTCTATTCCCCCCCCAAAAAAAAGTTAATAAAAGTTAATCAATAAATAATATGTCCCCCAATATGGTGCTATTAAAAAATACAACTTGTCCCGCAAAAAACAAGACCTTATACAGCTATGTCGACGCAAAAATAAAAACGTTATAGCTCTTGGAATGCGACGATTCAAAAACGTAAAAAATAGCTTGGTCATTAAGGTCTAAAATAGGCTGGTCATTAAGGGGTTAATGTCTACGCTGTGTTTTTTTTCTGCAGTGTGGTCATGAGATTTTCTAAATATAATTCACTTTGCTGCTACTGTAAATGCTGCGGGATTTCCACACAGATTTCCGTTGTGGAAATTCCGAGGCTGAGGCTGAAACTGGGCTTTCCCAGCGCAGTCAAGACACATTTTTTACCGCGACGTTAAACCCAAAGTTATAGAACAGGGCACAGGAGTGGCACATATTCATGAGGCTGGGTTCACATGCCATGGTCAAAATTAATTTCTTACAGCACCATTTTGCCAAAATTTTTCAGAAAATCGCAACAAAAAATGGTGTGATTTTGCCTAGATTTTTGGAAAATCGCGGGATAATGGTGCGGTTAAACACATTTTTTGATCGCTGCATATGAAACCAGCCTTTTGAATGTGCCAATTTTTTTTCACATGTTCATCCCACCCACCCAGACATTTCCCCCAACATTACTCTTAGGCCGGATACACAGAAGCGTGTGCGTTTTGCGCGTGTAAAAAAAACACGGCATTTTGCACGCGCAAAATGTATATAACCGCTCCGTGTGTCAGCAGCGTATGATGCGTGGCTGCGTGATTTTCGCGCAGCCGCCATCATTATGACACTCTGTTTGTATGTTTATATTCATAGTTTTTTCTGCTGTTGCGCGAATCACGCGCATCACACGGAAGTGCTTCCGTGTGCTGCGCGTGATTTTAAACGCACCCATTGACTTCAATGGGTGCGTGATGCGCGAAAAATGCACAAATATAGGACATGTCGTGAGTTTTACGCAGCGGGCAAACGCTGCGTGAAACTCACGGACTGTCTGAATGGTCCCATTGATGAACATAGGTCCGTGCGAGGCACGTGAAAATCACGCGCGTTGCACGGACGTATATCACGTTCATCTGAATAAGCCCTAACTTTTACTAGTACATTGCAGCCTAAGCAGGGCCACCTTCACGTCATGGCTCCGCCCACTATCACTCCATTGGATCTCCAATAGCTGCAAGAGGACCTGCTGATTGGACTAATGGGCTAATGGACTTATGGGCTAATGGACTAAAAACTCTCATCCAATTAGCATTTCCAAGTGGCACAGAGTGTGCTGTGTGCAGGGGAGCTGGAGGTATTGGAGAGGCCCTCTGACTGACCAGCCCACCGGCAATCTTCCCGGTAGTTTACATTGCCAATCCGCCCCTACCTGTAACCCAGTAAATGGCAGAGCAGGGAGATATCTCCCTGCTCTGCCATAGTGTTCAATGGTATCTGCGTCCTAAGGACGCAGATACTATTGAGTGCGGCGTCATTATCACTGTAGCAGCCATAGCGGTTGCTAGCGGAACCACAAGGCATGGGGGACCCCTCATGCCGCGGGCCCCCTGGCATCCGCTATGGCTGCTACAGCAGTAGTTACGCAGCTGTACTTACTTAAGACAACATAGTTATAAGGCAATATTCTATGTATGATAATATACCTCCAATGATAAAGTCATACAGTTAAAGGGGTTTTCCTATAATCAATATTTTACATCTATCCCCATATGAAAGGAGCAGTACTGCGCATGCTCGGCTGCACATTAC